>NC_051049.1:3795834-4143007 GCF_904848185.1 Acanthopagrus latus
AGCTATTAAATGAATGTAATTTGATTTAAAACTACAATATATTTACTTTACTTACATTTCCTCACTGTGAAACACTATTCGATGCGTATAGTCTTTTTCTTTTGGTCGGACTTTAAGATGGTTTACATGTTATTGGTAGTAAATGTCAGTCTTTACATTCAAAATCAATTAAGAGTTTTCCCATGTTATCTATTTTTAATGTGACTTATTCATGAGACTGTGTTTCCCTGGCAGATGTTTTCTGTCGCTGTCGCCATCATTTCCTGCCATTCTTAGCCGGTCTTGTCCTAAAGTCAGGGGGGAAAAAAGACAGACGAACTGAGCTTCGCTGGGAAAAAAAAAAAAGAAAAGATAGCCGACTTTCCGGGGTTAAAAAAGGAAAATGACCTCCAAGGCATCACTAAACATTGATATTTTCTGCTTCCCCTGTAACGGCAGCGTGTACAGAACGCTGTAGCAAACGTGCTGTAGAAAAAAAAAAAAAAAAGTAACAGTGCCAGCAAATTAATGTGGTCAGTGTGCATAAACAGCAAAGCTTTATCATCAAAGTGCTGAATATTCATTTCCCAGGACGCCGCGCGAGCAAATTAAAACAGCTGACCTCATCTGTGGATTGATTGATATCTGTCAAACGTCCACAAGCAGCCAGACGGAGCAAAGATTCACCTGACGGGGGTTTAAAAAAAAAAAGAAAGAAAGAAAGAAAGAAAGCACCAAGCTACAACCTCTGCAAACTAAACCGACGTAGCATAACAACTACACATGCAGAGTTATAACCTTTTCACCAGATTTGGGTCCTGATGTTAGATTCAGTTTGAAGGGGGAAAAAAAAAAAAAAAGGTAAGTTTTCTGTGGGAAACTCTGCGTTGAACAAAGGCTGAGAATCCTGACCTAGATGTGTGTTAGTGCATGATTTGTGTTATAATTGAAAGCTGGTTAGGGATGCATTAATTAGTCAAGGGTTCTTTCCTCCTCTGCCATTTACAGCCATTATGAACATTGCCTACACAAAGCTCTCCATGTAATTGATATTGTGAACAAAGATCATAAAATCTACCTAAATCAAATAAAAAATAGTTAATTGGCCGACTTATTACATTCCAGAGTCCATTATGTAGAATTATATTATATTCCTTTTCTCTGCGAGGTAATTGAATTTCTAATAGAACATTTAGTTTTTGAAATGACCTTTTTCAATTAAAGCTCTTTAATTGAAACTATATCTTTTTCAATCACTGGATGTCATTTAATTAAACTATATGAGATATATATAGGACACCACACGTCTCAAATTGTGTAGTTTGTGACACTTTCGGGATTTTTTTTTAGTTTTTTATTTTTGCAAACTGACATCTGACAGAAATAATATTCACATCAAACTTGTCAACTTATTAATTGTAGCAAAATAGGCATGTTACAGTAATGTTAAATATTACTATATTACTAAATATTACTAGGGATGTTAAATTACATTATAATATATTCATATACTACATGATACTTTAGGTCACTACTTTAAGTTTTGAGATATAATACATATATTAATAAACAGAGCAATAACAAATGTTTAAAGATAAAATGTTACATTTGTGCATTGATCCTTTTGGTTTTGTTGAGTTGTGTACTTACATTATTCCAGATGCTTCCAACTAGAAATCCACAGTTTTACTAAAAGTAACGTAGATTTTCATTTGATCGCGTATCACTACAACTCCCTGGAGAGCCAGAGAGTGAGGAAGGAATTCAGCGACAGAGACTAAAAGTAGCGCGAGTAAAACTTTATAACTTTACTCTTAACTTTACTTTGTCCGTTCATTAATGGCGTGTTTTACGACTCACGCTGGTTTTGACTTTGGCGAGTGTTTATCCGCCACAAACAGCCAGATCGTTTCAGCACACATTAGCCGTGAGTTAGCGAGCGACGTAACTCCAAAAGTTAGACTGAAGAAACGCTGTTGAATAAAAACGTATTTTAATAGGTGATCCTTAGTACCGGTGAAGTGAGATTTACAATAAGGGCATTTAGCCGACGCTTTTATCCAAATCAGCCTACAGTGATTCAAACACTGACGGTGGCGGCTGCCAGCACACCAGGAGCACTTTGGGTTTCAGTATCTCACCCAAGGACACTTTGACATGCAGACCAGGGGAATTGAACCAGCGACCTTCTGATAACAAGACGCTAGCTTTACCCCTGAGCCACAGCGATGTCGGCAGATCTCAAAGGATACTCAAAGACATCGTGCAGCCCTGCCACAGTCTGTTCACCCTGCGGCCGTCTGGCGGCCGTACCACCAGACTACAGAGCCGCTGAGACTTATCAAATCATCCTTCTCCCTCCACTGTTTGTGGGTTTTACCTGTGAATAAAGCATAAAAAGACTCAAACCTAGTTTTGTTTTTGAAAACCTAAAATATATGTGGAACTAATGTGTTTATAAATCCTAGAATTTTGCCCGCTGACTTTACTTTGAATGAGCTGAAAGTCCAAAGATGCTGCGCTGTTGTCCACATCTAATTAAAAGGATGATTGTACCACCCTGTAAACCTGGTTGTCAGGTAGGATGAAGGTAAACATAGCAGCCATATTCTGAGCAAATTTTTTTTTTGAGACTGTAAAAGATGTCATAAAGGATACACATGAAGAAAAAACAAAGAGGACCCAAAATTGATCCTTGTGGGACGCCACAGGTGAGGCAGACTCGCAGGAAGAAGTCAATCATTGGTTACTTGGTTGGTTACAACTTTGATTACTATTGTTGTTTTGTTAAAATGATTCACTGTATAGAAAGAATGTACATTTCAAACATAAGCAAAAAAACAAAAGTGTTTGTTGCTTCTAGGAATAAATATCTCGCATATCTCCTGAAACGCTACTTTCTGAGAGATTGTGTCTTCTATTATCGGTAAAGCTGGCATTTACTTTTCATTATCGAACAATGAGCAGCGATCTCTCCGGGTGATTGTATTTGTGTGGGCTGCCATGTATGTGAGGACGAAGGGTGAGTTGAGGAGAGAAAAACAAGAAGGCGCAGCGAGAAATCCATCAGACGCAACAACATCTGACAAACAAAGCGCGCACTTCACCCAGTGCTGCTGCCGCCGTGAAATGTTTTTGTGCTTTTGTCTCACCTTTTCGGCATTGCACTGTAATGCTCCATCCCTGTCTGCTCCCTTTCTTTGCAGCAGCTGCCGTTGTCCCCCTCCCTCCCTCCCTTTTTCTCCCCAACCCCCTCAAAATCACCTTTTCTTTTCGAATCAAGTTCAACATCTGGAGGAGGAAGAAGTCCCCGAAACTGCTTTTGTTCTCTGCGTCAGAACAGATTTCAGACGGGTTGAGGCACGACTCAGGGCAGCTGCGATGATTCGTCCTAAATAGGGTGGATTTTTTAGCAGCGGCGACCAACTACTGACTGTATTTACATGGATTTTTTTCTTTTTTTTTTTACAACATTTGTATTCCCTAAACCGCAGCACATCCAATCTTCAGTGTGTTAAGTTTTTGAATAAGACGCACTCATCTCACACAAAGCGTCTTTGTCATCTCATTAAAACATTTTCTTCCACTCTCCCCTGACAAATACAGTTGAATGAAAAATTGAAAAGAGAAGACTTGACAGCATGAAATCTTTAATGATACAGCATAGGTACTTTAATCTAGTGGTAAATTCAGACTTGGCTCAATGAAAAAAAAAAAAAAAGGACCCAACAGTAGGGCTCGTGTTGGATTATGTCAACTTGAGGGCGAAACTCAACTGTAAGCAGCGCAGATCTGTGACAGTATCTGACCAAAAGGGACTAATAACTAGGGGAAAAACCACAAACATCAGGGTCGCACAGCCGAGCGCAGATTGTTTGTTTCCAGCGTGTATCGCCCCTCAGAACACAGGATGCCTTTACATGCGATGTGACAAGACTTCCTCTATTCTTAACTTCTGCTTCTGTGGCTGCTGGGGTGGAGGAGAGCAGGGTCGGAGGGATGAGGGGATGGAGGGGTGGGGGGGTGTCGGCGGGCTCCTGGCAGTGTGGCCTGACGGAGGAACGTCTGACACAGCCTCAGCCTCTCCGCTCCACCACTCTGTGCCTGCAAGACAACATGCAGCCATCTGCTGGATCCCCACCACCACCGCCGCCGCCGCCGCCGCCACACCCAAGACCCTCCACCCACTTCCCCATCCGGATGCTGCTAAAACCACTGACAACGCAACAAGCTAATTAGGAGATTTACTGCCCTAATTACACAGGCACAGAAGTGTTTCAGGAGATTTCTATTCGGGGCTCGGCTCCGCACACGATTTCCCCTCGATTAAAGGCAAATGTAGCATGTAAAACTGTGTGATTGTCTTTTACACCCCTGCGTGATGCTGATTCACAATGACACCCGACAGACAGCTGGAATGGCTGAGGGCCACCTGACTTCTGAGGGCTGTAAGAAAGAGACGCGCTCCAAGCCCCTGCAACCAAAAGTGAGAAATGAGTTGCGCGGCGCGCTGAGGGGATGCTAGACTAGAGATAACACCCACAATCCATAACATCCCGGTCTACTTTCTCTGTCAATTAAGAGACAAGCAACAACATGACTACAAAGGCATACAACAAGCCTACAGTATGGAACGCCTGCCCAACACAACCAGCAGCTTTCTTTGATATCAAAGTCAGGTTTTTAAAAAGTTGCATCGAGCCCCTGAGGAGAAATCAAATGTATTCTCCAGAAACGGCAGTGTTATTTTCAGTAACCTTCCCCTGAATATGTCACTGTTAGGTACTTAAAATACTTCAGGTGAACACAAACATGATATATACTGCTACACTCGGTGAACTTCCTTGAACTAAACCTCCTGAAATAGCTTCCAAATGCAACAAATTGCCACAGTGTACTTGCACATTCATCTCAAAACACAATTTGTGCCATAAATTGTACTTACTGTAAACACAACGCTGACGTATTATCATCTTGCTTGGCAAACGTGCTTGTTAGCAAACAGTTTTTTTACTCACCAGCAGACACAGAGCAACATGATCATTCATTTAAAGTCATGTTTCTGTCCACCTGATGGATTTAACACCAATATTCATTCTCCTTTTTAGCTCCGTTTTGGTCTCCACTGACATAAATATCTCACTCTTTAGCTGCCAAATGCTGCACCGTGTTCACCAGCTGGTTTATTAGTTAGTCTGGTGGCTGTTTGCAGTTCGAGTACTGAGACTTAAAGCTTTTAGCTAAAAACAGCAGCATTACATAACTGGAAACAATAAGCTGGAAGATGGTTAATTCATTCATAATCATAATGTTTTTAAGGAAAAGAGACACTTTTTTCTGAATCTTTCTATAAGCTGTGCTCAAAAAAAGGATTTGTCTACATGTGGGACTGTACAGATTTAAACTGTACTCAGAAGTCTGTAACTTCTGTTGCCAAATATTTTCTATAGTCTTTTCTTTCTTGCATTCAGAAGCGCTTCCTCACAGATTTACGAGGATGATATAAAACCACAGTCTTTGGGATTAATCATTTCAAAATCTTAATGACCTTTATTTGAGCTCATAAGATTAATGGTTCAGAACAAAGCTAGAGCGCTAAACACTTTTAAAGGTTAAATTAAACTTCTTCTAGCTGAGAGATCCAAAACTATATAACACATGACCCTCATAATCAGTAGGAGGCTGAATATATTGCAGTTCTCTCATACTGTCCAGTGCTGCAGTTCTGTATTCCCCCTCTGTTTTCGCTCCTGTCTCTTTAAGGACTCCCCCCCCCCCCCCGAATACCCAGTGTCCTCTGATTGGTCAGCTCATACATGCCCGACCCAGCAGCACTAACAGCAACAAAAGCAGCTTTGCTAAATCAATTCCTATGTGTCTGACTAGCAGCTAAGCAGAAATGATACAAATGTAACAGTGTGATGTCACAAAGTCACAGAATTAAAAGGCAGAACTACTGACGAGGCGTTTCAGGTACAGTGTTTTCTGTGGGATAGAGGAGCTTCTGTTGAACTTTTTCACTTTAAAGATCTTTTACATGTACAAGAACAAATATAACACACTGAAGGGAAGGAAAAAAAACAAAAAGCAAAATACATCTTCTTTAAAAAAAAACTACTACTACTAAAAAAAAGTGTAAAATCCTGCTAATATCTGTCCAGATATAATGAAGCTTTAACCGGGGGAGTAGTTATCTTAGCAAAATCACTGATAGCGGGAGGAAATGTCCAGCCTGGCTCTCTAATTCTCTCCTAGTAACACATTAAATGTCTTTTCTTTTGTGGTGAAACTGAAAGCTTTGTTTTTCACAAGAGATTTGTTCGACAGCGTCTTCTTCAGGATGAAATGGTTGTTTTTCTTCCTTCATCCGTTCTTTATGCTAAGCTAACCAAATAACTCTTAAGAAACTGGTGTAATTGTGCTTACATATGCTGTTGGAATTGTCGGAAAATGTGTTTCCGTCTGCAAAAATTCATACGAATGCCTCTCGCCAGTCGGAGACAACACCTCGGATTTGCTACACGAGTTGCCGAGTTGCTGTCGTATGATGCCTAAACTTCTTTTTGCTGACCTTCTCTATCCTAAAATCCAACATGCAGAAGTACCGAAAGCGTTCAGGATGATCCAGAGCATCTTCCTCATGTATACAGTAACTCTACCTCTAACAAGAGCTGCAGTCATCACCAGCATGCCGCCCCGCACCTTTGCCGCCTTATTACTGGCGAACTCCGAGTGCAGCGGCAGGAAAATCCCGGGAAGCCCACAGGGTTTCTAAATATTAATGAACTTCTCCTCACACGGGAATCGCCGGAGCATCTCCCTTTTCTTTCCTCTCCTTTATTATGCTCGTTTGTTTAATTAAAAGAGTGTGTTTTAGGGAAATGAGCCGCTGCCGACCGCCTCTGGGGTGGCTCTCGCCGGGAAGCGGGGCTGCTGGCATTTAGATGGAGAAGCCAGGTGACATTGATCAGACTTGAGTCCTGGTGAAAACTGCCATTTTGTTTTTGGCTGTTACGCCTCATTAGCCGTTTAATAATTTGATAATCTGATCACATAGATATGTAAGAAGATAATTTAGATAGTCGAACAATAGGATATAATACAAAACAACAAACATAACATCTTTAAAATGAAAACCTGAAGCTGTAAAACCGTCGTGAGACAAGTGTGGAGGATGTGCGCGGGAGAAATACAGTCCAGCAGCATGAAAACACGGCCCGAGGCAGCTTTTAAATTCAAGCCGCACAGTCCCTCATCATTAATAAGAGCGAGGTATCAGATAAGCTCATCTCCTCCGTAACAATAACATGAGTAAACAGGACCTCCTTTGGCAAGAATCATCCCCGACTCTGCGTCAGAGCCTCCAATTTCTCAATACTTTCTCCTTTCAGAATCCAATTCACTTCAAGGCTTCGACATAAATGAGCCCGAGCTCCAGCTGGAACAGATAGCAGACGCAGAGCTTCTTCTTCTTTTTTTTTTTCTTTCCTTTTTTATTTCCAGTATATAATACTGACAGGTTTGTGGAGAATACGACCACACTCGAATCCCTGTTTTAATTGCTTTTCAACAGCGGTAACAAAGGAGTAATTTAGACCACATACAATAGCATCCTCAGCTGGCCTGCCCTAGTTATTCCAGAAAGAAACTTTTAATTCAAAGTGCTGTGTAGATTAATTTTCTGATATGTTAAACATTGTTCTGCATACTAATTGACACCGTTTTTTTTTATTGTGCAAAGCAAGTCTTTTCACGGCGGCGTAATTAAAAGGGCTGGCAGGGCTTTTATTGCACACGTTAGAACAGAAATTAGCCAATTACCATTCCTGTTTGAGGGGTGAAATGACCATCACGGCGCCGGGCTCTCTTTTATGTGGCCCACTTAATGGTTTTTAAATCCACCCCCCAAATATTTAGTATTCCGTGCCAAAAGAGAGAGACGGAGAGCAAATTACCGAGCCAATATATCCGTCCTCGAACATGAATTACTGTAAAACTCCACCAATAAAAAAGAGACAATGTTCTACTTGCTTTTTTTTCTGTATTTGTAGAAATGTCATCAAGCAAAAAAAAACATTTAAAATAATCTTTTTGAATTTTCCTGCCAGTGTCAAACTTATTAATCATGTATTGTAAAACATGAAGCCGTCAGTGTGTCGGGACTGACGGATCGACTTTACAATCAGATTCATTCGACACAATAAGGAGGAAACTGTCCCTGATGTTTCAGCTCCCATCAGTCTGTCAGAGGAGTTTAGAGCAAAAACACTGTCGGTGGAGTAATCACACCACCTTGTGATGGGAGTGAATACAACACCTGGACCTTGTTCTTTGTTTGATAATTATACACTTAGGCCTTTTTCACAGCCACAAGACCAAAGACCACAACGGCTGGGTCCCTCGAAGGATGCAGACCCTAAATTTGGATACATCTATTGTTAAGACACCTTTTTCACGGCTCTGTAGGACAGAACAGCTGAAGAACGACAGCTCCGAGGACTCGGCCTCAGACTTTTTGTTTTTTTTTACCTTTTTCACAGCTTTGTTGGATAAAACTGCTAAAGACGGACAGGAAATGGGGGCGAGAAGCCAAGTGCCACAGATCAGATTCAAACCCTAGACCACTGCAGCGAGGACACAACCTCTGAATACTGGAGACACACTCTGCCAGCTGAGCTACTGGAGACCTCATTCATCCTCATGCAGTGACTGAACTCAAAAATGTGTTTGCTTATCCCCCAATCGGGGGACCTTTGGGGTTTTTAACCCATATTTTATATCAAATTAAACAGCAGAAGCTGGGCTACAACATGTAAAAACATGTTTATATGACCCAAACACAGCTCAAACACTACTCAAATAAACAACTAAACCTCAAACTTTGTGAATCACCCCAACCCTAGAAAATTGGCTTGGGGCTTAAAGGGTTAATAAATATGGTTGATTTGTTGCCCCCTTTTTCACAGACAGTCTTATTTTCCTGAACTGTAAACTTCTAGATGATCTATGAGCTCTTCTTGTTGTCACTATAACCAAGTGTGGATATTTCTCTCCACTGCTGAGGAGACAGAAACAGAAAACTGTTCCTGAATGTTTGAAGGAGAACCCAGGAAATGTTTTGCCCCATTAGTCACGACAAAACCAGAAGCTAGTTTGAAGCTAAAACACTGTTTTTTTGACCCAAACCAGCGATTTTTGTGCTTAAACCTAAAAAATAGCAGCTTTTTTTTCAAGTGAACTGTGGCAAAAAACATGTGTACTTACTTACTGTGGTCCAGCAGCACCTCGCTGAGATACCTGCACAGGGACAGGTGTGTGAGCTGCAGGTTGATTTGAAGTGGACCATACCACTGTGAGGCATGTGGAGGGGGGGGGACCAATGTTTAGAAACTTAAAACAAATTGCTACACATCTTTACTTTTTTCTAACAAGTGCATATTTAAATTGCATATTATCATGTACTTTTAGATCACGTGTTTTCACAGATAAAGGTTGTTGATGGGGACAAATCTCTTTTTTTCTAGAAAGGGAGGGTCTGAACTCCCCCTGTGATTTCCACCTGTGGGCATAACTCCAAAAAAATACAAGCTTAAAAAACAGAAACTAACATTAGCTTTTAAAAAACTGCTATTCCTTATATGAAGCGCTCTGTCTATATTTACAGGCATAAAGATATTATATGTAAACACTTTACATTACAGCGACCAGTTTTATATTTTGTTGAGTTGAGTGCTTAACATTATCTGTAATGTTTCTAACAGTGTTCAAATCAGATAAATCCACTAGTTTGCTCAAGGTAACATTTTTTATTTATTTGTCATATCAAGAGCGTCAGACAGTGAGGAGGGAAGTCGACAAACAAGAGCACAACGTGAATAAAACTTTAAAATATAACTTTATGACAATGTTTGTCTGAGCTGAGAGATATATTTTCCACACCAAATGGTATTTGTTTAACAATTAAGACAACAACTCGCATCATCCCATACTACTTATGTATTTTATTATGCAGAAGGACGCAGAAATTGTATACTGAGCATTTAAATCTCAGTTTGATACACCAGCGGCATTTTGAGACATCACAGATCAGTAGTTTGGGGTTAATCCTGGTCCATAATGTAAGACTGAGGTTTAATAAATTTCTCAACTAAGCCACTGAACATTTCCTGTCACGTTCACCTTCCTCTCACTCTGAATCCTTCCTGGAAGTTTCAGCTACAGGCGACCAAATGAAACACACAGTTACCTTCAGTAAAATTATGCACTTCTCCTGGTTTGAGCATTGTTGGGAAAATGTTGGTGCACTTCAACAATATAAGAAAAGTCTCATCCACATGTACGTATCATGTGTTCAAAGCTGAGGTGTCTTCTTCCTCAAACATCTGCTTAAGAGTCAGACATCTCGTCAGTTTCTCCACTGATTGATGACATTGTGCATCAAACTCTGAATGCGATACCGACCATCTGCTGTGGAAGTCAGATACGCAGCACATGTAGGTGACAAACTAATGGAACAACCTGAATAACTGAATTCAGACACACTTGGAGAATCCATGACAAGAAGCACTGAAGCTATTCTGGGTGCTCGCTGTGGAACAACACCTTACGGAGCGTCTTTACGTTGGTTTGTTCTTTACGTTGTCACTCAGAGCTTCTTTTCACAGTCCTGTCAGAACACGTCTGAGCAGACCAGATTTTGTGTTATGAGTTTTTTTTTGCTGTGCTGTGGCAGAACTTATCGTAAGAGTGACAACAGATATTATTCATACTTTGCTTCCTAAAGGAAATGAATGCAGGAGTGATATAACAGGATCAGTCTCTGTCCACATGTAGAGCCCATCGGCCTCAAAGTCTTCAAAAACTCAAAATTATGTTACCCAGTTTTTACTCAGATCTGCTTTGAAATGTGAGTTGATGATTCTGTTTTTGTTTTATATGAGAACTAAAGAGCTAAAACACATTCAGGGATAATCTCAGAACATCAGAAATAATCTCTACTGCAGCTGATCTGGAGGAAAAACTGGTTTAGAAAACCAGAAACGGTTCAGGCTGCCTGGGAACGAAAGTGTCCTTCATGAAGACATGAGGACTGCAGACTGCTCCTCTTCCATCAGTGTGTGAGTGTTTGTACTGTAGAGATAAGAGCAGAGAAAGTGCTTCTATAAATGCTCCATCAAGCATTTATATCTGAGGTGCTCCTTAACTTTTTCTTAATGTTTCAATGTCTTATTTCACTGCATTTCTATTTCTCTGCAACCTGTCTGAATGATGCTATATACTGTAAATGAACTTGCCTTGCCTTGATCCATTGCAATTAAACAAATACCATGTGGATTTCATTGAGAACTGTTGCTTGAATAAATAATATCAATATAAAACTAATTCTACCTTCTATGAGTGTTTGACAGAGAGAGAAGTAATTAAACACATCTGCTGGAATCACTATAATTAAGTCACTTTTTTTTTAGTACTTATACTTTTAAATTTATTTACTAGTATTTGTTCAAGTCTGTAGTTTTACTCCTATGTAAGAATGTATTACACCAATTGAGTATAAATAGTAAAGTCAGATTGTATTTGTGGCTTTATAATGTGAACACATGATGATTACAAGTTCATATTTCTTTTTTAACAAATACACGTTATTCTATATTTCAGCCACTAGGTGTCGCCGTCTGATCACACATCTTTTGCTGCACCAGCCAAAGTGTTGACAAAACATTGTTCAGTGATTTTCAAGTGTAAGGAGATTTAAATGTTTTCCAGTTTTTAGATGATTATATAAATCCACTGTTCTTTCTTTGGATTGATCATGTTGTGAACGTCGTGTGACACAAAGCTCTGGTTATGAAATGAAGACACAGGCCGGAGCTGGGCAGGTGTGCAGAAAGCCTGTAGGTCTGCGTGTTAAGAGGACACATACAGACTTGGACCCCAGCGTGGACGCTCCGGGACCTCCTGCCAAAGGGTCAGCAGCTGCAGCGAGGCCTCCGGTCAGCAAACAAGGACACACACACGACAAGCCGTCAGTGTGCATGTCCCCAAACGTTTACTGCTGTGACAATGTTAAAACAACTGTGACCACATACCGCTTTGCTACAGGTGTGTGGACTCAGAGGGTTCTGATGGTTTCATTTAACTTGGTTAGTTCACATAACCAGAATTCAGCTTGTTTACTCGCTTGCATTGTTTATTAAACTGCCCCTCTGAAATCCAAGATGGTTGTTGTTGTCGGCACGCGGTATTAGCTGTGAAATGTTGGGCAAGTTGGCTCTGCCAGGGAGCTCAATCCTCGTCTCCCAGCCTAAATCTGTCCCCTCAAATCCAAAAATAAAGAGGCTTTACGCAGATTTGTCCCACATGTTTTTAATTGGAATTTATTATGTGCACATATTACTGTTCAGTGTTCAACATACATCTATTATTAATCTATTAATAGTCTCGCCTCTTCCATTAACGACCTTACAGGTGCAGAGTAACAGCAGAAACACTCTTGTTGGCAAGTTTTCCTTCATCGCTCTGCTGCCAACATGAAGCCACTGGCAAGAGAAGCTGTTAATCTTTCTGCTAACTTGAGCTGTGAGGCGGCGCTACACTGTTGTTGCTCCATTATTAGTTTTCTGTAGGTAAACAACCTAATAAGTGAAGGTCACTCCTTTGTATTACAGCAAACCACTGGAGTGCTTTTAATTTGAAGGTGCAGGTTTGTTGGGCATGATTTGATGTTTGTGGTCAAGTTTGTGCATGTTTACTTATTGTAAATATATCAGTTAGTTATTAACAGTTTCGACGTTATGAGACATTATCTATTTATTGTATTGCAGAGGTATCTAAAGAAGTTAGCCCTGGCTCGCCCCAGTCCAAAAATACTACCTGCGTAAAACACTAGTGAGGTTTTTTCCATCACAGCTGCCGTCCCGGCCTTTTGCACATTCGACCACAACTGGTCTACCTGCTCAAAGGTGTGTCTTAAACCAGGTGACGCACTTGTCCCAGTCCCTGCAGAACTATCGAAGAATCACTGCAAAGAAAACAGCTCTGCTAATCCACAACTTTCATTTACTGTAACTTCTTCACGATCAAATATTATGAAGCAGCATTACAGGAAACTCTGACTCCTGAAATCAGCGGTTCGGTTTGACCTACGTGGCCAAAAGTGCTTGTGGAAAGACGGACAGACTTTCTTTGACTCTGTGACGGCAGCTTGCATCTGAACCGTGTCGTTCTCAGCCAGAAAACCACCACACAGGACACCAACCTGGCCCAACCTGCTTAACCATCCTTGAGCAATACATTAATCCTTCTGCCGCTAAGCTGGCAGGCAAGTGAAAACATATCTTGGACGTCATGTACCACATTTTTATAACCTCTCACCGTTGCCATGCAAGATTAGGGGTTAACATACGTTCATTGGCCATGAAGCTTCCTATCAGCTTACAGTCGTTCACCGAGCTCAAAGTGGACAAACTTGTTTCAGAGGAGCCTGTTGTCTGCTCACCGGTAGCAATCTCTCACTGACACGTCTGCCAAGTGTTTTTTCCACCCATGCTATCCTGTAAATGCTTGTGTACAAATGCAAACTATAATTAGTTCACCGAAAGAACAGGTTGTCTGGTCCGGTGGTAAACAAAACAAGAAATGAGGCAAATACATCGAGCATTAAAGACTCAGATCCAATATCTGCTTGTAAATATCAGGTTAGATGCTGACATACTGAATGGATGGTTGTACAATAGAACAGAGCAGCTTATCACAGATGTACAGATGGCTTTAAGTTTCCCAGCAGGGTTTTTTTTTTTTCCACCAAAAGCACAAACGTAATATAATACAGTGGTGGAAATTAAGTGTACATTTACTCTACTTTTCGAGGTATCAGTTCTTTGCTTGAGCGTTTTCATTTTAACCTTCGACTCCACTGAGATCAACAGTGAAGATTAAAGCTTTCGTACATGAATCATGATTTTAAAAGCAACCTGGGTATTATATGAAAAGTATAATCAGCCTCTGAAATATCACTATTATTACTGGAAAAAAAAAAAACAACAGACTGACAGTATAAACCTTAAAGAGGTCATATAATTCAAACGTTCAGGTTCATACTTTTATTTGGGGGACCTGGTACAATAGGTTTATGTACTTTAATTTTCAAAAAAACACATTATTTTATCATACTATGCATTGCTGCAGCTTCACTTTTCACACTGTGTCTTCAACGCTCCGATTTAACAACGGAGTGAGACATCTCGCCTCTGTTCAATCTTTGGGCAGCATGTAGCCAATCAGAGGCGGAGTGGGGAGGCCGAGCAAGGTAGTGTGATCTAAAATAACACTGCTACAGCTAAAAGAAAGTAGTACAGTTCTGAGGTACATGTACTCTGCTGCTTTAATTCAACTCCACTGTCTTTGAGAGGCAAATATTCTGTATTTGCATAAACACATCAATATTTGCTTTATGTAATATGTATTTGATAATAAGTTGCTTAAAACAGCACAAGTGTTGGGTGGATTCTGTCATACTTGAAAAGGGATATTTCACATTATATTTTGTTTATGTAAATCTGAGTGATGAACTCATGTTCACAATTTATGGTGATTAAATAAAGTTGAGAGGAGCCAGATGCTGAAACAGTCTCAGGAGGCAGACAGAATGAGGAATTAAAGGCGAGCTTTTATTAATAAAAGCTGAAATAATCCATGTAGCAAAATCCAAAAACTGAGAAGTTTTGATACGAAATTACCCAAAGAAGCAAAAGAAAAGCTAAACAAATGAGTAAAAACACCAGGAACATACCAAGAGGAGACAGTGGTCCAGACAAGGTGAAACACAGAAGAAACAGGATGAACACAGGACGAAGTGACAAAAACAAGATGGAACAGGTGGAGCGAGGTGGAGCAGCACAGGTGAAGGAAATACACAGAAAAACACTAGAAACAGAGGAAGTTGGAAACTGAGGAAGCAGGAAAAGGAGGAAAAAGGTTAAAGAGGGAGATGCAGAGCAGGTGACACAACAGGAGGAAGTTAAAAGTGACACATGAGGGCAAACTTTCAAAATAAAACAAACAAAAAACAGAATCACGACACAGTTCACATCTGATTTTCTCTGCAAGCAACCGTCTGCTGTCGTTTAATACCTTATTTTTTAAATCCGTAACTCTACCTTCTTTTTTCTACTTTCTATCTATTTGGCTTCACAAACTCAAAGTTTACTGGGGCCACGTGTTAATGTTTAGCATCCAAACCCAAATCTAATCTGAGTGGCCCAGTTAAAACATATCAAATCACTGGGAGATAGTCTAATTATTTACAAATAAAAAGTCAACTAATATCACAGTGTGAGATTCAAGGACTCAAAACCTCACTTAACCAACAGTGTTATTAAAGTATTATCAGCAAAATGCAATTAAAATATCAAGAGTAAAAGTATTCTGTCAGGGTTTTACTGTCATATACACACTTTGATGTCTTTCTGGATTTGTATTACTGCTGCATTTATGTGTATTTTGCATTTTAGTGCTGTAGATGTTTATGGTTGAACACATTTTAACTAATTTCTGATCTGTTGGGAAGTTTAATCGTCAGAAATGCATCATGTTCTATAAAATCATCAGGTGTTTGTAGCGTGGCCGTCCTGTGAGCTCAGGAAAAACAGCAACACAGTTTCAACCAACAGGGTTATTTAAAATCGTTTAGTTTTCTTTAGTTGACGTCTATGTGGTGCAGTTAGTGTATTTACTTACATTCCACAACTGATACGGTCAAACCAAATCATTTTTATCTATATAGCCTCAAATTACAATCACATTGTCTCAGTGGGATTTACTGAAAGACATCCTCTGTCTTTAGGAGCTCAATTCAAGTAAAGAAAAAACTCCCCGGGTAATAAAATCTTTGTAGCAGTGGGAAAACAAAGGCTGAGCCGCAGACGACAGATCCGACTCTGAGGTCAGACACACATGCAACAGACGACACACGTACAGAACAGAACGGCAGAATCACAGAGTGTCCAGATTACATCGACAGAATATCTGATACGACAAGATCCTCCAGCGTGGTGACCTGGAAGAGGGCAGGCAGCGCAAGATAACCAAAGATATCAGACTGAATAAACATAAACAGAAAAAGTTACTCATAAATCCCAGATCAGATCATTTAATTTACACTCACTGACCCAAAAAACAAACTTGAGTTTCAGTCAAGACGTCATGTTGATGTTTTCGTTTAAAAGTGAAAGTAACTTGTGTGAGTAGCACTCGAGTAAAAGTCTTAAGTTATCAGATATTTAATGTAAATGTAAACAACAAAGTAAATTACACTTTCATATCATTCCTTCTTTGTGCCATCAGACTTTATAACACTCACTCCAAAACATTCAGATGATGCACTTTGAATAATTATCACTGTAAATACTGCACCTTATGCTCTCACACCTTATGTTCCTCTTCTACCTTTTCTCTTCTACCTCTTTATTTTATTATTTTTTTCCTTTACTACCTCTTATCTTATTTTATATCATAGCTACTGAAGCATTTCATACTATATATGTATCTGCTTTTTTTAAAGATACAATTTCAGGTAAAAATCTATCTAATTAAAAATGATGCAGGTAAAGTAACTAGTAAACAAATGTGATCAGATAGACTTAGTGGAGTTGAAAAGTATAATATTGTACAATAAGAACTCTAGAGGAGTGTAGACATAAAGGAGCAGAACATGGAAATACTCAAGTTAGGTACAAGTACCTCAAAATTGTATGTAAATGTACTCAGTTCATGTAGATGTTCCATCACTGATTAAATGGGACAATTTACATTGTGAACTTATGTGATAAATTATAAAATGTAATTTAAAATAATCATTGTTTTGGGTAAATTGTTTGTATTGTTTGTATAGTTTATTATAGTATATTATAGTATAGCAGCATATACAATAGTAAGCATTACTATATCAAACCATAATGTTGTCTAAAAATATATGATTTATTGATATTAGTTTGTTATATTCTGCCTTTCAGTGAATGTTGGAGCTGTTGGAACAAACTGTTCTGTCTGCAGTTCCTGCCTGCGGCCACTGGAGGGCGCACCGCTTGTTTACTCTCCCTGCAGACTTTAAAAAGTCGTTTTCTCTCTTGTGTCCGTCGCCTTTTTTAAAAATCCTTTTTGACTGACTTGCTGTTTTTATTTGTCATTCTTCGCAGAAACGAAAAGGTTACTGAGAGTAGAAATCAAGTGTTTTTTTGTGGAGGAAACTGGCCTTTTGTTGCTTCTCCTCAGTGACTCCTCATCACCGGCTGGTCACGTTTCGCTTCGGCCAATCAGAGGCGGCGGAGACGCTCGGCAGCTCTATAAAGCCTCCGTGGAGGCACCGTGAGAGGCAGGAATGAAAAACAATAGAAAGCTCCACACTGACCACTCGTCTAAAGACTCTTTCAACCTTTTGATATTCTTCTACACTTAACACGAGGTAAGAGTTCCCCGGATATTGACTCGTTTATAGAAATCTGCAGCTGGATTTATTTCCATGAGGTGAAATTGGTATTTTTCTGTGTTTTAATCTGTTACATTGACTTTAACATGAATTGCAATTTAGTATGATAATGTAATTTTACGCACACACCTTGGCTCGTGAGCTTTTATTCACCAATGCATGTGAGGAGAGCAACAGCTGATCAGACAGGTTGTAGTCTGACTCACTGATGCTGCTGTTGCCATAGCAGTTTTTCTTTTTCTTTTTTTTTCTTTCTTTTTTTTTTAATAACATGTAGTTGCGTCAGATATTTTTGTGTGAACTGCACGGCAGCCTCTCTGGTTTTAAATGTTGTGACTGAGAGTCTGAAGCTCATCGTCTTCACTCTCTGCAGGCGTTCAGGGTCAAGAAAAATGGCCACCTCAGCCAGTTCACAACTGAACAAAGCTGTCAAGCAGCAGTACATGAGCCTCCCTCAGGGGGACAAGGTCCAGGCCATGTACATCTGGATCGATGGTTCTGGAGAGGGACTTCGCTGCAAGACCAGAACTTTGGACTCTGAGCCCAAGACGATCGAGGGTAAGGTCTGACTCCTGTATCATCAATGAAAAACATCGTAAAACGTGGTTGAATATCGTTTTTAAGAATTTTAAAGCTGACGACTGATTTCATGTGTCCAGATCTTCCCGAGTGGAACTTCGACGGGTCCAGTACCTACCAGTCGGAGGGCTCCAACAGCGACATGTTCCTGATCCCGGCAGCCATGTTCAGGGACCCGTTCAGGAAAGACCCCAACAAGCTGGTGCTCTGCGAGGTGCTCAAGTACAACCGCAAGCCAGCAGGTACGCAGCACGAGAACGAACCTCTGAAGGTCAAAGCTTTTTTCTGAGTCTGTCTCGTGTTTCAGCTAATCCCCGTCGTTGTTCCAACAGAGACCAATCTGCGGCGCACCTGTAAGCAGATCATGAGCATGGTGGAGAACAACCACCCGTGGTTCGGGATGGAGCAGGAGTACACCATCCTGGGAACGGACGGACATCCCTTCGGCTGGCCCTCCAACGGCTTCCCGGGTCCACAAGGTGATTATCGGGTCTCACGGTGGTTCATATAAAGAATTACAATGATAAAGGCCAGCGGAGTAAATAACAGGTGTGTTTCCACCTGGTCAGGGCCGTATTACTGCGGCGTGGGAGCAGATAAGGCGTACGGCCGCGACATAGTGGAGGCGCACTACAGAGCCTGTCTCTACGCTGGAGTCGACATCTGTGGGACCAATGCAGAGGTCATGCCAGCTCAGGTACGGTCCCGCCCGTCCGCCCGCTTTGGTTGTTGGGATTTTTAAATCAAATACCAATTAATAATGTTGAAATGTCTCTGTTGTGTTTCAGTGGGAGTTCCAGATCGGGCCCTGTGAAGGTATCAACATGGGAGACCATCTGTGGGTCGCTCGCTTCATCCTTCACAGAGTGTGTGAAGATTTCGGCGTGGTCGTGTCCTTCGACCCCAAACCAATCCCAGGGAACTGGAACGGCGCCGGCTGCCACACCAACTTCAGCACAAAGGAGATGAGAGACGACGGTGGACTGAAGTAAGAATACATTTCTTTGTATTGAATGATGAATCTAACTGTATTATTTTAGCATTTTTCGGTTCCTAATCCCCTCTTTCCTTCGCAGAGTCATCGAGGACTCCATCGAGAGGCTAGCAAAGAGACACCGGTATCACATCCGCGCCTACGATCCCAAAGGCGGGCTCGACAACGCCAGGCGCCTCACCGGTCGTCACGAAACCTCAAGCATCGACGAGTTCTCAGCCGGCGTGGCCAACCGCGGAGCCAGCATCCGCATCCCTCGAGCCGTGGGGCAGGACAAGAAGGGCTACTTCGAGGACCGCCGTCCGTCCGCCAACTGCGACCCTTACATCGTCACAGAGGCTCTGGTGCGCACGTGTTTACTCAAAGAGGAAGGAGAGGAGCCCACAGATTACAGCAAATGAACAGTCTTAAGGCCAAGTGTCGTTACCGGAACTGTATTTAGTTTTGTCTGTTTCAAGACTTGACAGGTTTTCCCTTTATAGGGGGGATTTTTATACTTGACAGATGAAATCACAATCGAGGGGGTGTTCCTGTTCGCACACTCAGTTGTAAGCATGCAGGTTTACCTCTGGCACAAACACTGCCATATTTTTTTCCAACACATGTAATCACGATGTCCTGGTAGCTGATGATTTGTGTAGAATTACAATGTTGTAATGTGTTTTATTTGTACTAATGACAAACTGTCCAAGTGCAGCAGGAATTGGCTGCAGATCTTGTAAACTTTGACCCAAAGGATCTAAAAGCAAATTGAATGTTTTTATCAGTCTTGGCCACAATGTTGTTGTTATCATGTTGTGCAGAGACGAGATGGCGTAAGCCTACTTTTGTATGTTTTTTTTTATATAAATGATGCATGTTTGAAATGTCTGTTTTTCCACTTGAAATGTCACATGCCAAAAAAAAACAAAAAAAAAACTTGAATAAACATCTAACATTTTTACGTCCGACTCTGGACTCCTGTCTGACTCCCACATGCCTCCTGTGTGTGTGTGTGTGTGTGTTTTTTTCTTTTTCCTCTCACGTGCGATTCTGGCACGAACCGGTTTTCGTCTCATCCAGACGAACAGCTGATATGAATCTCTGAAACGTGACGTGAGAGAAGAGACACACACAAACTGAAGCTGCTGCTGCTGCCTAACAGATACAAATACAAACGGGGTCAAAACATTTAAAACAGTCCTGGCAGATTTACAGATACAGTGAAGCAACATTGCCTGAATTGCACGTGAGGGCAGACCTGGCCGATGCCTCCGGGCTTCCACTCAGCACAAAAATAGTGTGTGTGACTCTCTTCCTGGTATGTTGTTCAGACACAGTACTGGGTAACCTTTGGTCTAGTTCTTTGAAGTAGGCCACAGAGGCAAGACAGGGAGTTCTTCCAAAATCTATTTGAGGCCCTGAACTCTCCATGAGTGCCTCCACAGATGACTGCCTACCTCACCGTACTGCATTAGCTACTTAAACAAGTTTAGGTAACTAATATTGTTAAATTATCTTGATTAGGAGTTTTAACACGGTTGCGTAAGAAGGCATTAAAAAGCACATGCACACTATATACTCCGCTTTAAAATCCCTCGCTGTGTTGTTTTAATTGAATCTGACGCCTCCAGTTTTGTTTGACTTCAGAAAAACTTGTTGATCGGGGTAAACTCTCAGTATGTACCGATCTGAGGAAGGTGAGTCATTCTTCACACTCTCTTGCCAAAATAAATTAATCAGATGCTTTTGAAACATCTTTAATCCACCAAGCACACTTCATTCTGTTGTAGTAGCCTTTCATTACATAAACATGTTCTGCATTATACAATTATTGCACCGACTATTTCGTCCACGTTGTATTTCTGCCAATCATTTCTCAAATCATGCAGCAGTGTTTTTGATATTTGCATGTATTTTTCCGACCCTCCAGGCAGCCACTAGTGTTCATTCACTCGACCCGAGCATGAAAATCAATTTTACAAAGATTCGACACATGCTTGCGTTTGTATCATCACAGAGGACCTTCAGGTCTGCTGTGATCTTAGACGGCTGCATCGACGCCATAGAGAAGCAGAATAGCAGACGATGCGTTCAAATGAAAAGATGAAAAGCTTTTAACTAATACCACTTAAACGACGGTTTCTCCGTCTGTCTTTCGGTCATTAGACAGACAGACTGTGTCAATGAAAGTAAGGTGAGGATGAATCTAGTTACATAACAGCTGTGACGGTGTAGTTTAAGGTGTGTTTGTTGTCTTAAAGGCGTGCACACCAGCCGACAGTTTGCCTTTTAGAAACAACTGGGTGTCCAAGGGCTGAACTACAAATCTGTCTTGAGTGGTGTGAGATTATGGATCAAGGGGTGGAAAGAGTACATCTGATCAATTACAGGAACAGGAAATTGCATTACAGGTTTACGCGGCATATCTGGCCCGTGCAGACAAACATACCTGTGGTCTGGTGACTCGGTCTCTATAATTTGGGCGCAGTTTGTTCTGGATTAAATCAATATTTGCATGTTCTCACAGGTAAGACGTTCACGTTTGGCTTTGAACTCTGTAAAGTAGAATACAAGGTGCGGTTTGCCAAACTCAGTCCAGTTTCTTATATAAAGATACCGCTGGCCTTCGAAAAACCTGGAGTAGCATCGCGTGCAGTGGTCTTTGCAGCAGCCTGAAACCCACCTAATTCGATTTGTCTCGCGATTTACCTCCAGACAAAGATGTCCCACATCACGCTCGCCTCCTTAAATCATTTCCACAACCTGAGCTCAGAATATCTCACCGCATGTAAATGCAACTTGTTAAGGAACACATTCGGTCGGTGGCATATTTTGTTCAAAGTTCAAAGGAGAGACAGAGTCAATTCTATCAAACTCTGCGGTGACAACTGAGTAGGTTGAAATGCCTGTTTCCATATGTGTGCAAGGACTGTTCTGCATACAGTATATATACTGTTGCACAACCTATTGAAACTCTCCTGGTGCACTGCAAGCAGATCCCCCTCTCAGGTTCTCCTACGTAATCTGACCTCACTGTCCTGTTTTGTACAGAGGCGTGTATAAGTGTGTGAATGCGCCTCTTTATGACCACTGAAAGGATAAACATTTATAGATATTTCAGATAAGATAACATGCACGGATCAAATGGACAAAAAAGAAAAGGGGGGGGGGTCTCGTGATGGAAAGCTTCAGGCTTCGAGCCTCGTTCCCATGGAAACCAGAGTCTAAACGGAGGCAATCTGGTGTGAGAGGAAGAGAGGCGGGGGTGGGGATGGATGCCAGGCCGTTATATAACAAGGGCCATGCATGAGTATGTATAGTGCACAGAACAAAGAGTGGAGTTTAGGTACTACAAATGTGGCTCTTTAAAAAAAAAAAAGTGGAAAAAAGGCAGCGCAGAATCAAAGATTAGGACGTAATCTCACTCTGCTGTTTTCATCACACAGCACAGAGTATTCACGGTAAATAAAGAGCCGTCTGAACTGCAGTTTTAATCAGACGCTCGAGACCTAATCAGATATCTTGGGTCCAAACAGCACATGAAGCACCATCCTTGACCATTTTAGCACTAATTTCCTCACATGACTTTGGTCTGTCTTACCCCAGCTATCGCCGGACAGCAGACGGTTTTCTCTGTCTCACCCCTCCTCCGCCCAGAGCTTCACCCTTCCCCCAACCAGCGGTGTGTTGTTTGGGGACATGCACTAAAGAGTGTCGCGGCATTGCTGGACCGATGGTCGGAAAACTTGGGCAGCTGTGAAAGCAGAGCCACGCAGTGAGACGGAGAGGTTAGAGACCCCCGGATCAAGCCGCATGGACGGAGATCAGACCACCACAAAGTGTGACCAACGTCATCAGCATTTAAAATAAATACACGGCGGTTATGAGCTGCCCCGATTAAATGTGACCTTAAAGCAATAAAATGTAACGTCCTGGACAAACATAGTTGATTGTCAAGTCTCTTTCCTCGGTCGTCCAATGCTGAAACTTTGGGTTGACGTCAGATCCGAGCTGCCAAGTCTCAGTATCTGACTACCTGACATGACAACTATCCTTCTCCAAGATGTTACATTTTGTTGCATTACAGGTGCATGTATGTAACAAGTTTAGTTCAAAACATTCAGAAATTAATTAATTAAAAGTTCAATTCGTTACGTCAAAAATGTCTATTGAGTTGAAGCTATATCTGCTGAAGTTAGCATGCTAACTAGCCAGCCCGAGTAGCATCCCTGCTGAAAAAACCAGCATAGACCATGCTGATTTTTTCAGCAGGGATGTGGTGGCAAGATTTAGCAAAAATGTGGAAAACAGGTCAGATGTTTTAAACTTCAAATTGATCAAAAGTTTATATCAGCTATCCACGTTAGCCATGTTAGCTCACGGTCAGTCTTAAAAGCACAAACAATCATCTGTTAGCTTAGATAGCTTGCTGCAAAACAAACTAAGTGTGAGTGAAACTGTAGAAATGTTTTTCCATTACATCTGACTCTTTGTCTTGGCCTGGCAGGGATTTTCATGTCACGTCACCACTGGGACACCTGTTTGACATGTGTGTCTCGCTGCCCTGCAGGAATGTCAAATGCCACGATGAGATCAAACACAAAGATAAAATATTTGTGTCGCATTAATCGCATTACTGGAGCTGCATCTGGATGACTGCAGCTTCAAGCGCTACCTGAGGCTAACTGGTGCCCAGCTCTCAGCTGCAGAGCGTCTGTCAATCTGTCGGTCCATAGGTGTGTTAAAAATCAATAAATAGTAACTTTGACCAGCCAGTACACGCAGACTGAATCAATTTACATCAATGGTACAACCAACATGAAGAGATTTCCCAGTGATCTTACTGCAATAAATGGATCAGAAGGATGCTGAAATAACAACGTCTGGAAGAAAAAAGCCTGAATTCATCACTATTGCCAACTCCTCAGTAAGGAAAGTAGCTATTGGCTGTCCTAAAAATCACTAAATTACATCATTGCCCAGTTTACGTAATTGGCCATGTGCATTTAATTGTAATGCGCTGTAGGACAGAGGGATTATGTTGTGGGAGAGACAAAATGTGAGTAAAAAACACCCTACATAGGTTTAGAACTACGAAAAAACTTATCTATAGGGGTGGGCGGATCGATCCAAATATCGATACCAAGGTGAGTATTGGTGTTGGATCGATACTAGTAAGATGAGATCGATATTTTTGTTGTGGTTTCTATTCTATAAGTTCAGCAAATTACTTGTATTTCTTCACAGAGTTTGTGTGATTGCAGCGTCTCTCCTCCCCACCTCCCTCACTCCGATCGCTCAGGTTCACTCTGAAGTATGAATATGACAGAATATAATAACCTTTTTGTGTATCTGTTGAAGGAACATTAGAATTCCTCTTTAGGCTACATGCAGATAGGTTATAGATTTGATTATGTTAAATATTATTTTCTTATTTGGCTAAAATCTTTGTCCTGTGATTTGTTATTATCATAATCATGATCAGCTAATTAAAGGCAAAAGTACAAAATCATTCAATGATCAGGAATTTTCAAGTAAAAGGTATCGATATCAGTATCAGTATAGATTTTGGCAATACTGGCCCTGTAATTACTCGGAATTGGATTGATACCAAAATTTGCAGTATTGCCCACCTCCCGACCGAGTCAGACAGCGTCCAGTTTACTGATGATTATGTGATTTTGAGCGAAAAACTTGTTACAGCATCCATGTGATTATAAACCGTCCACGGGTTTAGATTGACAGGAGGACACCTGGGAATCACCTTGAAAACACACAGACGTAATTTGTCTTCTCACCAGCGCTGCTTCGCTCTGTGTGAACAAACAACGGTGGAGAATTGGTGAACTGCTGCTGCGGTGATAATGTGTCATCTCTGTGTAAAAAGGGCCAGTAGCTACAGTCATAGATGTATAACCAGAGTGCAGTTAGCATCAGTAAGCAGTGGCTACCTTATGTACTGGAAGATGAACTCATGGTGGCCGATTCTTACGTATTGCACCTCTAAATTTTATCGATGACTTTGATCTTGCGTTGAATCTAATTACCGAAATATTTTCTCCTGGAGGATATTTGGTTCAGTTTAAATTAAATCCCCTTTACGCCTGCACAAGAAGACTCCTTGTGTGCTTATCTTGTCCGGTTGGGCCGTCCAGTTGCACGTGCACCACAGCTGATCGGGTACAGTAATGAGAAACATGAGAGCACAGAACGGGCCGATGTGCAGAGACCCGACTTGCATCAGAAGAAGTCGCTGCAAACCTGAGACGTTGTAAACATGGGGGGGAAGCTCCAGTTATTTTTCTCTTCTGTTGCTGACAAGACCAGGCTAGATTTTTTTTTTTCTTCGCTTTTCCTATTTTGCTGGTGTCGAGTTACT
This sequence comes from Acanthopagrus latus, assembly GCF_904848185.1. NCBI lineage: Eukaryota > Metazoa > Chordata > Actinopteri > Spariformes > Sparidae > Acanthopagrus > Acanthopagrus latus. The sequence continues at coordinate 3,821,233 of NC_051049.1, forward strand.
AATACATAGCTAGGACAAAGAGTTCTCTCTTTTTTCCCATGGGTACGCTTGTGTCTGCTGCTAAAGTGCATTTTGTTCCTGGGAAAAATGTACATTGTAGCGTCGTCTTGAAAGCCTTGGTTTATAAGAAGCATTTTGCAACACCTTCACTGGACAAAAAAATCAAGTCTTTTCCTTGCTGGACAAACTAATCTGCAGCAAAACGCCCCGTTAATTATCTTTGTGTGTTGTTACAGTTTATCTGAATGGACCGAATCAACATCAGTCAGTTGCTGCTAACAGACAGGATTGATAAGCTTGAAGCAAAAACAACCAAAAAAACGATTATGTGGACTTTCTTTCTTGACTGTTTTTATCATCGCTGTTTTCTTCCTCCCCAGCTGTCAGTTCCCATCCTGCAGTTTACAAGCCCCCCACCCCAAGACCCTCTGTGAACCGTGAAGGCAACACCACCCCCATCCTCCAGCCGACAAAGATAGTGGAATTTTACAAAGGTCACACAAGTAAGCACGAGGGTGATCCCAAGCCAGACGGAGTCATGCCTGTGGGCCGAGCGGGAGTAAGATAATACAAAAACACCTCAGTCATCAGTTCTTGGCAAAGGTGCCGATGTACCTTTAAAGTTTCCACTTAGGAAATATCAGAAAACATGTTTCATCATATAAGATTTAGTTTTGTTTTCGTCTCGACCATGTTAATGTTTGTGGATGCCTCAGTGGGCCACATGCTGTCCTGTGCTCAGAGAAAACGTCCCCGGGACAAATGTAGGATGTTATTGTTTGCCTTTAAAATGGGGAGGTCAGCCGAGGACAGGATGATCTAAAGCTTCCTTTAGTTTTTTGCAAATTTTTGCAATTTGGATGTATTTTTGTGAAAGCACACCATTTTTTAAACATACCATTGTAAAAGATGTAGAAGAAGTGTCAGACAGTGGGTCAAAATAGTCAAAAGATTCAGGAATTGTAACTTGTTTCATTTTATATTAAGGTGACACAGAAGCACGGATTATTTTTTCAAAGACACGTTTTCACGGTTCATCTCCTTACTTGCTTTGTCAGGCTGCAGCCATGGGACTGTTTGTCAAACATGAAGACCAGGAGCGGGGGTGAACCAGTTAGACCAGCTCCGTCCAAATACCACAAAATCCTCCTTCATTTTGGATAGACGGGTGGGGGGGCTGTCCGGGAATATGTGACGAACTGTACCTTTAAAGCTGTGATCTGTGATCACATGGTCCCAGACACACTTAAAAACCATCAAAGAACGAGCCGCGATAAAGGCCGACTGTCACCTCAACTCAAAAAGCTGCTCTTGAACACACCACAAAGACCACAGCCAACAGCCAATGAGCTTGCTCATTCTGCACTTACGTGAGAAAAATAAACTCTCCACAGCGTGAGTAGTCTGAATCTGACATTCAGCTGGAAGCCTCAGGACTCCCACAGTCATACCACTCTCACTAAAATGTCAGGTGTAAATAAAAACACCTGAATGGGGGACATCATGGATACTACAGCTGGCACATGTGTTGACAGCTCTGCGTAGCAATTTAGAAGTTGTTTAATGTTGCTGGACCGAGGATGTGAAGGACTCGGGTCAGATCCTCCGTGACAGCCACAAAGGATGTGACTTTGTGCATGTTTGCACTCGAGCAACAGTCGCTAACGTTAGTTTAGGAATGGAGTCATAAGTAACATAAACAGCTCAGCTTCCAACATGGACGCAGACGTGCCACAGACCCCCTTGAAATAAAATCTCCAATCTTAAAAATCTCTCTCTTCAGCTCTTTCCTGCTAATTTCTTATCAGATACTCATCTCATCAGGCAAATCAATCAGAGGAAACACACTTACTACCTGGATTGTATCTTCTGATGAGAACAGGTAGACAAGCTAAGGCTTCCATTTCTCTACCTGTGCTCTGACGTGCTCGGCTGAACAACAAATCATGTTGATTTCGCTCACTGACCAGTTCATCAGAAGAGCTAAGAAGTGGCGGTGTCAACTAGTGCCAGTGATGCAGGAAACACCACAAAACTCTCACGACAGACCTGATGTGTCAGGGTCATGTGGACTAACACACCTTTTAATCAATATGATGAAAAAATAGGAACATTTTTCCCTCCAAGTGGATTATTTTTAAATGCACCTGCAATTTACTGTAAGCCTTTAATGACACTGAATCTGATGCCTGTCAGATTAAACTCCATCACTATTTCGTGCTTGTTTTAATCACTTGCCAGTGACAGATTTGAATAACAAACAAAGGTGAATCAGATTCGGGCACGTTCAGTCTTGCCTTTTTTTTCCAAGCTTCAGTTCAGATCTGGCTAAAGAAAAACATAAGTGCAGTCATGACGAGTTCCACACTGCAGGTGTGATCGGAGCCGGAGGGGAAAGGAGTCCAACTGCCGCTTAAAAAGAAAAGATGTGAAAGAAAGTGTGAATGAAGAACTGTTTTCAAGTCTCCTAATGCATTAAATTAAGATTCGGTACCCTGTTGATGCACTTTAGGACCTTACAAGCTCCCATCAGTTCTTTATCTCACTGTAGGTGAAATTCAATGTCACTAACAGCGTGGTGGACGGATCAGGATCCTCCTGGTTTCAGATCCTGCACTGCACACACTCCTCACTTGACCCTCTCCATATATTTACGGGCACGTTCTCCTGCGATGCGTTGGAACAACAGGTCAGCTGCTGGCACGGTCTGGTATCAGTTCCAGTATGTTGTCCTTGGTGACACGAGGCCGTGCACGGGCCAAAGTGTCTGCAAGCAGGAAGGACACAGCAGTCGAGTATGTACTTATTGTATTTGTTTCCGCTGTCTTTCATAAGGAAAGTGGGTCATACCCTGATGTTGGCATTACTGAGACAAAAGCTTAAAGGGATATTTAAGTTTAATCCATGACACAGAGTAAGACCCTCCCTTGAGAGATCAACTGACCATTTCCGACTGCTAGCTCGTGTAGTTTTAGCAAACTCAGAAATGACCACACAATAACAACACATGCAGTATTCGCCTCCAACAAGATACCACCATCAAAAAGCCACAGATAATGCTCAGAACAGCACCTGACGAGTCGATTGCCGAGTGCAATTAGAAATGCTCAATTCTGTTCTTTCCCCTGTCAGCTCCTAATAATAATTGTTAGAAGCTGCGGGACTCTACTGCACTCGGTAATCGACTCGTCAGGCCTTACCCACAATGAGCAAGCTGCTGCAGGAGAGTAGAGAGTTGTGTTCACTTTACAATAGAAATCCGGCAAAGTTAGGAGACGTATGATGCCTCGAACTATGTGCTGGAGTTGGAAAACTTGATCTCTCGCGGGGGGGGTCTTACTCGGTGTCACGGTGTGTTAGACCATGGAGTAAATTTATGAAGGAATGTCCCTTTAATTTAAAGTTTGTCCTCCTCACTTTTCACTTTATCTTAGAGTTGTAAATTCAACCTGATGTTAATTTTCGAGATCATTCAGTAGATTTAAAGGGGCACTATGCAGTTTTGGAATTTACATTCAATCTTAGAGTCTTAATATTTATCAATGAGGCAAAAATACAAACTCAGAAACATTTATTCTCCTCCATAACTGTAAACAACCTGTTCTCAGAGGAAAATAAGGTCTCCAGAACACCGTTTGAAGCTAGAAAAAGTGGCAGGGTCCGCCACATATAAACAAAGTAAAACAGTATGACATTGTGTCATTTATTTAGTCATTAAAGTGAAATGCAACCTAGGCTTTTTTTTGTCAATGTATATGAGTCAAACTTTTGTGTAAAAGCATAATTACGATGAAAGAGGCACTTTTAAGATTTAGCGTATTTCCGTTTTCCAATATGCCAGGGTTGCATTTTGGCGAGTGTTTCATTTTAAAACAGAGAGAGTTTTAATATTTAGTTTGCTTAGGCATAAGAAAAATAATCTTTATGTTCTGAAAGGTCACCTTTAATCTCTATTGCAAACTGTTTCTGTTATCTTGTCCAAAGCCACAATGTGCAGCTGTAAAGACATAAAGGAAATCATCCCATGCACAGTTAAATTGGTGCAACGACACAAGAAAATGCAATTTTTTTAGTAAAATCAGGCGACAAAAACTTCTTACGTAACTACATCAAGCCCCACATTTTAGGGGGACAATGTGGGTCAATGTGTTGTATGTTAAAAACTTATGCAACTGGATGCACAGAAACAGGGTTCTCTGTGGAAAATTCCAAGATGTGGGTATGTTCTCAATTAAAGAGCGGCCTCCTCCGCCGTGAAACTCAAGAACCACCTCCACAATGACTCGGCACTTTTTCTGTGCAGCGTGCCAGACGGTTATGTATACATCAGTGACATACTCGTTCATGTCCAACTTCTGGAAAACAATATAGTTAAACCTCTTAAAATTTGTTGGTGATCATCGATGATCCTGACAGATTAAGTCACATTCAGGATGAATACAAACGCTGTAATGATGTGAAGCGTTATGTCTGATGAATGGACAACATTCGGTGTGAGCGTGCACGCATGTGTCTTCTCTTTATTTCTCCGAAGCAGTCATGAGGGAACACTTTCCGTAGGAACACAAACACCCAGTAAACCAACAAACCGCAGCCTTCCTGATCCCGGCTGGGACTTCCTAGGTGATGCTCCTTAAGCTTGTTGTTAGTACAGCTTCGCCATCCGGGTTTGTTTCTTGCGTCACCGCTGAAGACACTTACGTAACGCCCCACCACAGCTTTGTTGTGACAGCTTCCAGTTAACAAACATAAAGTTGGGAACATTTCAACGCCCTCTGACCACCTCAGCTTTGATATCTCTTGTAATTTACATACAAAAAGGTTCATGTTTGGCAGTTTAAAGCACGGTTTGAACTTGAAAGTGTCCTTTAAGACACAAGTTTTGATTTTAAAAAGTCAGACCTCAATTTGAAACTGGAAAAAAAAAAGCTGTTATACAACAGCACATATGCACAAAGACAGACTTATGTAAGTATAACGGATAAAATCAGAAAGAATCAGGTTTCCCGTCACAATGTCGGGAACAATTCCAGAGGTCATTTTTAATTTACCAACCGGGTTTATGTAACTTATTCTGCCGTTTTCTTTCAGATGTTCATCTTTCTCATGATACTGTTCAATGTTTCTGAGAGTTTACTTTTGGAAAAATACCCGCACATCTTTGGGTTTTTTTCGCTCTCTGTCTGGGAAACATGCATGAGAACCTCCGCGGAGACTAAACTCGATACGCGTAGACGAACAAAGTGCATCTGAATTCAAAACAGAGCTTTGTTAAGGTGAATTGTTACGTGTCAAATTTCCAACCTGCTCTCCAGAGCAGCGATGTCCAATTAATTATGACATTAGTCTCATGAGATCCTCTCACGCAGCCGGTCTGTCTCTGCAGTGTAAAAGAGAGAGGCCACTGTCTCGGCTGACGTAAATAAAAAGCCAGTCAGCCGGTCGCTTACAGTCACAGAAGGATTTTATCTCATAAGTGACTTAGAAAAGCAAGAAATACGAAAACCGATGAGTACGCAGTGTTCTTATGAATAGAAATAGTAGTCTTGAAGATTAAATATACCGCCAGTGGATTCCCAGAAACTCCATCCTCACCACACACTGCTTCCAAAATTACTTTGAATGGCTCCCAAACATCAGCAGTGAAGGGACATCAGGCCATCTACCGACAAATCAACTGAACTGCAGATTATTTATGATCTAAAGCCGAGAGGTGAACAGAGTGTTCTCAAAGTCTGTCACGCTAAATTAAAGCCAGTCCCCCATTTTAAAGCAAAAACCTGGACACACCGAACAACTAAAGTTCTTCAAGATTGGAAATGCGAGACAAAGAGCCTGTTGTTCAGTGGGAAGAGATAAAGGGAGGCGCTTCACTTCCTTTTTTTCTTTCCCAAAAGATTAAATAAATAAATAAATAAAAAAAGGAAGAAACCCTTCTGTTGTTGTTTAGGAACACACATGGCCACACTGCGATGTTTTCAGAGATACTTCTGCCTCTGAGGGTTTTTTTGTGAGTGTGTGTTTGAGGAGCCGGTGATTTTCCACTGTGTTCTGCATGTGTTCATCAAAGAAGAGGTCAACAGCGCCACGCAGAGGCCACGATGGGAAATAACACATGGAACTGGGAAAAGGAGTGAAGCTGCTCTGATCTGAGGTGAATCAGTAGTAAATATGCTGTGGTTGCATACTGTAGAGATGTGACCCTGCCAATATAAATCAGGCAGTTCAATAAAAAGGCCAAATAAACTCTGATTTTGTGCACGTGTTGCATAAAAATAAACACTTTAATGTTTTACACCAACATGTCAGAAGATCAGAAGTTTACATATTCTCAAAAAACATTGACTTAATCTTTTCCCTTTTGTAGCCAGAGGACACTCAGCACACATTACAATAAAAAAGTATTTAATCTTTCACCTAAAAAAAAAAAGAAAAAGAAATCACAGAAAAGATTGAGGAATGTCTTGGGGAAATAAATAATAATATAGAGACACACATGATGGCGTTTAATTTACAAGGTTCTTTTTAAATCTGTACATGGATGAAAACATGTCACGCGTTTTCAGATATGCAGGTTCATAAATGTATTTAAAGGTGTGGCCAGATGTTGTTTTGTTTAGTTTTGTTTGTTTGGATTATTTTATGACTGAAGGGCGGCTGTAGCTCAGCTGGTAGAGCAGGTCGACTAGTGATTGGAAGGTTGCTGGTTCAAATCCCAGCTCTGGGCAAGGCTGAGCTGGATGTCGAAGTGTCCTTGAGCAAGACACTGAACCCTGTGATGAACTGGTGACTTGTCCAGGGAGCACCCTGCCCTCGCCCTGAGACAAGGCTGGGATTGGCTCCAGCAACAACATCCCGCGACCCCATGGAAAAGGATAAGCGGTTACGGATAATGACATGACATGACATTTTATGACTGGGTGTTTAAAATATTAAATAAATTTAAAATATTAAATAAATTCCAAAAATATGTTATGGCTGCACTGAAATATGAACTCAATTCAATAAATGTAATTAAAAGAAAATATGACAAAGACACAAGAGACTGCTATAGCAAAAACACTGATTTTATTGGCAATTAAAGCAATAAAAGACTATAAAGTTTCAATAGAAAGACCTACATACAAACCAAACAATAAGTATTAAACCAAAACTGCTTGATGTAATTGATTAGTTGAAGTCACAGTTAAATCTACTAAGTCTGTGAAAAACAGTTGTCGGCTCCTCTGTCGTGTCTTTGTTGATAAAAAGAAACAGACGTAGATTAAAAGGAAACTTTACACAGAATATTTTACAAAATATATGCAATGAACAAATAAATTATATAGTTCTCTGGACTGGAATGCAGCCATGTTTTAGACCCTCACTCAACATATTATATCACGTTATATAACATTTTTTAAAAATGTAGTTATTCAACCTAAAGAAATATCTCGTGGCTGCACAGTTTCACTGTTTAAAATGATTATTTTAAATGTCCAGTGTGCGAGATTTTAGCACCATCTAGTGGCGAGTTTGCAGGTTACAACTAGCGTCCGACCTCTAGCTTCACCCAGAACATGTGTGAGAACCGACAGCGACCACAAAACTCAAAAGCACAACAATTCTTACTTTCAGCAGGTTTTTGTACACTGATGGCCATGTAAATATGAATATTATATCAAACGGGTCCCAATACAACCTCCTAAATCCTGCACATTGGACCTTTAAACTCATTTTTTTTTAAAGGAGGAAAAGCCCACGTGAGCTTCACACCTGTGTCTTGAAAAATGTTTAAAATGTAAAAGTATCATTAGAAAAAACACTCAACAGCGACTCTAAGTGACCTAAAAGTGAGCGCAGTATGACTTAATATCTAACTTAACAAATATGTTTTTATATATATATATATCTCATCACATAATCTGAAGGAATATCAGCAGACATGATGTCAAAGACTACGAATGTGTTAATGAGACATCTACCGAAACGAGCATGCTAACCAGTTAGCCCCAGGCAGCCCAGGGCTCCTGTAATAATCGGTGAAAAACAAAAGAACTGCACCTTTTCTCTGAGCTCCCAGTCCAGCCACGCTGAAGTCACCTGACAGGACCGCTAGTTACACGGCTAACTGAGCTGACTGGAAAATGACAGAACATACAGAAAGCAGTTACTCTGGTGATATACTGCCCTCTAGTTGTTTGGAGAATAATTTCAACAGCTGGTCAATTCAGCCTTTTAGGGAAAAAAAAACAACAAAAAAAACAAGGAGCGTTCTTTGTTTTTTTGGTTGATTCTGGCGACTCCTGTGGACCGAAGCGGTCTGAGTACTTTGTGTCAAAAGATGGTGCATGTGTTTGGGACAACTTCTATCATCAGTTAACCTTTAGCACTCCACCATCAAGAGTAGATTTAAGTTCATGACTGAGTCAGAACCAGAGCCAGAGACGGGCAGTGAGAATATCTTTCATACCTTTACGACCGTCTCTTTGACAGTTAGATGTTTGTTGTGGTGTGATTTCACCAACTCTACAGGAGTTTCAGCTCTCTTCTAAACCTGTGGCACTGACTGTATGACTTCCTCAGCGGGGCTGTACACTAGCGAGCAGTAAGCTAAGTCAGTGAAAGGTAAGCTGAGCCAGGCCGTTAAGATATCACGGCTGTGCTGACTAGCCGGATAGATGCTGACCCAGAGACGGCTGTTACCAAACCCCGCCTGTTAACACCACTCACTGAACATCTCCCGTAGTGTTATACTGGAGCTGGCATAAATCTCTGCCCTGCTTGGAAGAAGACCACAGGGTAAGTAGCTTGGTATAACATTTTCAGTTTGTGATATTGAAATGGACAACTGAGTGTGTCGTCTGAGCGCTGAAGCTGTTGAAGTCTGGGACTTTAGATGTGCAAGGTGCATGTTTATTTGAAGAATATACCCAAGATATTGTGGTGACAGCAGCTAAGTATAGCCAACAGGTCTGTAAGGTCATGTGATGAAAATATCCCTAAATATGATATCTTCATTTATATTCAGACAGGAATGGAACCTATGGTAAAGACAGAGCCATTAAGATTGGATGAGGATGGTAATAACATGCTCTGTCTGGTCTTTTCAAGGCAGCATCAGGAATTCCCTGAACAGCTCCAGACTCATGCAGATGATTTCATGCCTCGATGCACAAGTGACCATGGCTGATGAAACCTCCCCGGGGAAGTCTGACAGACAAGTTGTTGAAAAGAGAAGTGAAGAGAAACATCAAGGAAGGCGCTGTACCTCTCCTTCTCCCCGAGATGGACAGATCTTAATCAGCACTCATAAAGTGGAGACTGATTCTTCATTAGGGAGCATTTGTGTAGGTGTGAACTCACTTCCAGAGAGCAGCGACACTGGAATCCTTTATCTGAACCCCCAGGTACCGAAGTGGTGTCTTGTGGAGAAGTTTTCTGAGCTTTCAAGTGGAGACGAAACACAACTTCATGTCGTCGAAGAGTTTAGCAGTCCGGAGTTGTTACAAAGCACGAAATACTCTGAAAGCAGCAAAATAAATGAATCTAATGATGCTGCGGAGAAGAAGGAAAGAAAATGCTCAAAATCCCTCAAGAGCCACAAGGTAAGAAGTGATCCTCCAGTCAAACAGAGAGCGTCAAAGCTCAAAGAGCTCAATGTTGGGGATTATAATCAAGGTGGAGGTGAGAAAAAGACCAAAAAGAAGACCGCGAATAGTCGTCCTGTGAAGAAATCGCTTAAAAAGCACGAAGAAGACAAGATCGCTCGACTTCTGGTCGCGATGAAAAAACGTGATGGAGTCGACACGGAGCAGCGTCCCTTCAAGTGCACGCGCTGCCACTGGGCTTTCAAGAAGTTCTGCAACCTCCAGAGTCACTTACAGACACATACTGGCCTCAAGCCACATGTGTGTGATATATGTGGCAAGGCTTACTCTCACCAGGGAACGCTGCAGCAGCACAAGCGCCTGCACACAGGTGAAAGACCATATCACTGCCCCTTCTGTGTCAAGACCTATATCTGGTCCTCAGATTACCGCAAGCATATCCGCACACACACTGGTGAAAAGCCCTACGTCTGTGACACGTGTGGCAAGGATTTCATTCGATCCTCTGACCTGCGAAAGCACGAGCGGAACATCCACACCAATGACAAGCCCTTCCCGTGCATGCAATGTGGCAAGACCTTCAATAAGCCCCTCTCCCTGAAGCGGCACGAGCGTAAGCACCTGGGAGAAAGACCTTTCTCCTGCCCTGACTGTGGGAAGGCCTTCGCTCTGGAAAGTCGCATGGCGGAGCACCAGAAGATCCACAGAGGGGTGCGTCCGTTCGTCTGCTCCGTGTGCTCCAAGTGTTTCACAAAGTCATCCAACCTGGCCGAGCACGAGGCCATTCACAGCGGAGAGCGGCCACACAAGTGCGCAGAGTGCGGCGTGGCGTTCGCCATGGTTTCCCGCCTCGTTCGTCACCAGTACATCCACAATAAAGAGAAACCCCACAGCTGCACAGGCTGCAGCAAGAACTTTAGCCACCTGTCCGCGCTGCAGCTTCACCAGGAACAAACCTGTGCTGGGAGGATCTTTGTGTGTGCAGAGTGTGACAAGTCTTTCCTGTGTGCCGCAAAGCTTACGCAGCATATGCTGAACCACCGGGACAAGGTCTGAACTGTCTCAAGACAGGAACTGTGTGAGCGCAATTTAATCAGTTTGCAACTGTTAATCTAAATGCGGTGGGATCACTTTTTAAAAATAATCACTTCCAGACTAATCGGATCCATTCAAGGTCAAAGGTTACCATTTTGTTAATGTCAGGGTATGTATATTTGATGACTGTGCCTTAAATGCTTTTAGACCTGGCTCTTACTTACTGCTGAATGTTATGGGCTAAAAGTTAACAGCAGCATCGACACAGGAGCTGACAGCTTAACAGTGTAAAATTTATGAGCATACAAGAGCATTTAGAGTATAAGTATAGTTAATACTAATCATCAACATTGCCACTGAAGTTAGGACATAAAAAGGCTCTAGGAAATGCAGGTAGTTGATAATGATACATGGCAACCAGTGATGTAATCGCACGCTCGGGTCATTCTGTGTACGGTGGCCAAGGTAGCACATGCTGACTGATTTCAAGTATGGATGGCACTCAGTGGCATTTTAAACAGCCCGCTGCTTCATCATCCTGACTTTGTAGACGCCCAGAGATTTAAGTACCCAAGTTTAGCATCACACAGGAGATGACAGCTTCGATAACAAACGTTGGCAGGAAGCTGCTTCATTATATTGTCCTGACAGATGAAGTGGCAGGTTAAATGTGGGTAATGTGGGCACATGTGTTTAGAAAAGGAAGAATACAAAGCACATATCTCTGTGGACACACTTCAAATGTGCAATATGTAAGATCTGGCCTCCTCTTAAATTAAATTAATGCGAGAACAAAGCGGGCAGCATATCACCAGAGTAATCGTTAATTGTTGCTAACTGTAGCTGCCACTACGTAGTTTGCTAAGTTAACCGTTCTGCTAGTAATCCAAAGTGGGAGCTCAGAGTTGTATCACATAAAATGATATTTCTGCATCATAATACATAAACATCTTTGACGTCATTAGAACTTAAGTTTCTTCACATTCTTCTGAATGTTGTTAACTAAAATTATCGCAATTCAACAATCATTAATGTGTTTTGAACCCATCATCGCCTGCCATAAACATGCAAATAATAACCCTGATGATTATTCATCCTCAGGTGCAGGCTGATGTATTGTCTGGTGAGTTGCAGTGAGTTTAGACATAGTTTTTGTTGACACACAGGCTCATAGTAAGTCTGTCATAACTTTGCAGTCGGGCAGCACCAGTGATCACATGAATAGACCAGAAGAGTTGAAATGGTTTAGGGAACCTTGCTAATCAGTTCTTTTGCTGTTTTCTGCCAGCGTGATGTCGTTCTCAGGGTGCGCTCTATTTATTTTGACTTTTTGTTGAATTGTGCATTACAGCTGTTTCCGTAGTTTTACAATTCAGGTTCTGTGGTTCACTTTCATTTATTAGAATCAGGTGATTATCCTGTAACACATGCAATCAGAACTTTGGGGGAAAGAAACAAATTGAATGTCTATTTCAAGAAACTTGTTAGCAGTACAAAAAAAGAGCTTACAGAGGCTCTAACTGCACAGGTCACTTACTATGACAGTATATAGTATTTAACCCCCTTACAAAGAGGGAAATGACCCTGCAAACTTTGAAAATATGCAGTAAATGTTGAACTGCAAACACTGTTTTCTTATTTTGTTGGTACATTCAATAAGCATGTTTGGTGATTAAGAGGATCTTTCAGTCTCAAGCTGTGGTGGATTATAGGGAAACAACATTTTCAAATCTGTAATGTGATGATATTTCAGAAAATGAAGTGCAATAAAACATTTGGCACCAGTTTTTACTCATGTTTGCTCTCCATGAACTCATTTAAAAACAATAAACACACATTATATTGATGCAACCCCCAAACAGGAAGTTCAAAAAGAAGATCAGGATACTTTCTGAAACTGTCTTTCATAACAAATAGTTTTTATTCTCTGATATGTTAAGAGAAGGCAGTAAGCAGTGGCTGCTGGTAATCTTGGCTGTCCGTGTGTGTGTGTGTGTGTGTGTGTGTGTGTGTGTGTGTGTGTGTGTGTGTGTGTGTGTGTGTGTGTGTGTGTGTGTGTGTGTGTGTGTGTGTGTGTGTGCGCGTGTGCGTGTGTGTGCGCGCGTGTGTCTCTGTGTCCCATATACACTTGGCAACTGCAGACTAATGGTAAAAGGAGACCGCACCTGTTGTGTTGTCACTTACTCTACATTAACTAGGCGACCCCATTTGGAATCCCAGCCATTTGCTGGCAAGATGTTTTTATTCAATATGAGATTAATGAATTGGTAATTAATACATTGATTGCTGATTTGCTGGTACAGGGGTACAAAAACAGCTTTGACATAATGCATTTAGCAGAAGACATATATTAAAAAAAAAAAAAAAAACAATCTCAGTTACATCAGAACATGTTAAAAGGTGACACAGTGATAAAAATATTACCTTATAATATTTTCCATGAGTATATATTACTGTGTGTTTTATAAACAATATAAGGAGCCAAGCTAGCTCTGTCGTCACACAAAACCTTTATGTGATAGAACTATTAATAACGCCCCTTCTGAGACGAAGGCACTTTAAATATCACCAGCACAAGAACAGTTTGATCCTACAAGAATCTGTTAGCTCGGGTTGGGGGTTGTGTTGACTGCTCGCCTGGCAGAGGTCTTTCCCTGTCCTCCCTCTCCCCTCCCCCCACTACCCTGCATGTGGTATGATCCATCTAAGCAGCATGACATCATGAGAACTCATTCCTCTATTTCTTTTTCTTGCTTCCAACCACTTCCACTTCAGGGTCGGCGCAACAATCTGCTGTTGTTCACAAAAAAAAAAATTAAAATACCATAATTTACGAAGCAATGCAATTGCAAGTCGGCAAATTAGGATTTAAAAACGTTCTGCAATTTCACTCAGTCATCAGTCATTAAGATTACAGTGGGGCAAATAAGTATTTAGTCAACCACTAATTGTGCAATTTCTCCCACTTGAAAAGATTAGAGAGGCCTGTAATTGTCAACATGGGTAAACCTCAACCATGAGAGACAGAATGTGGAAAAAAAAACCCAGAAAATCACATTGTTTGATTTTTAAAGAATTTGCAAATCATAGTGGAAAATAAGTATTTGGTCAATACCAAAAGTTCATCTCAGTACTTTGTTATGTACCCTTTGTTGGCAATAACGGAGGCCAAATGTTTTCTGTAACTCTTCACAAGCTTTTCACACACTGTTGCTGGTATTTTGGCCCATTCCTCCATGCAGATCTCCTCTAGAGCAGTGATGTTTTGGGGCTGTCGTTGGGCAACACGGACTTTCAACTCCCTCCACAGATTTTCTATGGGGTTGAGATCTGGAGACTGGCTAGGCCACTCCAGGACCTTGAAATGCTTCTTACGAAGCCACTCCTTTGTTGCCCTGGCTGTGTGTTTGGGATGATTGTCATGCTGAAAGACCCAGCCACATCTCATCTTCAATGCCCTTGCTGATGGAAGGAGATTTTCACTCAAAATCTCTCGATACATTTCCTTTACACAGATCAGTCGTCCTGGTCCCTTTGCAGAAAAACAGCCCCAAAGCATGATGTTTCCACCCCCATGCTTCACAGTGGGTATGGTGTTCTTCGGATGCAATTCAGTATTCTTTCTCCTCCAAACACGAGAACCTGTGTTTCTACCATTGTGTTACTGATAGTAGCCTTTGTTACTGTGGTCCCAGCTCTCTGTAGGTCATTCACTAGGTCCCCCCGTGTGGTTCTGGGATTTTTGCTCACCGTTCTTGTTATCATTTTGACGCCACGGGGTGAGATCTTGCATGGAGCCCCAGATCGAGGGAGATTATCAGTGGTCTTGTATGTCTTCCATTTTCTAATAATTGCTCCCACAGTTGATTTCTTTACACCAAGCGTTTTACCTATTGCAGATTCAGTCTTCCCAGCCTGGTGCAGGTCTACAATTTTGTCTCTGGTGTCCTTCGACAGCTCTTTGGTCTTGGCCATAGTGGAGTTTGGCGTGTGACTGACTGAGGTTGTGGACAGGTGTCTTTTATACCGATAATGAGTTAAAACAGGTGCCATTAATACAGGTAACGAGTGGAGCCTCGTTAGACCTCATTAGAAGAAGTTAGACCTCTTTGATAGCCAGAAATCTTGCTTCTTTGTAGCTGACCAAATACTTATTTTCCACTCTAATTTGGAAATAAATTCTTTAAAAATCAAACAATGTGATTTTCTGTTTTTTTTTTTCCACATTCTGTCTCTCATGGTTGAGGTTTACCCATGTTGACAATTACAGGCCTCTCTAATCTTTTCAAGTAGGAGAACTTGCACAATTGGTGGTTGACTAAATACTTATTTGCCCCACTGTATATAAAATACGGTGGATGCTTTTCGATTAGAAAACACTTTTTTACCACTAGCTGGTAGCTGAACGAAAGGAAAGCCCAGGTATCTTGAAAGGTGAACTAAATAATGACTTGCGGATCTGCTACCTGTCACTACTCAACAACTTCCATACATCCCTCTTCTACCACTTATCTGGGTTTAGCTAGTGGTGGCAGCAGGCTGGGTGGGGTCATTCTCACCAGCAACACTTTCCACTTCCTCCCTTGGGGATCACATGGCCACAAGCCCAGGGGGGAAACCTAATCAGATTCTCGAACCACCTCAGCTGGCTCGTTCAAAGCAAAGGAGCAGCGGTTCTACTTCGAGCTCCCTCCGGATGTCCGAGCTCCTCACTCTATCTCCAAGGCAGAGCCCAGCGAGCCTACAAAAGGAGCTCGATCCTCAGTCTTATTCTTTTGGTGACTACCCACAATGGTCCGGTGCAACCCCTACAGAACTGTTGACAACACGCCAAACCCCTTCTCTCATGAACAAGACCCCAAAATACTTAGCCTCCTTCACTTGGGGCAGGGGTCTAACCCCCCTAACCACCTCTGTATTCCAGTAGAAAAGCATGGCCTCGGGATTAGCGATGGTGACCCTCATCTGAACTGCTTCACACTTGGCTGCAGACCTCCCCCGTCGAGGTCACAGAGTGAGGAAGCCAACAGAACCGTGTCATCGGCGTAGACACAACTCTGCGGTTCCCGAACCGGACACTCTCCTTACCAAGGTTGCACCTTGTGATCATGCCCATGAATATCACAAACAGGATCGGGGACAAGAGACATCCCCGGCGGAGTCCAACACCCCCTAGGAATGTTTGACTTTGTGCCGAGTTTACCATCACAGTGTTCACTCTGGTTTTATAGGAACCGGATAGCTCGTAGTAAAGAACCCAGTGCCTCATACTCCCGTAGTTTCCTCCGCAGTACTCTCCAGGGAACATGGTCATAGGCATTCTCCACAATAAGTCCACAAGACTGTAGAGGCAAACTCCCTTTCCGCTGCCCAACAATATCCCCAGTCTGGGTTAGCAGTTCCCATGTAAATGTTGTTTTCAAT
Organism: Acanthopagrus latus; assembly: GCF_904848185.1. Classification (NCBI taxonomy): domain Eukaryota; kingdom Metazoa; phylum Chordata; class Actinopteri; order Spariformes; family Sparidae; genus Acanthopagrus; species Acanthopagrus latus. The sequence continues at coordinate 3,837,282 of NC_051049.1, forward strand.
GGTTATGCCGCTGTCATTCTATCCCAGAATGAGCAGCATCAAATCAAGAAACAAGCAAGAAACCCCAGGGTCTTAGTTTTCGTTTGGGACCAAGATTATGTGTCTAGGTAAAGGGGTTCTCAAGTTATAAGCCTTTGAATCTCAGTAGGCGCTCTTGAACCCTTATATCTTAGTCAGTGTATTGACATTTGAATTGGACTGAAACCAAAACCTGTGCCCCAACCTCTGTAACTATGTGTCAGTATGTCATAGAATCACACTTACACTTTTTAAAAAAAGGGTGTTACCTTTCCAATGGCACCAAGCACATCCCTGAGTCTCAAACTATGTGGGAGCTGTCATGCTTTTAATTTCGGTACATTGTTTTGGAAAAAGAACGTTAAAATGGGGGCGTTCACTAACAGGTTAATCATAAATAACATCCCTACCACAAACGCTGCTTGAAAGATTAAATCTTCTGTGAGGCTACAACATTTATACTTTAGAGATCTCATCTGTGCTTTCATTATTGTTTTAAATTACTGCTTAGTTTTACTATTTAAGTGCATAGATACTGTATGATCATAATGTACTTTGCACTAATTAAACTCTAGGACAGCTGATTCTTTGCGTCGCATTTAATGGATAATCATTTACGGGTGACCAGAGCTGAGTCTGTTGACATACAATACCACTTTGAAGTGCTCAGAGTTGCTGTCCAAAACTTTTTCCACCAGATCTAATCTCTCATACTTGATATACTAGATATCAGGGTCAATATGCCCCCGTGTCCACTGGTAAGTTCCCTGCCGTCAGCTTTACGGAGTCACAACTCAGCTGTTTCAGTCGCATATGAGTTACTATGTGAGTCCATCCAGAGTATTTCTGAACCTAATATGGAACATGATGGTCAACACGCTGGGGTTGTGAAAGGGCATCCTTTAAAAAAAGAGTTGTTGACTGTGAGGAGTTGTAAGGATCTTGATGGTCTTCATCCAAACTCAGGTGAAACTCCCATTAGACATGAAGGTACTCATTGTGGCAGGTGTGACATGACGTCCCCATTTTGGTTTAAGTGGTGTCAGTTGTCCTAAACACAACAATGTAACATGTGAAAGTGATTAAAGTGACTCCTTCAAAATATGGTAGAGACATATTCATGTCTAAGTGGATTAACTTACCCGTGACACGGGGTCATGGTTTCTACCCCAGCTGCTGGCCTATAAAAAAGAATATTTATAGAAATCACTTTTGCATAGTTTGATGTTCATGTGTGTCAGCATTATCGCTGTTTTATCAATCAGACATGTTGGTCAGCAACTGTGTTAATGCCAGCAAAACAGAGAAAAACAAATTTAACATTACACTCGAAGAATGTGGATCATGACCAGGGTTTATGTTACAGGGGTGATTTGGGGCGACTGACCCCTCGAATTAAGACTTGAAACACCCCCAAAAGGGGTTAAAATAGGAAGCCGGAGGGGGTTGGAACATTTATTCTTCTTGTCTGTAATTGCAAACATTACCATATATGTTCTATATGCTTGCCTAGGAGAATCTTTTAACACGATTTCAGACGGCCCCTAAAGTGGGCCGCGACATTTTTTAACCTTTCATTAGGTGAATCACTGATCTGCCTGCGTCACTCCCATCAGCTGCTGACCCGCATTTTAGCATGCAAGTAGCTATGTCAAATGTCATCTAACGTTTGCTGAGGGGTCATGAGACGATAGATTGGGTAGAAAAGAGGAAAAACAAAATTCTCCTACATAAGTTTGATTCCATTTTTCAGATTCTCCCTTGCATTTTTGTGAAATAGTATAGAGTTTTATCCCCTTGAGCCTCAAACAGTTATTTATCGGAAACCACGTGAAGGGAAATGTTTCTTTGGAGGAGCTGTAAACAACTTATTGATGCCTGAAACTTGACAAAGACAAATCCACACTGATTAGGAATCAGAAGAAGGTCAGCAGCCACGAGGACAGGCACGAGGATGATGAGCTTTTCAAAATCAAGGGTGACAGGGAGGAAAGCCAAGGAGGGTCAAACCAAACCTCTGGTCCTTTTTTTTAAAGGTAAGACTGAAACATTAGCCTAGCAACTATTTAAAGGCGTAGACCACACAAAAAAAACAGCAGTTCTATTGCCCTGAAAATAGTCTCTACAAGAAAGTGCACACAGGATCCATATGTTCCTCATTTCTGTATCAATGCTCGGGCTTTTGAGCCTATAGGTTGAGTCCTGTCTTATCCATTCATGTTGATCCAGACTGTTGATCTATTCTTCTGTGCCTTTAATGCTACTCAGATGGTCACGCTGGCACTTTGTTGGTGTGGTACTTTCCCTGTGAGCTGGTGTAGTGGATTTAACATCATCTAGCTGTAAGACTTCAGCTCACTGAGGCATCCGCCCTGAAAAGCAGTCTGAACATGGCAGCATATTTATGATAATTCACCTGCTTTCCTTGAGAATGGATTAATCCCTGCAGAGGGAGGCTGTGATGGGATCGTGCCGGGAGGGGCGACACCAGGCAGGGGAGGAGGAGGAAGAGAGAGACTAGCAATTGGTGGTAGTTTCTGAGAAAACATAAAAAAATACATATCTTACATCGCCAAATTGAAAACTTAATGACACGTAAACACTGGAGCATATTCGGTCTATATTCTTACTGTCTGAGCTGCGTTTCCCCGCTCTGGACTCTCCTTCTGAACATCTTTGGGTTTCGATTTGAACCAACCGCTGAACCATCCGGCCTTTGCGCTCTGCATGAAACGCACAGATAATGCACACGTGTCAAACGACTCGTGCGATGTGGTTTAATATGTTGTGGACGACAGAGGCTCCACCCACCTGTTGAGGAGGCCCGTTGTTCTGCTCGGAGGCCTCTGGACCCGGCGGGCTGCTGGGCTGGTTTTGCTGCTGCTGACTGATGCCGACTTCCAGCATCTGACCCCCCGTCTTTAAAAAGGGATTGCAGACAAAGACGCATTTACCAACGCTTGTAAAAGGTTCACTTGTGCAAGGGAAATATTCTACAGTCGTAAATCTAATATATTTATTAACATTATTCCTGTTTTCAGCTATAAGCCAATAACTTTCCCCAGTGATGCATTATTAAATACAACAACAATACATTTCTCTTTATAATTTTTTCATATATTGTAAGCAATATTCTAATCTATTTTCCAAGCACACTGTCTAATCTACTGTAAAAAGAGTTTGTGATCTATCCAGTGTGTCATCAGACCTTTAATGTCCCTGATGACCTCCGTAGTCTCATTTAGCCACTTCTTAGCAACCGTCTTTTTTAAGACACAGAGGCCTAAACATACTTTATGTCTAAAAACAAAATGTCTCTTAAGCTTGTGGTAACCAAAGACTTTATTTCAGGCATCTAACCAAATCCCATTCAAAATATCCACTGACTGTGCCGGAAGTGCAAAAATCCTCTCAGATTTTACCTTTTTGGGATTCTTTTGTGTGACACTCTATATACACACAATGTATTTAAAATATATTACATTATGTTTTTCAGTATATGTTTAAAACACATAGCATTTACATTTTTTAACAAGGAATTCAATTATGGCAGTGTAAAGAAGTAAAATGAAGACAGTGAAGTGTCATCTTTGTAATTCTTACTTTTTTCATCAGTTCAGAATATTAGACAGATTACTTACTGGGCCTGCTGCAGAGGACAAGTCAAGCCCTAGAAACGCAAAAAAAAAAAATCAGAGTATCACTCACATGCCAGAGCCCATGATAATCATCAGAACTGGGACATGCATGCTGTCTGACATCGGGGCTTCTTCTCACCCTCTGCTGCTGATGTTGGATCAGTCTGAGGACAATGTGGTGGGGCTGTTCTGACTTCAGCGCTATCTGTGTTATGATAACTGAAGTGTTGGCCCACAGCCACCGTGGCTGCCGAGGGAGCACAAACCATCGGTACAGGCAGTGTATAATTGGCGTGTGGCCTGGACGGGGGAGAACAAGGAGGGATCAGTGACATAACAGCGTTAATTCAGACCAAGTATCACATGTGCAGCCGGCTAGGAGTTCTCATCTATGTGGTTGAAATGAATAAGGCATCTGAACATCTGAGCATCTGAACATTTTGTACCAGCTCTGAGCTCCGCTAGCGTCCCATGACGTTGCTGTCATTTCCTCCGTGTTTCCATCAGCTCGCTGCTCGAAGCTCTCCTGATCCTCGCTGCCTCTGTAATAAAGGAGCTCAGGCTCTGGACTCTGGATGTCACGGCTTGGATCGTCCAAGTCTGATTCTGCAGGGGAAAAAAAAAAAATGACAGCAACATTCTTACGCATCTTCAAGAGTATTAATCAGCAGATTTACACTCAACGATAAAAAACAAAACTTTTGTTTTTCGCTCCCATTTTTCACGAGTTGAAGTAAATTATCTTCAGCTTATTTCTCTCAAATTTTGAGCATACATTTGTTGAAATCCATGTCAGTGAGCACTTCTCTTTTGTCAAGATAATCCATCAACCTGACAGGTGTGATGTACCAAGATGCTTATTAAACAGCATGATCAGTGCACAGGTGTGTCTTGAACTGGTCACAATAGAAGGCCTTTGAAGGCTGAAGATGGAGGTCGCGGGCTGACGTGGCTACATGTGACCTGTGGTTGTACTGTGACACCTCGTGACACCTGTTACACTGTGTTGTGTGTTAAAACTGCCTTTCATGGTGGCCAGTGACCACGCAGAGAAATGTTCACTTACATGGTTAAAACAAAATTGTGCTCATAATGTGACAGAAGTTGTTTTTCTCTTTGTGGAGAGGAAATCTTTATCTTGTCTTTTCCTTATCTAATGAAAACTGGGACCAAAATTTGCGTTGAGTGTGACGGCGGAAGCAGAGAAAAATCCTCTATAAGTCACACATGGAATGATTCGAGGTAATGTGATGATGAGAGTTTACCTGAGCACACGTTTCCATCCTCATGGTCATTTCCTTCAGGAGGTGGCTGGTATGTTTCAGTGCAGTCGTAACTCCCCGTCTGAGTAAAATAACACATGCTTGAGTTTTAAATATATATTTTTAGAGGAACAAGAGTTTAGAGCTGGGGCATTTTGTGAGATTTTCGTTCATTTCTCAGGGCCTATTCATTTCTTCAGGCCTATTTAGGCAGCTGGTATCTCTGAGTGAATACAATCTGATGCAGATCCTAGATTACAGTTTAAGTTATGGTTAACAAACACTGTCATATATTCAGATTCCTGGTCTGTGACAATTTGTCCGACATAATGTTGGTGCTCATTGCAAACAAAACTAAAAACATAATAACAGTGTTAAATATTGAAAAACATTAAATTTCTGATCAGCTGTATTTCATCTTCCTATTTTTTATCAATATGACACATCGTTCTGAAACGACGGCCCTGCAGCAGCCGGTCTGAAGCTCTCACCTGTAAACTGTGGTACCTCGCACGGAGCCGTTTCAGCCAGTCGGGTTCCTGCTCGGTTCCGCTCAACCCTCCTTCACTGAACTGACCCTCCGAGTGTCTCAGCCTGTCTGACAGCTGCAGGAGAAAGTGCACATACATACAGTACATCAACCTAGAACTTAACCTATACACACCAACACTGTACAATGTAGGTTTAATAGGTATGTGTGTAAATGAACAAACCTTGATAAGCTCTCCAGTGAGCACGAAGAAAGGCTCCCTCTGTCTGAGGATCGCCTGTCCCACCACCTCGCAGTAATGAAAGGCCTGAGATGCGAGCCCACAGTCCAGCAGCCGGCTGGCATACAGGAACTTGTACACCTGAATGCAACATTCATCAGATTTAATCAAACATGACTGCAAATGAGAACAACTGATCTGGTGTGAATGGGAGCTACCTGAAAGGACGGTATTGAAAAGCCTTTGCCCCCAAGTGTCTGGCAGTACTCGTACAACTCGGTGCACTGGATGGCAGGATTTGTGGCGAAGTATTCGAAGGGTTGCCTAAAATAAAGAAACATTGGTGGACATTTAGCTCTTGCCTTGTGTCTCCATCAAAGCTCTGACTGCATGCACGACAATTAAACAGATAATTGGCAGGAAGCTGTCGCAGCTCACCTGTGGCTGCTGCCGAGAAGCACCAGCCTGTCTGCCTTCTGCGTGAACACCCCGAAGGGAGCGCTGGCTGTCAGGTAGCACACGTGGGCGGCGTGTAAGAGGCCTTTGGAAGCTGCACGACAGAAAACAATCAGCTTGTATAAACAGCGATACAAACCGTCAGTCGGTCGGTGAATTTGCTCGTACCGAGAGTGTCTCCCATGGTGACGATGGCCCTCTGCTGGACGGCGGGATCTCCGGTCTCATTGGAGAGCATTACAGCCAGATGTGGCCTCCAGTCTCCCCATTTTTCACTTCCACAGCACTACGAAGGAGAACATGACTTTCAAAACTCTTTCTTTATTAAATCACGTGTGTTTATGTTCTGGTTGTTTTACCGTGGCCACAGCAGGGACTCTCCCAGACAGCAGCTGGAAGATGGTCTGGAGGGGATCGCTGGGCGTCAGCTGGCCTGTAAACCTGCCACAAGAGCACTTTTTTTCATCACTGCATAGCTTAACTGAGGCCTCGTCAATAGCACAAATTCTGCCACCGCCGTCAATTACAAATCAAAAATCCGTCTGCCGATCTGTCAGCCCTCCCCACCACACATTCCTCAAGAGTCACGGGAGGACACGTGCAGCGTGGGACATACTGATGAAGCCAAAATAGTCTGTAAACCATGGATTGGGTTTCACGATAAATATTTCTCCGAAACGGAGTTTTGGAGATTAAAAAGGTATTAACAGAATTTACTGTACGTCGAGACAGATTATTTACACTCCACGGGAAAGTGTTAATGCGCCGTTATGTACTATAATAAGAATACAGATTGTAAATTATAAATAACCAGGATGCCAAGACAAACGCTGAACTAGAATTACCACATCGCAAGTTGTGTGTTTCGACCAACCAGTCAAGTTGTAGTTTACATCCATGCCCGTCAAGAATCACATAATATGTGTTGTAAAGACTTAAAATCAGGTTATTAAAAGGTAACCAAGTGTATTTTTACGTGATTCTAGTTAATAGTTTGCAGTGAGAGAACAGTAGAGAGCATTTCTACAGAGGAGTACAGAGCACTGATGGATAATCAGCCACCTGAAGCTAAACACAAGCAACACCTATGAGCTTGTGGAAGACTGTGAGGCTATCAGAGTGTCAATTAAGATTAATATTAATATTAAGATTAAGATTAAGATGATCCTTTATTGATCCCCCTTGGTAAAAACTGGCAAGTACAAGTACTGTTTCTGAACAACTTCATGATGTCTTAATTGTCTTGTTGTTTGTGTATGTGCTGTTGTTTGTATTGGTATGTGTAGCTATTGGACTCCGAGTCTGGAAATAAAAGTTGATTGATTGATTGATTGATTGACTGACTGATCACAGTGAAGGTGACCTTTGACATTTTGGGTGCAACGTGTCCTTACTTCGTCAGTCTGTCCTCCATGACATCTGTGCCATTTTGTTGTGTGAGGTCACAGTGACCTAAGGTGGACCAAATTTCTAATAATATCACCCTTGAGTCTAATACAAGACGTTGTTTGTGCCAGATCTGAAAGCCGTTCCCTCGAGGCATTTTGGATGTATCACTTTCACAAGAACGGAACAGTTGGACGACCATTAAACATTAAACCTCCTCGACTGCTCCGAGGCATAAAAACAAGGTTATAAATAATGACATCTAGCAAACTCAAAGAAACAAGAAATAGCAGTCAAAAAAAAAGCAAAAATAGCAAATTTATACACTATGTTAAACACTGATCACTCATTTTCTTTGGATAAAGGACTGTGGGAAGGCCGAAGGACCTGTTGGATGGAGCAGATGTCTTTTAGTGTTCGTTGCCACATGCTACACAAGTCACACGTCTAAGCTTAGTTCATAACTTTCATTTTGATGGGTTAGTGATGACTGTGTATGGTAAGCCTTTTTTTTTAGGCCAGTGTGTCATCACTTGATGGACACAAAAGTTTAGTGCAACTATGTCCTCCAGGATCGACTGTATAAAGTACAGACAGAGCTTGAAGGTCTGGAAAGTGAAGCCAATGCAGAAGTTCCTCTGACGGCCAGCAGGGGGCGACTGCACTGGTCGCAAAAATAACTCTGACTGTCGTTAAGCTAATGAGAAATGACTAAAAATGACGACGGCGGACGGCCTCGAAATGGTTGTCCACGAACCAATGAGTGACGTCACCAGGGGGGTTCCAGCTTCGGAAATGACCCGCCCCTTTTCTGCCTCTGATTGGCTTACCCTGATAATCAACTAGCCAATCAGAGGCCAAGCAGATCTGTTCTTGACTTCGCCACTCTGGGCTGCGCAGGGCTTGATTACATCCCACACACACAGGATAAACCTCAGACAGAAATACTCTCAGCACTTCCTCGTAGCTGTCACATACATTCAAAGCCATAAGTATCCAAGTTTATTTCTTGGCACGTTACCACCCATGTGTGGATGTTGTATACGGCGCCGACTTCTCGCAGCTGTCGCGTCTCAAGTGACTTCAGTTGTCTCACCTGTTCAGCACGGTGGTGTAGGACCTGTTGTCCATCTTGCTGGCCAGAAAAAGCGCATGCCCCCACATGCCGCTGCTCATGGCCGACTCCAAGGCCTCCTGGGAAACATACGGGAAGGTGTGAGGGGGACAGACGCAGGTGTTACGTAAAGCTCTGAGGCCAATCAATTACAGGATGTGTCTTCATTTAAACTATTTCACTGGGATTATTTTCCGAGTGCACAGTGGCGTCACATCCTGCCCTGACAAGTACAATTTACTACTTGTTCACATGTTTTACCGTACAACATTTATCTGACAGCTGCAGTTACTGATTTAACATTAAAAAGGAGCATATTTAATATATATCCTATTATAACATATTATATATAACTTGTGAAATACAATTCCTTGTTAACAGTTCAACCAAAGTGGAATGACTTCCTCCCTGAACTTCTAAGACAGTTTTTTTTATTATTTATTTATTTTTTTTATTTAAGGGCCCTAAAAAAAAGCAAGATGGAAAGATTAGGGAATAGTCCAACAAATGCATACACATAATTTTTCTTCCTTCCTTCCCATTGACACTCCTGCTGAATCATTTTCAAGTACCTTTACTTGTCATTTAAGCGATAAAGGAAAATCTGGTGAAAAATCAGTCTGTCTCTGTAACCCTGAAGAAAAAAAAAAAATTCCATATTTTTGCAGTTTCTTTAAAACAAGATAGTTTTGTTTTTTCTCACAGTGTACATTTAGCAGCTTCTGTCTTCTCACTTCAGTAGGATTTTTAAATGCATAACTTTTACCTGTCACGGAATATTTGAACATTGTGGCATTGCTGCATTTATCTAAGTAAGAGACTAAATAAAACACCTTTTTCCTTCCTGCCAGTAGCAGCTGAGTGTAGCTCTGCAGGGCCTTCTCAGAGCTCTCCGAGCTGAAGCTGCTGGAGTCTCCTGTGAGCAGGTCGTCTCCTTTACAAGGCGCTGCAGCTTCGGCCGTCGCGCCGTCGCTGAAGTCGATGAGCGTGGGAGCCTCTGACGCCCAGCTGCCGTCTGAGTGTGAGCCCTGCATCAGCAGCTCTGCGATGTCTGAGCCAACGATTTGCTGCAACAATTGGACAGTCAGTGACAAGTGAATCAGAAAGAAAACATGATGAGTATGATTGAGTTGCTGCCTCCTTACTCCATTCTGCCTGCAGAGCAGGATCAGTAGATTCCACAGGAGGGCAGCAGACCTCTTATCATGCAGCTCAGCAGCTCTGGAGCAGGCTGCCGCCCTCTGGTGGGCAAACTCGATAGCATCCACTTTGTGCAGATCCTCCCTTCAAAACATGACAACACATCAAACATATTCAAAGATGTACAGGTCTCACATGTGTATCAGTCATTTCTTTAACAATATCTAGTTGTGAGTGTTTTCAGTTTCAGAATTACACTAATAAATGATGATGCAGTACCGGGTCAGAGGTCCTGGGAAGTCTCTCATCTCCTGCTGATCTTTCGTCTCGCACAGAATGACCTGTGCACACATGAAGACAGAGGAATCATCTCTTGTAGTCTTATTCAAGAACATAGTGCTTAAAATGGAGATGATTTAATCTAATCTACCTCCAGACTGTGGATTTCCAGCTGGCTGACGTTTTCCTGTGTGGACCGGCCCGGAGTGACCCGGATCAGCTGGCCTGCGGGCCCAAAGCTGACGATCGCATGAGGGATTGAGTACTTGAGAGGAGCTGAGGTCGGACGCACAGGTCCACACTCTGACAGAGGAGAAACACGTGTCGGTGTGGTAACAACTGAGCGAAGAGAGAAAGAAGCTTCACCTGCACTCACCTGCAGCGTCGCTGTGCTCGGCTCCGTTGATGTACTGACTCAGCTCGAAGCTGCTGGACGACAACCCCGAGTTCTTGGAGCTTTCTAGCGTCCCCAGATAATAAGAGGAGACCTCCTCGTTGTCTCTGGAGGGATTCTCCTCAGTGTCAGTGACGTAATGCTGCGAGCTGTCTGTCCTCTGGTCGTACCTGAGAGGATTAGAGCAACAATACGTCGCACATTCATAGAAATACAAATCCAGGTGAGTAGCAGCTTTGACGCTTCAGGACGAGAAGCACAACACTGTTAGAAGACTTTGGTCATTGGTATAAACTGCAGTGGAGTCCAAGTCTGACTTAACACACAGAAGCTGAAGTTCATCAAGGTGCTTCACAGGTAACATTCATCCTCACGGTCACTCGCTATGACTTCTCTACCAGAAGACCAAATAAAACATGATGGATTTCTGTGGGTTTGAACAGTTTTAGAGATTTTACTGCACAAATGTTACGCGTTTTATCTTCAATAAAGTCGCTATTTTGTTGTTTTACCATTGCACCCCTGCTGTTCTCCTGTTTTACTCTTAATTTCAAACACAGATACATTAAAACAACAATTTCTTTTTCTGATTCTTAAAAAACACAACATTGTAATTGACATTGTCTGATTTCAAATCCTCTCACGTGTGGTGCAAACACACCACATCATCACTCATCAGCTGTCTGCTCTCAGACAAATTACAGATCGATGAAGGCCTTTTCGCGGCTCACCTGTACTCGTCAGTGTTGGACGCTGCTGAATGTTCCTGCTTGTAAGTTCTGTCGTGGTACCGGTCCGTCCTCCAGGAGTCCTGTGCTGCCCACTGGCCAGCATCTTCTTACAATCAGAGCAACACACGTGTGATTTTATTTGCTTTTAACTAATCCAAGCTCATTAGCTTGTCTCATGAAGTGGTTTTGTGTTACGGTACCTTGTCGTCCTCTGTAGTAGTCATAGTCATAGTAACCATAGCTGTCTCTGTAGTCCCACTGGCTGTGTGGCTGATACTCGTAACCATGCCTGGAAAATAAAAAGGAGAAACACTGATTTCTCTTGTTCCTTTAAACGAACAGTTCACCTAAAACACGACACACTGCCCCCTATTTGTTTGGAGTATGAATTCGACAGGTGTCCAGTTCTAACATATGGCAACTTTAACTAGGAGGTAAAGAATAAACAATGACCTGTCCCGTGAGTGTACACACCTGGATTGGGGCCTCTGGTGTTCTGGGTGAACGTAAGGATACTGCTGTGTGGTGTATGGATCCGGTCTAGCAGGAGGGCTGGTGAAATGAGCCCTGTATCGGGGGTCAGGGTGAGCCCAGTGCCGGTCCCTGTCTCTGGGGTTCGGTGACGGGTAGCTCTGCTCCCAGTCCGGCTGAGGGTACCTGTAGTAGTCCTCTCTGTCTTTGGTTCTGTGATGGCCTGAGTCGGGCAGGTGGTGACCTCTGTGGTCCATGTTGACCCCCTTTCACACAAGATCAGGGTAAGAAATGGAAAAAAAAAAGTCTTGTAGTTCCTGTTTCTTACTCCAAAGTCAACAACAGTTGTGTTTAGGTTCCTCCAGCTCTTTCACGCCACACGCAGTCAAAGTGCATCAACGACTGCCACATCATTTCACAGGAGAGTCACAACATGAGCTGATAACAAGCCAGCATGATAACAAGAGGGTAAAGTTCACACATGCGAGTGTTGCTACTGGACAGGAAGCAGTGCTCTAACAAAAAAATAAAATAAATAAAGTGTCAGTCATCCCAGTGAGAGGAGAAGGAGAGTAAGATTAAAAATCTAAATCATGACATTCAGATGATAAGTGTGAATAATCCTTCATGTGGCTGCAGATCTCAGCTGAGAGCTCTGTAAACACAGCAGCACGCCCTGACCAGAGGGAATCCCGTCCATCCTCCGGAGGAATCCAACAAGAAATAAATATTCCCACCTTTTTCCTGTGTCCTTCCTTCAAACTGTTGGTTACACGTGGACAAAAATAAATAAAAACAACAACAACACAACTCTGAAGTGTTGAGCTCTGCCACGTTGCCGGTCGTGAAGATGCAGAGAGGGAACCGTCACAGGCGGGCTGAGCCGAGCCGAGCCGAGCTGAGCTGGTCTGAGGTCAGCTGCTGGGACGGTGATGTGCGAACAGAAGCCTGTGGAAACTGATCCCAAGTCAGCGGGGAAAACTTCCAGGGAGGAATGTTACTTGTAAAAAATAAATAAATAAATAAAAGTGTTAGATGTCCAGCAGAGGGCGCTGTAACACATCACATTATACTCACAAATCCTGGAGAAATACTTTAAAATAATAATGACCTGGTTTTAAATTCAGGCTGCTGCAAACTCAGAAATAGAAAGTAACTAAGTACATTCACTGTGAAGCTCTGACACGTTTGTAGTTCCATTTTTCTCTGCTTTACACTTTCATTACATTTTGCAGGAGAATGTAATCCTTCCACCACACCTCTGCTGCACGCCTGTGATTACTTTAATTACTAGTTACTTTGCAGATTACATGCTGACTCTTCAGATTCTTGCACCTTATCACCGTCATGATGGTGCACTGGTGCAGAACCTCCCCAAAGTCCCTCTGCTCAGGTTTTATAAGACCAGACTGCCAGACAAGGTCGGGCCTGGAGCCTGGAGTCCAAAGCTGAACCCGTCACGAGGTTCAATTTGTCCCCTCAGGTGTTTTAGAAATATGGTTTTGGCTGTTTTGACCAGTTTGCATCATAACAATGAAAAACAGTACGATAGGTGTCTGGAGCAGATTTGTTATGAATCACTTTACTGATGACAAGTCTCAGTAAAGTGATTTACAGCAGCCTGCTCCCTATACTTGTAGTCTAAAGCTCATATACTGTCAAATTAAAATTTAAAAATCAAATTCTCAATCAAATTCAACTCAGAGGTAATTCTTCTTTCATTTTGTGATGAACCGTCTATGTGAAACTGGTTTTCCTGTATATTTCCCAGGAGAAGGAGGATTCAGAGATAGTAAACTTTTTTTTTTTTTTTTTACCTGTGAAGAACCTCTCTAAAGTCCTTCTTCACATGTTTTTAAGTTTTATAAGATGGTATTTCAAGACCAGGGCTGCCAAAGGAGGCCAAAGCTGCTGTCATAAGGTTCAGTTTGCCCCCTCAGATTTAAACAATTGAATAAAATAAAAATATATATATTTTGTTGTATAAAACTACTGTTTTTTCTGTTTACGTCTGGCAAGCTAAATTTGATATACTGTCAAATTAATAAACAATCAAATTCTCAATCATCTCAGAGGTATTATTCTATCATGTCTAGCTGGTTTTCCTGTGTGCTCCCCCCCAGCTGCAGTATCCAGTTCCGGCCTCGGGGTGTCGCTGCATCACAGCCGGAGCCGGAGCTCTGCGGGTCCATGTGACCGGCAGCGGGGCCGGTTTATGTAGATGAGCCGCGGGGACGGACGGAGGGTTTGACTCCCGCAGACTCACCGGCTCTCACACACAGACAAGCTGGAAGCTGACGGCAGCGGTCACACTCACTTCGCTCTGGATATATTACTGAACACAGCAGCCGCTCGGATGTGCAATATGACTTTTGAAGAAACCAGTGGAGATAATTCATCAGAAAGGTTCGTCCGTGCTGCTGGTTTTTTTTTGTTGTTTAATGCAATTTGCTCCTTTTTTTATGCGAACTTTACACCAATTTTTAAGACTTTTCGATGGAAGAAAAACCTGCAAATGCTTTAACGTGGACATTATATTTATTTCGCTGATGTTTCTCCCTCGCTGTCATGTAGATAAATGTATATTTTATTCCTGTTTTACTGCTCACTGATGTAAGCTAACTCCAGTGCAACGGTCGGCTAACGTCCAGCTAAAGTTAACTTATGCTAGCTAGCCGTTTAAGCTAGTCTCAGTTTTCATAATTGAGTCTTCTGGTTGTTGTGTGTTGGTTCACGTCGCTCTTCAGTCACGCATTGTTACATTATCAGCCACCGCCCACTTAATTTGCATATTATTACTATACAACATGTGTGGAATAACAGTTACCTAAAGTCTGTGGGGAGTGTTTTGTGTATGTTTTTCTTTTTTTTAATGTAATATAAATGTGTGTTTTGTTCAGGATGGAATCGGTGGCCAAAGCGTTGGAGGAGGTCCTGAGCTCGGCATTACCTCAGGGTTGCATCACTGTTGGAGTCTATGAGGCAGCAAAGTCACTCAATGCGTAAGTTTAAAATAAAATAAAAAGAGATAACTGTCAGGTGGCATCACAAACATAGATGGCCTTATTTCCTCACACCTCTAACTTCCTTTTTTTTTTCTTTTTCCCAGGGACCCAGACAATGTGGTGCTGTGTCTGCTGGCCACAGACGACGAGGAGGACGTGGCCCTCCAGATTCATTTCACCTTAATCCAGGCGTTCTGCTGCGAGAACGACATCAACATCCTGCGGGTGAGCAACATGAGGCGTCTGGCAGAAATCCTCGGAGGGGTGAAACCTGGAGGGGAGCCCATGGACCTGCACTGTGTTCTAGTTACTGTAAGTGTCATTACTCATGCCTGCTTACTATCGCACTTCTGTGCATTGCTCACTTCCTTCCAGACCGTGACGCCGGTTGTTGTTGCCCACAGCGAGCCGGTGTTGCTTTTAGCGCCAAGGTCGTTGTCAGTACCTGCGTGGAGTGCCTGTTGTGCAATCTGAATAATTTGTAATCTGTTTGCACTCAAGCAGATGTTAATGCTTTCCCCATCGCCTTCCTCCTGCAGAATCCCCAGTCGTCACTGTGGAAGGACCCGGCGCTGAACAAAGTGAACAGATTCTGCAGAGACAGCCGCTGTTTGGATCAGTGGGTGCCCGTGATCAACCTGCCCGACCGATGAAACTGCCTGGAATATTAATGTATTGTGTGCATTGGGGGAAAAGTAACTGCACAAGGCCTGTGTTAATGTCTGTGTTGGACTCCTTCCTTTGGAAAGTGCCCCAGAGACAGAGAGAGCGAGAGCGAGAGGAGACGGGAGGGGCAGGAAAAAAAAAAAAAGAACACCAGAAAAGAAAAAGGAGGCCAAACGTTCCAACAAATTTACCAGGTCAGAGTGGACTCGTGGGCCAAGGAAGTGTGACTCAGCAGTCCAAGTTCCAGGATTTCCAACGTATGACTGCGTCTTTCTCTTCCCGAGAAAGGAAGCTTTTACAGGAAACTGAATCATGTGAGAGGACAAGTACACGTGGTGGTGAGCACAAGCGCTGGACTGGACCGGACTGGAGGAAAGAAAAAAAAAAATGGCAGACAGAGAGCCTCAGTTGATAAAGTCAGTCTCCCAAGAACTGGACCACGCTGGAGTGGACCAGGCGGAGCTCTCAGCTTAAATGGACTCATGAGAATTCGACCAAACTATTTCTTTAACAGCACATTTATTTAATAGTATTTAAAGATGTGTCACTTTGATAACACAAAAGGGAAAGTTTTCACAGTTTATTATATTATTATTATTATATTATTTTTATTTTAAGGGCAATGCAATGTTCAGACTTGTCCACTAACTGATGTTTTTATGTGTTTTATTAATTTAAGGAATTATATTTATTGTGCATAGTTCATGGAATTCTGCCTTGTTAAGTTGAATGAAATAAAGCAAAGCGACAGCTCACCGAGTGGTTCTGCCTCGATGATTTCCAGGTGCTACAGGTTAAGCGTGCTTACAGGAAGTCACACACACACACACACACATAACACGTGAAGGCTCGGCGTGTCGCCCCACTTGGTTCTGATGTTCTCCCGGCATGTCGCCCGGCGGGTTTGAGCATTAACTTGACACATTTCTCTGACCTTCTTCTGCAGCTTGAACCAAAAGCAAAACTGTTTCTGTAAGTTGAGCACAGAGCTGAAAATATTGTTTTCTTTCCCAACTTAAAACAGTAAACCTGATCTGTGCCAAAGGTTTTGCTGCTGAGCATCGCAGTTCCTCGAGATCAGCATCACTCCTGCATGGGAGAACGGCTGTAAAATGTGACCTTCTGCACATTTTTAGGATCTGGTTACATTGATGGGAGGAGAATTCCCATTTTGGTATAAATCTGAGGTGGATGGGACTCTTCGTGACGGCTCATTCGCGTCCACGCCATCAGAGCTAAATTTACTGCTGACCGGATTAAAAATAGCACAGAGGGAAGAAGAGGGAAAAAAAAGAAAAAAAAAAAAAACCTTGACGAAGAGAAAGCCAGAAATTATTGGTGCTTGCGCAGAATGGGGAGGGACAAAGCCTTTCTACACAGAGGGGTCACAAGACAATGGATGCATGAGTCAGGGCTATTCAGGTCTCCATTGCTAGAGCTGTACAGCACTTTAGCCTCATGGCAAAAAATAGCCCTGTGAATAGAGGCGTCCCCCCCCCGTCCACTCACAATAGTAGCACTTGTAATTAACAGGCAGCAGAGAGGCTGACCTGCTGCAGGGAGATGAAGAGGACAACAGTCTCTCTCTGGTGGTCCTGTCAAGCTGTGGACCGGAAGACGAAACTGGGTCAAAATGCAGGACTGAGTGTGGAGACAGGGGAGGAGTGTGTGTGCGGGTGTGACGGGAGTCGCTGAAGGGTTTGCGGTCGCGTTTACATCGACTGAAGTTAAAGGGTTTCCAGTTTGCAAAATGTGATAAAATGTGCACAGAGGACAAAAACGTGCACATGTGAACAACCGAGCCACTTCGGTTCTACAGTCCGTGGCAGAAGAGTCTAGTTCTCCCTCTGCTCACTCCGTGGAAACATTTTCACCAACGTTTCTAGACGAGACAGAAAAAAATGCCAATTTTTCCCCTCAGAAAGTGGAACAATAATACCAGAAATGCCAGAGCAGGATGTGTAACGTGACACCCGAAAGCCAATTTCATCGTTTAAAAAATAAAAAAGACAAAAACCATGATTTTCCACCTCGACCGCACAGCCTTCCTTTCACACAGGGAGGGGCCGCTGAAAAGCACATGAGATATTGGCGATACTGGATTATTGGCTTATCCTGGAGCTTCTCCACTGCACTGACAGGTAACACAATCACCTCAAACATCGCTGCCACAAAGCCCGTGCTATCCATCATCCCACTCGAGTTGAAGGGGGGGGTTACATCAATGTGGGCCAACAAATATGGCCTGACCTGATTGTGGATGTAACATCACACCTGAGCAGAGTGATAAAGGACAGAAAGGGCTGCTGAGAGGAGCGGGGATTATTGCATAACGGGCCTGCCGTGGCTCCTGGGGGACATGACATATTAGAGCAAACGAGAATGTTTATGTGCTCCTGACCCGATACCAGAGATACTCATCTACTCATCTGGACACGGTGACCTGCGAGTCCCACAAAAGACGACTAGTCAACAACTTACTGGATTTACGGGTGCAAATGAGGACAGGGTCGTTTAAACTGATTAGATCTCCTGCTCAACTGCTGCAGGTTCAAGGATTAAGGTGAATACTGGGTCAAGATTTCTGGGAAAAAAAAAAAAAGAGACGCTGCTGTTGTTCTGGTATCAACAGTTCTAACATATCTGGTTTCTTTAGCTGCTGAATGCGACGCCGCGTTCACCGGATGGTCGATGCAGGAACTGTGGATGTTAGTGGACGGCTGGTTTTCAAAGCAGCTGTCATCTGCGGCTAGAAGTCAGCAGATAAGAGCAGTAAAATAAAAACCAAAACAATGAGCTGAAAAACACTAAAAGTCCCTCGTATAAGCACGTAGAAAGTCTGTGCTTTAAGCGATAAATGTGCAAACAGCCTTCTGGTGTCAAACTCTGCACGTACATCAGTCTACACAGAGAAGCTCGAACATCTGATTCGCCTGTAAGGGTATGTAAAATGTAGAAATGACTTCAAATAATAGGTACGTGCAGAATATGACATTAACCTCGACTCACCTGGTGTGAGAAACCACATTCCCTGTAATAACTTCTTTAATAAAAACACACAAACACACACAGTAAAAATAGACCAAACACACCGTTAATCCAAACAGAACAGTTTTAATTCAAAGAGTTGAATTAACGTCACAGAACAGAAATTAAAAGCTGACGTCTGACTGAAGTTCAGTCCTACAAAAGTACAGCAAAGAGCAAAGCAAAGCACATACATGTTCATGGACGTACATCCTGCGCTACAATATTCATGGACATACAACATGAGAGATGCTATTTATTATTCAACATAAGTCATTTTTTAAAAATACGATGCCATACATGAAGTCAACAGTGAGATATACTCCCTTCAGCTAAGGGCCTTTGTTATTCACAGTATTATTCAATACAACAGCACTTATGTGACTAGAAGGTAGTCGAAAGTTGAAATCGGATCACTTCATCTTTAAGGCTCCTGGCTGGTAGAAATTGCAAAAAAGAAATTAGTTGCTAATAGTTTCGCATGAGCACCAACACAAAACTGACATGAAGTCACAGCTACACGCTGCCGGTCACACGTCGTCAAAGTGCCCGAATCGTACCGTAATGATCCTCAGCTCAGACCGAACACAGAACGATCGGGACACTGAACAGGTCGATCTGACAGGATGGCACAGATTGAGCTCAAAAACCTCTTTTTTTTTTTTTTCAAGCAATGATGGCCGGATCATTAATATTTCTTCATATAAATCAAGGAATACCCTTGTCACGCACAATCTGCAGTGAAATGGTTCATATTTATTCAATTTTTTTAGAGAAAGATGGACCGAAAGCACCGAAAGCTTTACATTCATTTTTTAAAAGGCAAACGTAAACAAAAAGCGTAAAAACAAGGAGAGAGAGACGTGTTGAGCGTTTCGTCAGGAGAGTTCCCCCTCTGGTACACAAAGGATTCAATTAAAGGAACTATTGAAAAAAATGCAGCTAACTCAAATAATCCCAACACTCCAGGTCCACTGTCAGTAAACTTTACTGCATCCAAAAGCAACGAGGGAAGAAGAAACTCATTTCAAATCATTTTTCTGAGGAAAGATTACAAAATACTTGTCAACAAGTACGAACCAAGCTGAACCAATTTAACTGCTGTCTAAAGTATCATTAAAGGTGTTACTGATGACGTACCCTTCCACTGCATCCACATCACAGCACCCCAGTTGTCTGAGTCATCTGCCCCCCCGAGCTGTTGCCAGTTTGTGCATTAGCTAAAGCTGCTAACGCTAGCAAGCTAACATCGCTAACACTGCTGATGTAAGCTCGCTCAAGCTTCTTTTTTTTTTTTTTCCTCCACAAACTGGCAATTACCAGGACACAGATATCATCTGATACCAGCAGCGTCACAATACTGTCTGACAAACCTCAGACAAGCAATACTTATTAATTGATTAATTAATAATTAATATTAATATTATTCCGCAGCTTTCCTCAGGCTCAGTAGATTAGGGTCGGGTACAGTTTCTAAGGATTTTTCTACATGCAGTTGTTGGACTTTAAATTTATAACTCTATGTTTCTGACTGTGACCATGATTGCAAAATATAAAAGTAGGGAGATGTGCATCAGTTTGTCCTCGTGTGATGGACGGCACCGTTTTCTCTCCCAGCGACAGGATGTCATTATCTCGGCTGTTCATTATCAGCAGCGCACAAACTACAACAACTGTTTCCTGAAGCAAGCCTGATGAAAGCAAGAGGTGAAAGCTAAAAAAGCCTGAATCTGATTGGACCAAATGATTGAAGGGGTTTGTTTATGGCCGCTGTGATAATTAGAGAGTCGGGAACTCTCCCATTTCAGGCCGACGTCTGTGGCCCTCTGCAGCTCAGCTACATTCAGTTTTACTTCGACCCGAGGCCTCAGCTTCAGACTTCTGCCTGTTCTTTGGTGTTTTCTGCTATCTTACAGCAGACAAAGAGGGATTTAGAGCTTGTGGAAAGATTAAGGGGAATACACTGGCCTTAAGATAAGCTGTGAACAATATTCCTATCAGTTTTTTTTTATTTCCCCCCCATACAAGAATGAAAAGGAAAGCAGCAAGAGTTCAGGTGTTCCTCTACAGAACAGTGCAAGGCTTCTTGTCCTTGAAAGGGTTTTCGGAAGCGGGGATGCCCATGAGCAGCGGGTCATTCTTGGCGTGTTCTGCACAGTAGCGCATCAGGTCCGATGAAGCCTTGGACACCTGCAGAGAAACCAGTCCACAAGGGTGATCTCCCTCGACATGCATGGAGTAGGAGTAGAGCAGTCGAGCCATGTGAACGACTGAATATTAAAAAAAATAAAGGTACCTTTATCCTGTCGAAGCTGGCCTCTATCCTCAGCTGGTGCACCGTCCGCCGGGCCTGAGCTATGCTACTGGAGCTCTGCATTTTCGATGACATCGCAGTCTGCGGACAGCTGTGCTCGAACCTAGAACAGGGAAAAAACTGTGCTCACCGTATTTGCATGATTAGAGATGCAGATGCCGTGACGCGGTTGACATTTTCACAAGGGAAACCAACAAAGCCGCAGTGATCACAAATCTATTCAAATGATTCCTGGCACCGACATGTTCCTGTGGCCTTAAAACAAGCGCAGAGGACCGGCTGCCCAGGCTTTATACCAAGTCAACAAACTCATTGTATCCCATGGTTTTCTCCTGGATTTGAGTATCTTGGTGTTGGTATCACATTGTTAACTAGAAACTTTATTTAGATAGCACAGTATCTGTTTATATATATGTAGCTTGTAAACTGTTTGAAATGCATCTGATTAAAAGAAGTCATGGCACTATGTCTTTCGAGGTTAGTGGTATAATCTAAGGTTAAAGTTGCAACATGCAAACAAACAGAGGGGCAGTGCACCACCTCAATGTCTGCTGACTGAGCGGCCAACAGAACTGAGCTCAGCAGCTGATCAGTGAACACGTCCGGACCTCGACAGACTTACAGTACCAAAGTTATTTGCAGCAGCTTTGATCAATGTTTACTGCTGTCCCTCTCTTAGCTAAGTGTGTTAGCATGCAATTATTTGCTATTTAGCCCAAAGGACAAAGCACAGCTGGTAGGATTGTCATCAGTTTGTGTTGAGGTTAAGTCAAATCTGCAGCACTTCATTCACTGAATGAGCAGCTTTGTACATTATTGTAGAAATGATCCAAAAAAAAAACAGTGTTACTGCACAAATGTCTTGTGTATATATCCGTGCCGCTTACCAGAAGTGACGGTTGACTTGATCTGGAATTGACTCAATGTGCGTAAAAGCAGTGGCCCAACCTAACGGACTGTTGTTTCACAATTCCCACTTCCAGGACACAATGGGCGGCTGTTACACGCTCATCACGTCACTCGCTTGAACCACTTAGAGGAGAAGCTGCACAGTCACAACTTGTTTTATGCACAAACATAATTTCTTAGAAAGAATCGGGAACAGCTTCTCCTGCAAGAGGAACACCATGTGTGCAAGTCAAAGCAGAACACGGTGCATACGCTGTTGAGCAATAACTGAGAATTACTCTGTGTACCCAACAATGGTTTGGCACGGACAACTTGCAGCTCTTGTACCTTGAGCAAATCAAGAAAGTACACCAAATAATAAAGTGGCTCGTGGGACTGACAGAAACAATCTCTGACATGTGGTGTGGTAAATGTTTGTTCTGTGCTTCGGTGCAGGATATTACAGGAGGAGGGGGACACTCTGAAACGGAAGAGAGATGAAACATGGACTACAGAACCGACTACAGAAGGGAGACAAGACCATGCATCGCTTTAATCCCCCCACACACTCCCTTCCACTTCCTCCACAGGAAGCAGCATCGCCAGTTAGCCTCTAAAGTATAAATGATCAAATATGGGGTGGAGGTTTTAAAAATAGAAGCTACACATGCAGGGAAGTGACCAAAGGAAACCGAAACGTGGCTGCTGAGGGATCTGAAGGGATTTGACATTAAAACAACTGCTGCTGCTGCTGCTTTCGTAGTTTTTGCTGTCTTGACCTCTGTGCTGATCTTTCCAGGGAACTTGACACTTAACGCTTGTGACTCTCTTGTCAACACAGCTGCAGTTTGTAAGTCCTCAGCTGCACCGGCGAGGCATGAGTGGACACAGGAAAAGGGAGAGCAGTGTCATACGAGGGCTGTTCCTCAACCCCCCCCCTCAAAACAACATCACCATGGACGCTGAGTGACGCCAGCAGCTTCTATAGAGCTCTATGAGTTTGGGAGGAGGCACAATGAGCTGTAAAAACACATTAACAAGGCTGAGTGTTTTCTGTTTTTACTGCTCCATTGTTGTGTCTGTGGTTGTTGTATTGTCTTTAAAAGTGGCACTTGTGCAGACTCGTAACCTGGCAGCACTTGATCACAGCCGATACACGCTCCACTTTCATGTTTGGGAAGATAAAACAGTGCAAGATAACAGACTAAATATTACATTTTTAAGATGCAAATCCTAAAGATTTAAAAGGAGCAATATGTTAGAAGAGTGTGAAAAATAAAAGCTCTGACATTGGGATGTTTATCGTGCTGCAGAGAAGCAGCTAGCCCCACGCTCCTGTGCTATCTGTGCAAATACCAACACACAACTGGACCTCGAGCTCCCAGTCTGGACCGCTAGCTGCACCGCTAACCGAGCTATATGAGCAAAATAGCTAACAGCAGCTACAGCTTGAGGCAGTTAGTGGATCCATTTACCTGCTGCTCCTTATCTGTTGTATTTGACAGACCTTTAATTGCTCAACTAGTGTCTGCAGCACTTCTTCTTCTTGTCACGCTGTTTGCTCACATAAGACTTGCAAAGTGAGCCAAGTTGTCTGCATTTTCTCCCTGAAGCTGATGCAATCACACCCCAACAGCACTGATCTCGTTGTCAATATATACACATGTATGTATGTGCATGTTGCTGCACAGCCAACTAAAACCAGTCCAGTTGCCTGCGATACAGCAATTAGTACTAGAACTGATGCAGCAAAATAAATAACTGACACAATCAGTTCGTAGAGATTCAGCTGCAACAGCAGCAGTCACAAAATCGCTGCCTGTGGAGAGTCTCCCCCTCAGACGGGCGATGCCAGATGTGGCATGTCGTGTGCAGTAAACAGTGGGGCAGAGGTGAGCGAGTTTAGAAAACACACAGTAGCGTCAGGATTGGTTCGTCCCGTCCGGTGTGGGCGCACACAGACTCTGCTGTGCAGCTCCTCTCAAGAAGCGGTCTGATCCAGTGAGGTCCCGAGCCTCAAATGTACTGAATTTCAAGTAATCCTCTGTCTCAGGGAAATGTGGTGGTCAGTTTTACAGTAACCCTGCTGCGTTTGAGGGATTATAACATTCTCAAAGACTAGATCTACTTTTAATGGGCCTCATCAATGTGCACTTTTGGTTTGTGTGATGATGGGGGGGGGGGGGGGGGTTTCCAAGCAGAAGAAGCTCTCATTGTTCAGGTTCTCATGATTTAACTTGTTTGTGGACTTGTGGCCACCAGATGAAATGAAACACAGTAAATGCTAGTTTATCACCAAAGAGGTGTGGTGCTCGATTCCAAATTACATTTTGCAAGAGTGAACAATGACGTGCTGATGTGGCTGTTCTGCTTCGTGCAGTCTGAATCTTTTTAAGCAGACACTCAGCAGAACTCAACCAAATGACTGTGCAGTCGTCCAGGTGTGAACGAGTTGAATCGATCATAATAGAAGATGGAACAGAGACAGAACACTTCCTTGAAGTTGCAATGCTTCCCATCATGGAGGTAATTAAGTCAATTATCTTATATAACACAGGGCTAATTTGGTCTTAATGACTCAGCTGCTCAGCCGACGTCCCATCATGACACAAGCTGAGTGCAGTGGCATCAGCAGGGACATTTCTACCACCAAGAACAACATACTGGACATCGTTCAGCAGTAATTCTCATTTATTCAATAATCCAATGTGCAACTTACAAGGAGCCCTGCTACGTTTTCTTCTTGTGCGTGTAAAAGATCTTCAAAGTTATATAAAAAAGGTCACGAAGCTCAACTCTCCCACAGGAAACTCTGCTCCTGAAACGCCTCGTCCGCAGCCTTTACTTTACTGTGACATCACACCACGTCACACATTGCATAATTTATGCAGAGCAGCTATTTTTGCATGTAAGAATTGATTTAGCACAGCTGCTCTGTTGATGTTAGCGATGCAGCTCAGACGTGTGTGAGCCAACCAATCACAGCAGACTGGACATTCGGGAAGGGGGCGGGCCTTAAAGAGACAGGAGCTAAAAACAGAACGTTTCAAACAGAGAGGGAACGCAGAGCTGCAGCACTGGACAGTATGACAAAACTGATGTGTTTTTTGAGCATTAAGGCACGCAACTTGTTCTAGTAGTGACTAGAAATAAAATGATGCACCTGAAAATGAACACAATATGTCTCCTTTAACATGTGGAGTTTCTCTCAGCTCCACTAATGTTGGTGAAGCAAAGGACAAAGTTGACCGAGATTACGATGAAGAGACATTCTCATATCTGTACGCTACACTAAAATAGAAGTAGGCAGCTGGTTTGGTTCGTTTCTCATTAGGACTTGAAGCATGAGGACACAGCTAGCCGAGCTCGAACCAAAGGTTAAAAAAATAATCTGCCTTCCAGCAGCTGTGAAGCTGTAAAAAACAACAAATGGTTTGTGGTTTATGGGGACTTACGAGCCACGCTGGTTATTTCAATCTTCTCACTGTAACTGTTCAACAAAACAACTGTTAACTCTGCATGAATCACTTAATCTTGAAACAGAACATCAACTAATCATTCTGAGGAAAACACAAACTATATCTTAAGCTATCACCATGTCAGTGTAGTTTGAAATCAACACCTCAGTCAAATAAATGCATGTGTGAAGTGAAGTGTGAGAGGAACACAAACAAACAGAGCACTTTGTCACTGCAGGGTCGTGTGATTCTTTGTGTGCGGACTGAGCCTTTAAAATCCTTCCAGCCAAAAGAATGTCTGCTATGCCTTCAGCTGCGGCGCTCCTGTCTGCATCCAGCATGTGTACTTTATGTGTGGTGAATGTAAACACGTGGCACACTGAAAGCATTGATGGAAAATTATATTTGAAGTCGTCCGGCGGAGCGATTTCCTTGATGTGGCTGCGGGGGGTTTGCACAGGTGGGCTGCCGCGGTGCCGACACAGAGGTTCTGCAGAGTTTATGACAGTAAGTTTCTGCCCCTGTGGTGTGAAGCTGTGCAGCGCTCGGATCTGCTGCCAGAACAAATACAGTAATAACTTAGTTAGACCGGATTCAAATCAGCATAACCGGATTTTGTGCGCATTTGTGTGCTTGACAGTCGGACAATGAGAGAAACCAGCGACAAAAAAGGGCATCGTCCGACTGCTCGTCGATTACTCTGCAAGTCTCTGGAACACGTCCTTCGAAAATATATTCCCGGTGTTTTGACGATGATGTCAGGCAGCACTGTGAAACATGTTGCTCCAAAATCTCCCACTGATACTCAGTTGCATGGAGATATTGTGACTGTGAAGGCCTTGGCATATGATTCACATCATTTTTATATTCATCAAACCATTCAGTGAGCCCTCGTGCCCAACAGACGGGCGCATTGTCATCCTGCAAGAGACAGCTTTGAGGGACAAAGGTGATCCCGAACAACGCCAGATAAACGCCCCCACGCACACATTGTAACAGAGGTCATCATTTCTCATTTATCGCCACTCAGGACTTTTTCCTTTCCCGCTGAGCAGCAACAGATCCAAAATATGTCAAATTAAAGTTGCTACTGAAAACGCCGAAAAGACGTCCGGTGGAGAGCAAGAATGAAAGACGTCTTTTCAACTTTACTCACAGACGTCTTGATAACTCATTTTTACGACATTGTCAGATGAACGCGGAACTAACTATTCAGCCTTTAGCTAAACTGTTGTAATGTGAACAGGGCCATAATTTCAGCCACTCAGTTGTTGCGTGTGAGTAATGTTCTGAGACAGCCTTGGTAGAAAAAAAAAAAAAGGTGAGTCTATAAATGCAACAACCTCTGTTCCACTATTATGCACTAAGTCTGACTCATCTCGATCAAATATAAACTAAAGACTGAAAGACAACACAAAACAAACCAAGGTGCGCTGTGCTCACAGATTACAGAGGTGCTGCTCGGGTGTCTGATTAACAGACGGCAGACGGAGCGCTGCAGCCTCCATGATTAGTTATCAGCCGTCCAGTTCCCAAAATGTTGGGCCATGGGACGCTGAGCAGCTCCATTATCTGTCCGCTACACTGCTAAACTGCCTGGCAACAACGGCGACAGGCTGCACGGCCCGCTCCTGGACCAGGATCTGTGGCTGCCTCTACAATAAGCTCCGAGGCTTAGGCACATTTGAGTGGCACGGTGACAATGCAGACGGGCTATCAGTATTGTGCCACGCTCACAATTGCTGTTTGGCATTGTGTGGAACAGAGGCACCGGGACAGGAGTCCAGAGCTTTTACAAGTTTAACTGCGCCCTCATGAGCGTTAATCTCAGACGGGCTGATGCTATCAGGGAGCCAGACCGTCCAGTGAGGCGTGCAGAGGGAAGAGACAGAGGCCTCCCAAAGAGAAACAAACACACACTGTCACTCCCCAGTTTCGGCGGAGACGAGCTGTATGACTAAGGCTATGAAATTTCCAATCTTTGCACGAACATCATCGATAACTGAGCTTTGATGCTGACAGACTGGGAAGTCGCCAAACGTGTGTGGTGCAGAAAGGCTTTGAAAACCCGCCGTGTGAAGCCGACTTTAAAAGAAACACGGGAGGCGTTGGTGTTTCCGCCGCGCACTAAAAACAGGAGGCGAGCGTTCCGAGCCGCTGAGTCACGGCGCGTACACCTTTCACCTGAGCTCTGCAGCGGCATGCAACACCCTTTGCCTTTGGGTGAGGTCAGCTGCAGGACAACAGATTCTCACTCCAGTTTCTGTCATCCTGTCCTTTTTTTTTTTTTCCCCTTCCCCCACCTGGGCCCCATGTGCAGAAAAACAGGTTCCATTTGAGTGGGTGTTAGTAAGTGTGTGTGTGTTCAGTCGCACAGCTTGCAGACTGACACGTCCAAAAGTTCAAAGCTCTGAGTAATGTGTGTCTGACTCCCTGAGAAATAAGTTCATCTACAGCGAGGTACAGTGAATAACATCATGGATTAGGACTCTCTTTGAAGTCCTGGTGACTTTTCCTTTCATGTGTTTGGAAGTCAACAGAAGACAAGAAGCTAAAAAAAAAAAAAAAAAAAAAAAAACCTTGAACCAGGTGCTGCTCTCTCTATGCTACACCTCATCCTGCATGTGTTCGGAGTTTTTCTTCACAGCGCTGCTTTGATTGTTTTCCAAGAAATACTGTGGATTTGGCTTGGAGGAGATATCGCTTTGATTTGACTGCACGGAGAGGAGAAATGAAAAGCTGACACAAGAAGAAAACGCTCCACCGTGTCTGCAGCGAAAAAGAAAAAAAATCTGGAGGGCCAGATGCGATGCATTGTGCCAACAGCTGCTTCTATTAATAAGAAAACGCCGTCATGCAGATGAACGTGGGCGGGGGAGGCGATCACGCAAACCTGTTGCGTGCAGAACACTCGCTTTGAACAAGTGTAATAAAAAGAGGGTTGACGCAGCTCTCTTGCAAGACCGTTTAATTCTGTGACCTGTGTTTTTTTACAGTGTTTTAACACCACAGCTCCACACTGAAAAATCATTCTTGGGTGGAATGCATTGGTATTTATGTTCAGACATTCGTGGTCCCCAGAGGATGGATCCTAATGTCTCTGATGGTCCTTTAACTTCTCCTGTGAGATTTCTCAGCCATGGTTCTCGAACGATGTGTCCTAATATTGTGAGATTTGAGTGAAATGACTTGACAACCAAACCGACATCATGAAACTAGCGTCAACAAAGGCAGATGGTTTCATAGCTTCATGTCGTCTGTGTCTCAGCCAAAAACCTGCACTTGAACGCACCACGAAGACGGGCAACAAGCTTTCGCCCAGCTGAACAGCCAATCAGAGTGATTTTTCTCACTGACGAGCTGCGCAGTCGCCTGAAAAACCAACCAACAACTACTGCCAACAGTGCAGGAAACTCTCCAACAATCAGAACAAAATAAGCAATTAGGTGGCTGAGGTATTTCCACGCAGTAAAATCAAATAATGAATTAAGCTTAGATCATTTAATGATCCAGTTACCTTGATTAAAGAGTGTTATTTCACTATGTTAATTGCTGGTCTATTCTAATGAAAGGGTACTGAGATAAGTCATAGTAAATAAACCACCACTTCATGACTAATAATGGCCCAAAACTAACGGCTGAACAGTTTCACTCTTTCCAAACCTCTCATTCAAAAACTAAGGTGGAGAACTTTCCAGCAGACGGTCTGCCGTTTTATTTCCGTCTTTTTCCAGACTGTATTATCTTCACTTAGATATTGGAAACACACAATAACTCTTCTGTCATCACTTCAAATCCTCTAAGAGAAGGAGCTGTCTCGGCTCCAGTGGAACGGCGCACCGGCTCCAAGGAAGAGCCCTCGGGGCACAGCTGAGTGTAACAGTTAATGAGCCCTTAGTCAGCCCTGTCTGCTCCCTGATCCGGTGCTGTGGGAGCCGTCATGCCGCCTGTCTTTGCCTTATCTTACTTTACACAGTCACTCAAAGACAACAGAGCTTACAGAGTGGCTCCACGACACAGACACCTAGAGGTGAAGCTTCCACTTTTTGATGCCAGGTAAAAAAAAAAAAATCTACATCGTATCCCACACAGTGGAGTGAGTGATTGTGCAGTGTGTGCATCTGTGACTGTGACTGGTTTGTGTGCAAGGTGGGCTAAGGCTGCTATTTCCTGCCGAGTGGGAGACATGAAAGCAGTGAGATTTCTACGCCGTTGATATCTCCACACAAACGCACCAGGCTGTCTCCACCCTATCATGGGAGAAAAACTCCCACCACAAAACAAAAAAAGCCCGCTCTCAGCAGTTGACTGCATTCGTTGAAATCCCCTAAGGAGGGAAAAGTGAGCAGGCAGAGGGAAAAAAACAAAACAAAAAAAAAAAAAAAAGCCACACTCTCTCCCACCAATACTTCCTGGAGCCCGGGGCAGTCCTGGATCTGCCTGGGTCTCCCCGACAACTGAGCTTTGTCTAGACAGAAACCAATGCTCCTCTCACCGGATAGGAATTCAGTAAACCCACAGCCCCTCGTTCTCACACCACCTTTAGCCTGCCGCTCTCACAACGCACCAAACAACCAAGTCACAGCTCTCATTGTTACAAATAATCCAGCATTTTACCCTCCAACTAAATGCGCCACCCCATCATTCATTAAAAAAAAATATATAAAAACCAACAGAAAAATCGGTGCATTTTGCGAGACAAGTTGCACACTGTGCATGGGAAATCAGCCCGTTGTGCTTCCAACGTCGGGGCGATGCAAAACAGGCTGCAGAGAATTCCTCTCATTCTTTCTTTAACTGCAACACGCGCCGATCACGTTCTGTTCACTCCCGATCACGCCTCGTAACCGCCAACACGGGATGCATTCAGCGTGATGTCGAGGGCGTTAAGAATTCAATGTGATGTCAACCGAAGACACCGAGACGCTCCTCTGGCACGGTCTGTTGCTTAAGGACAACCATTAGTGGCTCCTTCCTCCCCCTGACTTATCGTTACACATGAAGCTGATGTTTTCATTCCTCCACGGTTGCTAACATCCAGTCTGCTCACCTTTTCCCCACTTCCCCACACTCACCAGTCCAAACGGACAAAATCCTGCAAATATTCAAACACACGCTCATCCGTTTACATGCATGCTGGGGTTTCTTTCTGTTACTGATTCAGTTTATTCAGGTGTTGCTGCACATTCCTGCAGAATAACAGGTAACTGTTCATGCAGGGCCGTAGCAAGGATTTTGCAGATACTGTCAACATCAGTGACACCTGGCGGACTACCACAAGCACGTTTTACCACGTTTCAGCTGTTTTATGCAACTATAAGTTCTGCTGATGGTCGTCGGCTTATGCAAGTCAGCCAGGGGCATCTAGTGAGACTGTATCATAACCAGTTAAAATGTTTTTAGTACATTTCATTTACTGGCAGTTATTTTTTATTGCTATATGACTCTTGGACAAGGCCATCTTATCTAAATATAGCAGTTGAAGGGAAGTGATTGGAGTGTTTAGGCAGAGGAATGGAAAGAAAATGAAAGTTCCCATGTGCTTCGAGTAGTTAAAGCGAAACTCTCACCAAAATGCAACCTGGGCTTATTTTGTGAATGTAACCCAAGTCAAAACTTTGTGTAAAAGCATAATTACAACAAAAGAGGCACGACAGAGACAGTTAAGGTGGAACTACTGTCTTCCAGCAACAACTATCCACACGATATCTCACGTGACTTTTCCAGCCTTTGATTTTAGTATCATCTCTTATATGAGGCTCCTTTTTCAACTTCAAGCTCAATATTGTTCTTCGCTAACGAAAAACAATGAATTATCGGTTCATTTATATGGAACTAAACTTTAGGAGGGTTCCACCTTAACTGTCCTCCAGGTTACGTCACATTCAGAGGTCGACACTTCTGCACTGACAGGACGGCGGCGAGCGGAAAAAAAGCTACTGCTAACATGAGTTGTTCAAAAACATTATTTTTAGTAAAGTCCGTGCACACAAACAATGTTGTCAGTGCGGTGTTCATGTGTAGAGACCCTGGTGATGCTACCAGCAAAGTTTCATGTTGTGTCGAGTCTTCTTGCTGTTTTAAAAATAGCAATTTTGATGCTATTGCTAAAGTGCCCGCAGCACTCCCGCTGAAAATGAGTTTGACCTGAAAACCAAAATACAGTAAATCTTAAAAGTGCCTCTTTCGTCGTAATTATGCTTTTACATGAAGGACTGACTCGGGTACATTCACACAAAAAACCCCCCAAAAAAAACAGCCTAAGTTGCATTTTGGCGGGAGTTTCACTTCAACAAGGCCGATCTAATCAGCACATGTCCAACACTGACGGAAGGTGGCAGAAGGTGATTGTGAGGCTTCTTCACTGCTGCCACCTGACTTCTTATCATGACGAACAAAAGACAGAGGGAGAGACAGAATAAGGGGAGGGCTGGGAAAGAAAACACATCCCTCTGACCTCAGTAACGGGAATTGCTCTCTCACCCCCCTCCTTCTCCTCTCCTTCCTGTGAACTTTGGAGCACCCCAGAGCTGAGTGAGCACTAAACTGCACATAATGAACAGCCGTCGGGGGGGGAGGCAGAGGTAGAGGGCTGTGTACGTAAGAGGCGTCGGTGTGGACACCACATCCAAAGTGTCCTTTTAGGGAGGCTCCACAAGTGGCTGCAGCTTCTTGTCTCATGACTTCTCACTGTCTGGGGGCCACCTGACTGTGAGCCTGCAGTCCTGAAGCGTTAGTAATCCGCCCTTTGGCCCCACACGCGTTATTACCGGGGAGTTTGCATACACAGTGAGCCGAGAGATTCGGAGCAATCAAACAGGTATTATTAACTGAGAAAGAATCCCAAACATGCACCTCGCCCAGCTGTGCACAAGGGTCACCGCAGACAAAGTGCACAGCTTTAGAGCGAGCACGCAGGAAAGTTTCAAGTTCTCCCTGCTGAATGAGATTACTTGTTTCAGGGGGAAGATTTGGAAAAGCATGAATGTCACACTCACTGGTGATGGCTGTGGATTTAGTTTCCTGCATTTTTCTGGAAATTCATGATCAACCGTTGAAACGTGCATTTCAAAATACAGTTGAAATACACGTTCAGCTGGTCTGAACTACAGCTGTGAGAGTTGCATGCTAATCCTGACTTTATTCTGCAGCTCTGAGCAGCATTAACAGTTTCCAGTTAATTAGCAGATTGAGACAAAACATATGATGCATTTCAGCGATGCTAGCAGCGCTGCATCAGCCTCCACTCGATTTCAGAGTTAGCATGCTAATATGCTAGACTAAGACAGTGAGCATGCCGGAGATTGTCCCTGCTACACGTTAGCGTTGTCTTTCCAAGTATGTTAGCATTCTGACATTATTGGCATGAAGCTGTGCACAGGTAACAGCCTCACAGAGCTGCTAGCACTGCGTCTGACCAGCTAAATAAAGCAAATAATAACGGGAACGATTTAAAAGCTTTGTTGGATGGATGGTCGGGAGACATGCTGCACCTCCCAGAGGTTTGATTCCAGATGGGATCCTTTGTTGCATCAACCCCTTTTCTCACTCCTGTTTCCTCTTTACTGTCATATTTCAAATAAAAGGCAAAAAAATGCCCCAGAATTTGGCCTCTACAAACTCCTGGAGGAAATAGCTGGCACTTGAGCGTGAGTTAAACACTACTCTATGTTTAGCAGCTGTCTGGTATTTGGTGCTGAGCAGGTAGTGGAAGGTAGAGAATCTTTTAGAGCAGCTGCTGCAGCTAATAATAGCACAATGAGAACGGCAAGAATGACACAAAGCGGAGAAGCTGCAGCCGTGCAGCGACTACGAGCAGCCCCTTTGACATTGTCACGTTGTTTTCATCTCGACGCTTGAGTCATGAAATATTGATTATAGCTCAGTCACTGGGGATCAGTAGAGTTTCATTTTTAGACAAACAAAAGTAAAAGCTTTTGGAGCAGGAAGGGCAAAGACATCTGTGACGAGGCCAAGAGATAAGAGTCCATAAAAGGGTCCTCCTGAGGTTGTTGTGCACATGTACATTATTACGCTGAAGTCCTGCAAAATGAGGAAGGACGGAGAATCTGACTTTCTTGAGGAACTTGTTAGTGTATGTTCAGTCTCGACCGCTGTGCATCACCAGGGTGTGACACCACGATACAAAAGCCATGCTAGGACGCATGTGAAAGGTATTTCCTCCCCACACAGGCACATGTTTAGCTCATGCATGCAGGATGCTCAGCAGCAGATGACTGCCAACACGTGCCACTGAGAGAGAGCTTTGCATTTTCAACAAAGGAATGCTGCACCCTAGACGTGTGTGTGTGTATGATCATGTAAAGGACTGACTGCATGCATACCTACAACCACAACCCGTGAAATCCAGTCACAGGATTTCCTGCAGGACTTCACAGTTTTTAATGTCAACAAGGCTGTCTCTGTTTCTCAAGCGTTCTGACCTGATAGGTCATCGTCTGGAGGTAAAACTGAACAGCTGTTCTCAAGACAAAACCAGCAGAACAGGGTTTGACTATGAAAGGTAAACGCAACGCTTCTGAATCCACATGATCACACTGCGGTAAATCATTAACATGTGAGACAATCTGTTCCTTAAATGGGCACACATGTGGCAGTGTACTGCAATGATAACTCGATTATTATCCAATCCAGAGCTCCGCTTTATGTCAGCCGACAATGACCTACATGATGTGATATTCAAACCCATTCTGCTGCAGAGAGTTCAAATGATGACTGAGCCTTTTTCAGTTGTGCATTTTGGAGCATTATAATGCCGTATTCATTCACAGCACCGACCAGGATCTCACAGGGAAAGTATGTGCGGGCCGGTTGCAGCGGTTTGTTTTCAGAACAGTGTAACTCCAATGGAACGCGGCTGCAATGCCGAGCAGCATACCACCCTGTTTCGCCCCTAATGAACATCAATCAAAGGCGCATTCTTACAGCAGCACAGACCACCGAGTGTATACTCGCAAGGCAATGCAATTAAAAGCAACTTATTTCTGGACTGGAAAATATTTCCTTTGCCACTGTCTGGTGGAGGAAAATGTTTCAGAGAAAAAAAAATCAAAGCGGGAAAGAGCAGTTTGCAGAGAAGAATCCCAGGCATGTAACCAGTGGCTGGGCAGACTTTCTGGGCAGGGTGACATCCCGGCTGCTGCTTGGTCTTCCTCTCTTAACTGCCAGACCCTTATGTTTGTTAACTGGAAGCCGACATTCCCTGGACGGCTCCCGCAGGAAAGATCAGGGTGGAATTCTTGTCTGGCCAGACACGTGGCACAGAAGCGTCTCAAAGTGGACACAGCCACGCAAAGACAGATAAAGCAAGCTGTGTGGACTGTTTATTGTCAGGACCCTGCGGTCATGATTAGGGGGTTTCTTCTACAGACACAGTGATGCTATGCAGAAGGACTTTCCTCCTGAAGGCCTTCCATGAATCTGCAAGTTAAATGACAAATAAGAAATGACACAAGACCTAAAGGTGAAGTTCCCCCCAAAAAATCTAAATTCAGTCATTATCTACTCAGCTTCATCTTGGGGAAATATCCAAGCACAGAGGAAGCGCGCCTGGCTTTGAAGCCAATTATCCATAGTGGCCAAACTGTGTAATTACATCAGCCGATGCACTGGGAAAAATAAGTTTTCCAGTAAGCTAACATTGTGAAAGAAGCGGTTGTGAAACACTGGCAAATTTCATTTAAGCATCATGACCCTGCAGAATGACTCATTTCACAACAATAACTGGATCCATTTGGTTCGATAACATTTGGGAATCGCAAAGAGCTGCAAAATTTAATCATTTTGTCCCCATTCAAGTCAGCTAGGGTATAAACAGGAAGTTAACTGGCTTGTCGGCCAGGAAGTCTCTAGTGCACATGTTCGATGCCCTCACAACTGGACGCACAGCTTTTTTGCCTTCATGCACCACAGAACAGCCTCCACAGGAATGAACAGGGCTCCATCTACAACGCTGTATCCAGAGTTCCCTTATTGAATCCAGGGAGCCATCATGTCGGCCATCTTTCAATACATAAATGGGCTGTACTATCCGATAACTGCTAATGTTAGCATGCTAACATACTGATGTTTAGCAGATATAATACTAACTATGTTAACAATTTCGGCTGAATTGCTTTATTACATTAGCATTTGCTAATAAGCACTCAACACAAAGCAGAGCTGAGGCTGGTGGGAGCATCTTTAGTTTGACCAACCAAAGTATTAGACAAACTAAAATTTTGGGCTTGTGATGGTGCGAGAAAAAGAAGAAAACTAAAGGGATCACTAAAGCTGTGAGAAGACTGGCTTCATCGTCACGGGACTGCAAACACATGTACGACTATCAATCTTAATGCATGCAGTACTCGTTGAGATATTTCAGTCTGGACCTAAATAGTGGACCGGCCAGTGGACATCCCCGGAGACATGACGCTAGCATGGCTAAAAACAGTGCATACATGCAACCCTCCTCGCGGACAGCGGTGAAGTCAGCACCTGGCAGGCACTTGTGTGAAAATTCTATCCATGGAAACGGGATCTGCAGTGACCTAGTTGTTGAGTGGGATGATAATATGTCACAAGGGGGGCAACAAGGAGAGGGGGGGGGGGGGGGGGGCCATGGTAATTACACATGTGAAACTGCGGTAATAAGTCATTCACGCTGATGGTTTCACATAGGCACGATGTTGGCTCGCTCTGTTTTCTTCCCACGAAGCATCACACGGGAAAATGTTCCCACTAATAAGCTGCGTGATAAAAAAAAAAAAAAAAAAAAAAAAAACCCCAAGGCATGCGGTTTGAATTGTAAATATTTTCCCAGGTGAACAAGAGAAAAGTAGAGTCGAGTGGCTGAAGGAGCTCCAGCTGCACACTAGTGCTACTTTCTGTGCCATGTGGCAAAAAAAAACAAAAAAACAAAAAAAAAAACTTGATAAGGCTGTTTGTCCTACTTCAAAAGGCGACATGTGTCTGCATTAGGGCTGCACAGATAGGACGGCTAATCTCAAGTGGAATCTGCGTGCATCCAGGGCACTCTGAGGCCACCCAGCACACACTGATCCCGGTTTGAATTCCCAGAGTGAGGGGTGCACGTAGATAAATAACATTAAGAGCGTAAACCTTTGGAAGTCTAAGATTTATTTTTGCAGGAAGCTCAGACGTGTAGTTCCTGAGAACAGAAGACCGCTGCCAAGATCCTGCACACAGATCAAACAGGGCAGCGTGACACATGTTGCATGACGGAACTGTGCAGCTTCCAGTGCAGACATATGAGCTAATTTCATCCGCTGGAAGCTGCAACCACCCCAACAAAAAAAAAAAATAGACAGACAAAAGAACACAACCAGCGCGAGCCATCAGAACCGGTGATCAAATGAGTATTAACCACATCGCTTCCTGCACAGAGGAAGAGACACTCCCGCCTCTGCCCATGGCTAACCAACATGAGTAGGAGTGTGTATGTATGTGTGTGATGGTGGGGAGTGGGAAGGAGATTTGGAGGAAGAGTGTGTGGAGGGGGGGGGGTGTTGTTCAGGAAGCGGACGTAGTGCAACCGAGCAGAAGGAAGGAAGATGTCCATATATGAGCAAACGCTTATGAAACAGGATGGAGGACATGCCTGAAGAGGCCTCGGATCTCCCTCGGGTGCGACGATAATGCAGTAAATGTGTAAACCTCCTCCTACACATATAAACACACACACCCTGGCTCTCCAGAGCTCAAGTTGCATCGAGCACAAGGTTTCGTTCAGGGACAGTCCGACTACCTGAGACTCTGCTGTTACGTAAATGATCAACAAAAAGAGTGTTGGGAAGAATCACTGCTTTCCAGTAAATACAGGCTGCTGGTATCAGTGCTGGATTCATTAACAGAGAGCAGGTTTCTGCCAGCTGTGCAGAACAGGCCGAGCTGTCCTGCAGCCACTTAGCAACACACCTGCACGCCGGCAAAAAAAGAGCCTCTGTGTAACACCTGCACATGGACTGAGCTCAGTCTCTGTGGCGTTCATGCAGTCGATCACAGCAAAAAGCTGTCTGACAGGAGCTACATGAAAAACGATCCGTCCTCCCGACCTGAAACTGATCTGAAGAATCATTGTATTATTTGTCTTGTTCCACGCAAATTGTTAAGTGACTGACCTCCAACTAGTGACACTATAATCCACTCAGTGTTGGAGGAAATATTAATCATGCATTAAAACATGTTAGTTAAAATGGCAATAAATACGTTTTTTGCTTTTATTGCAAAATGGAATTGATACAGATCAACAAATCCACTGCGTTTTGATCAGTTCTCTATAAACGTCACATTCACGATGCAATTTTGTCATTTTATTATTAAATTATACATAAAGTAAATGTACACACGGCAGAGAAATGGCTCCTGTGGGTGTATATAGTCTACATATTGATACACTAAGACCATGCGGGACGCCACCTCCTCATCCGTATTGATAACCATTCACCAGATCGGTATCTTGCCCAAGGGTCACCTCAACATGCAGACTGCAGGGACACTCTCAGCTGTAACATCGCAGCCCTGAGCTGCCTGCTGGTTATTGTCTTGATCCGTCCATTTATTCTATACATCGTAGTCACACATACACCGAGCTCAAAGCTATCTGTATAAATCTAATGTACTTCACTCCAGTGTCCTCGTACGTCCCCCAGTGCAAAGAAGCTTTACTGTGTTGTAGCCATACACAGTATGGATAATCTACAGGTGATGAGGTGATACAGGTGAACCAGAATTACTAGTTTTCTTCCCAGTAGAATGAAAGAAGATGTGTTATGGAGGAAAATAGGTCAAAATCTCAACACTGACTTGTGCATGCAGACATTGTTTTAGTCTGTAGTATCTTGTCCTTAATCAATACATGTACAGATGTTAGAAACGCTACACTGTAGTAATGAGCTATTGTGCCACAGTTCTGGACACACAAAGAGTTCAACACTACAGTAACATTGTTGGCTTCGGCTCAAGAAACAGACGAGTCTCTTGTCCACAGTCCAGCGAAAACCCCGACCATATATGTACAACGACAGAGTTTGTTTGGATTGTATATCAAACTTAGCATGTTGCCCAATCACTTAACAAAGTGTGCAGCGCTCTGCAAGGACGGGAGGGTTATCTTTAACTCTGGGGACTGATCATTATAGACGGCCCGATACTGCCATCAGGTGGAGAAAATGCATCAGCACAGAGCACGAGAGAGCGTGACCTCAGTGTGAGCAGCATCATGTGCTGATGAGACGATCTCAGGAGGGTTTGGATGAACACAGTGACATTCAGAGCCTGACTGACCGTGTGCTGACAAACATCCACGTGATACTAGAATCATTCAAAGGGCTGATTCACATGTGTTCAGTCTTATATTGTGCTTTCTTTCCATTCTTTCAGTGTATTATAAACTCTTGTGCATGTAAAAGATCTTTAAAGTTAAAATGGTCACTTCTTCCCCCGACAGAAGCTACTCTTTCCCACAGAAAACGCTGTTCCTTAAACGCCTCATCAGTGTTTAATTCAGTGATGTTCTGACATCACACTACGTCACAGACGCAAACATTTGCATAATTTATGCCTAGCTGTTAGCGTGGCGTATATGAATTAATTCAGCATAGCTGCTCTGTTGTTGTTAGCGGTGCTAGGTCGGGCATGTATGAGCTGACCAATCAGAGCGGACTGGGTATTCAGGAGGAGGGGTCTTAAAGAGACAGGAGCATTTCAGACAGAGCTGGTGCTGGTCAGTATGAGATGTGTTTTGGAAAATGTAAGAGTGTAAACACATTCTAGTAGTTACCAAAAATACAATAATGAACCTGAAAATGATCATCAGATGTCTCTAGTTTGTTTTTTTTGTTTTTTGTTTTTTAAATTGTAAAAACTCAATTATAGAACAAGTGAACAACGGTGTACCAAAGATGTGGATCCAACTCAGTGTGACTTGGAATGGAAGTTAAAGACTGATGACCTGACTTGAGCTGGATGACTAGAAAAACTTGTCTGTGTTGATCATATTTCTTATTTTCTTTGTTTTCAGTTTAGTTTTTTAAGTCTTGAGTGACATGTCTAAAGAACGGATATACTGTAGCTAAGGAACTGATAAAAGACAAATATACATACATTCCCTAAAAATTCAACCTATGAGTTATGCTCCTCCTTGTGTTGTGCACCAGGACATAATGACGAGGCTAATTTTCTTCCAATACGTCAGATTTGAAAGTATTTTGCTTTCCATTTGTTACCACCAGACGGCAGCACCTAGCAGGCAGCTGACAGAGTTACTGGAGATATGAAAGACTGTAGGGAACTGTGAGTGATTAATAATGGATGGAGTGGTGAAGCAATGTTTGTTATCTGATCCATCTCTCAATTACAGTGAAGGCCGGAGACGCTGGTGGCAGCAGCTGACACAGATGGGAGCCGGTCTACTGACACTGACCTGTGTGGGAAGAGATCTCAAAGAGCATGTGTCGAAGTCCCGGACAGGGTGAACAGCATTAATCTGGAAAGAAAAGCAAAAGAGAGTTTATACTACAAGCGAAGCCAAGACGGCAAATCAAACAGTTACAAACAAATGGCTTTTTAACACCGGGGGAGTTTTTAGGAGTGCACTGAAGTGGAAAGGTGGTGAAAACATATTCTTTTGCTGATTCAACCTAATCAGAAACCCTGACAGACCTGTCTGACTTAAGGAAACTGTTCATTTATCACAACCGTGAGAGCGGGAGCGCCCACAGAGTGATGAATACCAGACACGCGTTTCCTCATTGTTCAGGGGAGAATGTTGAGTGCCGCCATGAGAAATCTGCTGTGAATGAAAATACTCCAGTTCCTGCTTCATCTGCATTCACCGCCGCATTCCAGTGAAACACGTTCGGTGGCCAGTCATTCGGTCTCAGAGCTGCGTCTCCATGCAACAAGTGGAGGTGGGTTCTGCTGGTGTGAACCACAGAGCCGACAGTCCAAAAACACTGTTTAGCTGTTTATCGGCATTCGGCCGACCAATTTCTCCTTCATTTGAAAGGCCTAATTCATCAAACAGTCTTTTATACTGTACATTAATGTGATGTTGCACAGGGCACCTTCCCTGTAAAGACGAGTTGTCGGAATAACAATTTTTAAGTAGACTTTCATGACCTAACAAGGTCACGAGAGGCTGCTTGAAACTTGCATCTTGTTAAAGGTGTGATAATTAATTTCAGCCACATTATGAAGCTGATACAGCAAACTTAAATGCAAAAAAAAACAAAACAATTATTTTCATGATTAATTAAGAATTTAGTCTATAAAATGTCAAAAAAGGACTTCTTGCCATTATTTCTTCAAGCCCAAAGTGACTTCTTCATATTGCTTCCTTGCCAAACAACAGTCCAAAACCCAAAGACTCTCCAGGACTTTTCACGCTGCATATTCTTATCCTCGGGTTATCCTGAGCACTAGGCGGGATAATTTAGCCCCTTTTCACGTATTAATCTTTAACACAAGGTTTACCCACCACACTCAGGGCAGAACCTCCTCCTGAGCAGAGTGAGTAAGCACTACACTTAAGTCAGGGTGAGCCACCTTGTGCCAGGCTTGTTAAAGAAGCAGGAAACAGCAAATGTTTGCTTGAAGAATTGTTGCTCGTTTATCAAAGGACAGAGGCTGGAAACAGTGACAGTTGATCCAAACAATGAGCTGAAAGACACTAAAACACTTCACGGAGCTGAAGGGAACCACACTTTTTATTCTCTGTGCATCTGCAGGCATAAACGACACATCGTTTGACTTTTGTCCCTAACATTTCATTAAATGCACAATGTGTTAAAGCGTAAACAAAAGCTTTAAGTAGTTCTCCAGAGACTATTAATGACAAGAAGTTAGGACATTATTAATGTTTTCAGACAAGCCAAAACTTTATAGCGTCACTGGAAACAACAGCTTGGGTGTTTGTTTGTTTGGGAAAAATGGGAAAATTCCAGCATGTCGGAATTATTTTAATCTAAAGCAAAGGTGAAGGGGAGACAAATTGAAATGTGTGTACGCTGCACACAGAAAATAATACTAAACTGAGTAGAACTGCTGACTGAACACTCTGAGGTCTGTTAGTGCACAACGCTGAACCCAAACATGATTTATTATCTGTTGTGTTTCAGTTGCTAAGTAATCTCTTAACTTCCTTGTGTAGCTCATAATCTTCCATCCTGTCTGGTGTCACTGCGGGAGGCGGAGCGTCGCTGAGTGTTTCAGGTCAGTATAAACAATAATGAAGTCCAACGGGAACTTAACACCATATAATAACAGAACGTATGACTTAATTTTAAAGCTTCATAGAATGAGTATTTACAAATCTGAGCTGTGGATACAACAACACATACTTAAGACTCACTACCTGTGATGTCATCGGGACAATAACACCTTTTCCTCTCAGGTGAGAGACAGTGGCAGCATGAGTCTCATCACCAATGTCTATCCGCATCCTTCTGGTTATCATTCATTCATTCGTGCATCTTTTTAATGAAATAAACAATTTAATATGCAGGTATAGAACATTTACTAATATAGGACAAAGCTTGTGTTTGCGTCTCACGTATCGCTGTGTTGGTGTCGTTTCTGGAACACCATCATACTTAATGTGGTTCTGCTGTACTATCAGTTCGAAAAGAAACTAAGTCCACGTTTAAAACAAGCCGGTGTGACTGGATGGGTGAGTACTTTTAGTATGTTTTGGATTAGGCAACAAAGATGTTTGGTTAGGTTTAGGAAGAGATGGTTCGAGTTGTAACAGATCCTTTCACAACCCTGTTAGGACTGATAAACTCGTCCACTTGTGTATTTTTAATTCCCTCGTGCTTCGAGTAGCAGAACTATGACATTACAAAAACGTGATCAGTCAGTTGCAGTGACGGTCCTTGGACAACACTGGCAACACCAACACAGAGATATCAGATGGTGCTCAATTTTCATCCTGTTGTCATGGTGGAAGTGAATGATGAGGAAATTTTGTTTTTTTTTTCTTGTATATTAAATCACATGTGTCTCGCTTCATTAAAAACACAGAGATATCTATAGTACAACCCATCCAAAACAATTACATGAGTGCATACCTCACCCACAGCAACCAGCTCATCACTGGATGAGGGCACGAAGATCAGATAATTAAATCTAACGACTGTGGCTTTCAGGAGACTCGTTCCCCCCTGATGCTGCACAGATGCACCGCAGAGACCCGGAGCTGGTTTGTGTAATTGTGTCAGTTGAGCTGCACGTCATGTGGGACGTCTGCACAAAGCACACGTCTATAAATATCCCGCTGCAGCGATATGACGGCGTCCTGCAGTGTCAGTGTGATCACACACAGGATGACACCGGCCCGGTGACCTGGCTGCTGTCAGACGGGCCTGAGTGTCACTCTGCGGGGGGGGGAGATGACCCGGGAGCTGCGAGGACATCGGGGACAGGGAGAGCAGCGGTGAGGCAGCACTTTCTCCTCAGTCCTACACATCCAATCAAATGATTAACTGTTTAGAAAGAGATCATGCGGTGATACAGTTTTCAGTGAGTCTCAGGGGTTCTATCAAAGTTCATTTCAGAGTTTAAACCAACGCTGCACTGATTCATAGATCGTCTCCTGCCAAAGTTATGTAGGGAGAACGATTTGCAAAAAAATACCACATGTTGCTTATACCTGTTAAATCTCAATCAGAGATAGACGACCCAGTGCGTATGTGTGGCAGTCTGCTAACCCGCTAATAACAATGAGGAGAGCTGGAAGATTCATTTCATCTGTGCTTCGGCCAGGTTGCTATAGCAGCACTCTGCTATCTGACATCAGTATCCTGCTGCTGCCACACACATCTTTGCCTTTTATTCCCCAAAAAAAACTAGGAAACACCCTCAACCTCCACACTGTCCACCACCAGCTGCTGTGAATCCACTTCAGATGTTGTACCAATAAAACTGCTTTGTTTAAAGTTGTATTAAGGCTGTTTGTAACGTAACAAGAGGTCAAATAGAAGCAGAATAAGGACGGTCACACAGTCTTATTGTATGTGTATTTACATGCACTTCAGGTTTTAATACACATAATTTCATTTTCAAGAAAGCAGGATGTTATTGTTAACCTCATGCAGCTTCTCTGACTGAGTAAGTCACACACAGGTGGGGCTGCAACAGTTACTTTCATTACGAGTAAATCTGCAGATTATTTTCACGATTATTCAATTGTTTTGTCTGTATAAAATGCTATGCTATAATTTACTGTCATAAATGAGTGAGAGAAAAGTAATAAATCCCAGAACCTCAAAACTGTCTCACTTTGGAGGTTTACAGTTAAAACTAGTGATTATTTTCATTACAGATAATTAATTATAGATAACAGTTCATTTGTTTTTCAGGTCACTGATTAATTGTTATATAATATATATATGTCACAATTGCCAAAAAATTCCCTCAGCCCCCTACATTAATAGCTTGTCCTGACTTTCCAACAACAGTTTATAACTCAAATGTATCTATTGTGATATAAAAGCAACAATTCTTCATATTTGAGGAATAAGATGGAATAAGATCAGTTTCATTTTTGCAAACCATTTGTTTTTTCATTTTTGTGAATAATGCATGACTTAAAATATCAAACAAGTTGATGATTAAGATTTTCTCCAAGTACTTAACTGATGAATCTCATTTCTTTGGTCTAATATTGTCAGAATTTACAAAAAAAACAAAAAGGAGTTGATCTGACTCAGCAACTCATGGCTTTAAGAAAGGACGTAGAGATATTATGCTCAGTCACCGTCGGCTCACTGCCACGCTCGTTGTTCCATGTCGAATATGATTTCAGACATTACAGCCAAAACAACTCCTGGGGTCCATTGTGACAGCCTTCGTCACTTGTTGATAAGCAGTGATGCTTTGTGTGCTGAGCACAGACTCACATCTGTGACATACGCACTCGCG
Organism: Acanthopagrus latus; assembly: GCF_904848185.1. Classification (NCBI taxonomy): domain Eukaryota; kingdom Metazoa; phylum Chordata; class Actinopteri; order Spariformes; family Sparidae; genus Acanthopagrus; species Acanthopagrus latus. The sequence goes on from NC_051049.1 coordinate 3,881,181, forward strand.
CTCGCTGAGTGAATAATACCTTCATCACTGGGATACGCTCCAGTGACGAGGCTGAGAGAGCTCTGACGTGTGTCAAACAGCAGGACATATTTCACATATCGCCGTGGACTAACAAGGCTCGAGGGCCGCCGGCTCCGCTGTGTTGACTGGAAGCATTCTCTGAAGGTCTTTGTGACCAGGCCAGTGACGCACACACCAGCTCCCTGGAGGCCGAGACGTGGAATTTGAGTCGAGGGACAGAAGCGGGAGGGGGAGGGGGAGGGGAGGGTCGACGCTCTCACGAGATTGAACCGCATTAAGGTCTGCAACCAGTGACTGTGGTGTAACCAGGCAACGCAGCCAAACCAACGTCAGCACCAGAAGCCCACTCAGGTAGAGTCACGCTGCCAGAAGCCATGTTACCGCTGAGAACATAAATCTCCCACAAACTGAAAAATAACCAGAGAAACAGTCTGGTATGCCTTTAAAAAACACTGTGACTCCTTCACTCTGTCTGGACTGTTTCACTCTCAAAGATTCTCATGATGGAGCTCAGTACAGATTCAGCTTGAAACATGACACGACACTCATGTATTATACCCAAGACTTAGAGGAGCAGATGTTTGAGAAACTTAAATACACACAAGTACAATTAATATGCACATTTGATACATAATTCAGGTCTTTATAGCAACTCAACAGCACACACTTGGTGTACTTCAGTTGGGTTATGCAAAAAGACAAACTACATTTGTTGTTTAAACCACTTAAAAGTACACACAGTTTAGAAATTTGGCCAATAAATGACATTGTGAGCAACGGCTGCAACATCCTTGAGGGCAACGTCAACTGAAGTCCACTTAAAGTGCCAGTTCTGACAAACCACCATCAGCCTCCGATCGTTAGTGACTGACAACAGTATGGAAATAATCCCAACAGAGGAAGATCTTTTGTTAAAGAGTGAAAAAATCTAAAGCTCCGTTTAGATAAACATTCATTTTATCGTCATAAAAAACATCCTGTATCCAAATCCTGCACAAAGTACGAACATCAGCTACATCAGAATGCCGTTTGTTGACTTCAGCTCAACATTAAATACAATCTCACCAACAAAGATGATTGGAAAACTTGAGTGCAACAATCTACAGCTGGATACTGGACAGAGTTCTGATTCGGACCAGCTCCTGTTCGGTTATAATAAACCCTTAACTCATTCAAGTAGATGTGAAAATACTGTGAGGGGAACTAAAAAGGAGGCAGACATCAGAGAATATGAGGGTAAAGAATAACGTGTAGAGCCAACGTATCTTCATATCTACCTGGGTAAGTGACCAAACCAGAGCTGGTGATTGGTAAGAAGCGTAACACAGATGGCGGTGGTGAGTTTTGTGAATGATGCTGATAAGACGACTGTGTGTCTGTGGACAGATGAATGGAGTCTGGTGGATTTGGCAAGAGCGACAGCAACTTCAAAAATCTGATGCAGGCTTTGGTGAGATAATTCATACGTGGGAGTCTTTTCCCAGAAAGAATGACGGATTGAAAGTTGTAGAAATTCGAGTTATCACTCGTGGCTTCTGCTGCAGTAATTACTGTCTGAGGAAGTAAAAAACAGGGCAGCGCGGTTCAGACAGCCAAATAATGACAATAAAAACAGTAGTTATATTATTTAATGGAGGCACCTGGATGTCAATCACTACATTTACAAAACGTAGCAGTCTGTGATAGAAGGAATTCAGACCTGGCAGTAACATTTGTCTCGACATGCAACGATCTAATCCCACGTCCTGCTCTATAAACAAATTGACACGTACATCACTGGGACAGACGGACAACAGGTTCTTTTTTTTTTTTTACACAACCAAGTACATCTTTAAAATTTGCCGAATTAACAAGAAGGCCCAAATAGTCCAAAATGTGTTGTAGAATGTGTTTCATAAAGCTTACAAAGTGTCTTCTTACTCAACAACTCACAAAATTGAGCAATTTTTAAAAGGGAGTCTGGGGACTTTCTGCACAACTGACCAAAAAGTTCCCTAGTTACTGTTTTAACCGGCTTCCAATCAATCTACAGAACCAGACAGAAGCTGCAACAGCCACTTAATGTTTCCGCTTAATGCCAAGTTTACAACAACCCATGAATGATTTGGAATTTGCTGTGTCTATTTTGCAAAGTTGGTTAAGTTTCTGCTAAATTTAACAGTGTTTAAGATTCAAAGGGGGTTAGTTGAGACAGTGTGGTCACACCACATGGAAATCAGACAGCGTGTAGGCTAATTTGTTATTCTGGCTGTTGTAGCCTCTTGTTTGCATTATGGAGGATGTCAGTTGTGTAGGCGGACCGTCAACATGTGTCTACACGCTGCTTAAAGAACGTGACCACACGCGGCCCAGACCGACTCCGAATGCAGTCTGAGTGATCGGATCACAAATGCTTGCTGAACGTGTCCTGAGGTGTTCACACCTGCACTCAGAGCTGTCCACGTGTGACCGGATCACTCTGGACACGTGGATATCTGGTCTGGACGGGGTCAGTGGCTCTTCTTTCTACTATTATCAGGATTCATTACATCATTCTCAGGTAATCGATCACTCGTTTGGATTACTACATCTGAAAACATCAGTGGAAAGTGTCCACAGCAGTTTCCATCGACCAGACGTGATGCTTCTAAATGCTTGTTGGGTCCAACCGACCAGTTCAGAACCTCCACGTCCTCAGTTTACTGTCACATGAGACAAAGACTCATATTAAATCACGGCACTGTGCGTTAGAAACACTTCACTTGTTTACTTTAAAATCAAACCAGCACATCTTGTTTGACGCAGACATACAACCTGAGGTGGCGGCAGTCAGCGTTGGACCAATAATTCCTGTCCAACCAACTTAAATATTGAGTTTCACGGTTTCTGCTGTGGTTCTGGTGTGATACTGTAAGTTCAAGTGTTTCCACGAATGAGTTAAACTCCTGAATCTGTCCTTACTTATCATTAGTGACTCAAGTATTTAAGTACAGTTCTGACACACGTGTACTTTACTTGAGTAATCCCATTTTATGCTTCTGTACCAGAACATTTCAACACAAAATTTGGGACTTTTTTTTTGACATTTTATACATAAAAAATGTGATATTCTTACATGTTAAGATACAATATCATACTTCTGATCTACCCAGTAACACAAAAAACTATTTCAAATTGGCTCCACAATGAATTACAACCATTAAAACACATTTCTATCTCATTTGCCTGACACTTATACACTTTAAACTTCTAAATAGGATAAAGGGACATGTTGTGTACTTCTTCTCAGAAATATACTCCCATGATGTGGCTGAGAATCAGGTCCTCTGCGCTGTGAACCAACCAGTGCCACAGGCAGCACATATCCACCAGTTAAACCACGCGTACAGATCCACCAGGCACCTGTCCACCTGATGAAAACAACATTCACGCTGCTTCTCTTCACACAAACCTCTTGTTCTGATCACAGTGATCGACAGTTTGTTTCTTTTTCTCTCCCTGCCGGTGTTAAAGCATCGCACAGCATTAATGTCCTCATATCATGTCACACAAAGATTATTCATGTAATCTCTGTGCTGAGACTCACCTGGCCTCTCAGATCCGACTCACTTGTTGTTGCTGTTTCGTTCCTTTTATCAGAGTCCAGCCATGAACGACACGCCGCCCGAGGAGCTCGTTTCATTCAGACACGCAGTTTTTTTGGTTTTGGGTTGTTGGTTTTTTGTTTTTTTTTAACTCGTCGCTGTGTCGAGAGAAAAAAAGAAGTTTGACGACGCAGAAAGTGAACATGGAGCCGCGTCGGTGTGCAGCTCAGCGTCAGGAGGACTCAGACATCTGCTGCTGAGCCGCCGGGCTGCACTCTTTATCTGCCTGCAGGCTGAGAGGAGGCAGCAGCGCCCCCTGTCGGCGCCACGTCACACTGCACCCACACCTGCGTTGTTTGTTTGTTTGTTTGTTTGTTTGTTTTGAGAATTTCAAGCTGTATAAAGACACAAATATTCACGTTCCATCTTCAACACATACAAAACAAAACAAAGAAGAAGAAGAAGAAGAAATAACACATTTTAGAGGTCTGCTAAATAAAATAAAAAATTAAAAACCTGTCTTTTTTCTCTTGCACCTCATGTTGCACTTAACTCGACATTTAATTTGATCCACCTCAATATTTTTATTGTATTTTATCTCATAACTACTAAGCATTTTATTGTATACAGTATTCTATTGTTAGGAATTGTTGTTGCATATAATAAATAGTACTTTATTGTTTCTTATTGCATCTATGATTGCCCTTGTATATATTTTTATTGTTTTTGTTCTGAATGTACCTGCTGCTATGATGACTGAATTTCTCCACAGGGATTAATAAAGCTATCTATCTATCTATCTATCTATCTATCTATCTATCTATCTGGAGAAAATTTGACATTTCTAAATTGTCATCTTCTGTTTATTTTCAGTTTTAAGTTTTCAATAGAAGCCGAATACGTTTTAAATCTGTATCTTAAAATAAAACAAATGTGACAGGAGGACAGCCATTCAAGCCACCTCATTTTGTGAATGTAAATAATGATAAAATTAATTTAATCTGCGAGGTAAATTGGATTGAAAGATGAATGAAAAAATCAATCTTTGTGAGAGTGACATCTTTTTTTTTTTTTAAAAGCAAAGTCTGAAAAGTATTTTCTGTAACTTGACATTCTAACTCTCATAATCAGAAAAAAGGACATCAGTTGTTTACAAACCGACAAATATTATCTTTTACAGTGACGTACCGATGTGCAATAAAGACAAATAAGTCTTTTTTGTTTTTTTTCATGTCTCAGTAAAAGAAGCACAGCTGTAAACACGACATTCAGTTTCAGCATCCTGGTATCGGTGGTGCTGACTCACCGTCCCTCCGTCTTACTGGAACACTGGAACAGACCGTCGTGTTAATGTTATTAGGAGCAGCTGTGTTTTTCCTTCTGTGGAAAGGACGGTAAGGATATCAGCTGTAGCTTTTCCTTTAGGAAATCATAACTGGAATCAAAGTGGGAGCCAGGAAGCCAAAACCAACATGCTGCCTGATATCACAGCACAGCAAGAGGTGGAATCATCTCTGAAAGCTGCTGAAATAATGAGAGATATTGAACATAAAAGGGCTTCTGAAGTACTGAGATACAAAGATGTGATTAATGAACAGTAAATGAAGTCTTGCAGAGCCACACAGGGTTTTTTTTTTATTTCAGGTATTCTGGCTGATCAGACCTCCGCTCAGATTAAAGCTCGGTGGAGTTACGCTGGTAATTATTTACAATTTCATATGAAGTTTCTATAATCAGAGAAACAGTAAGAAAGGTGACAATGAACTCTCAAAGTTTAAACAAGCCAAACAATTCAAAGTCTGTGAAGTGTGTGTGGGTTTAATCTTAAAAGGATCTGATGCTTAATCCTTTTAAAAGAGATTCTCCATCACTAAGTTACTTTATTTGTATAATGCTTTAAATTTCTCCAAAATTACAACTCTTTAATTAAACATTTCAACAGCCATTAGTGACACATTGTACAGCAAAATATCAATAAAAAAACAAATGTTTGACTGTGTTGGAGTGTTTACAATGACATCATTGTCTCACAGTCTTTCACTTTGCTCCAAGCTTAAGACAAAAATCTAAAATGAAACACTGTCTCTGGTAGCAGACTCAGGTTTTGGAGCGCCGGGGGCACACGTTTTATTGATGGGCCCTCTTAACCTCTGTTCCGCCTCTTTGTCATCATACTTAGGTTGCTGTTATGTAAGTTTATAGTGTGCTATAATTAGCAATAAATCTTCCCATCTTAACAAACAGTTACATAAAGTGAGCATGGTGCATTCAGGGCCCAAGGTGTGGTGGGGCCAGGTGGAGGTTTCAGTGTTATTCTAGCAGCTTTACATCTTCCTGTAACTTTCACTTTGCCCTAACATCTATGTTTAACATCACACTGACTTCACTGCTATTTATATGTTACTTTTTTCTCGACAGTTTACAGAAACGTAACGCTACCTGCTCAGAAACAACAATCTATTTCTAAACGATCTTGTTCCCGACAGTCACTCTTCAGCCACCTTCCCGGTGACCCTGTAGGTCTCTGTCGGGCCCAGCGCTCCACACGTCAGACGGCTCTCTTGGCTTTCCGGCCTCACCAGCGTATCTGTCAGCAGAGAACACAACCTCAGAAAAACATCCGCTGTTACGGAACATGTCGGATGCCTTCATTTGTTTGCATTCGATTATGAAGTCGGGATGTGACCGACCTGTTTGTAGACTGTCTGCTGACTTGTTCCTGTTGCATTTGTGGGAGGGAGCGTAGAGGAAGATGATGGTGAAGACGTACAGGTTCCACATGCCGAACACCCCCGTGAGAAAAGCACTGTGGACCTGGAGAGTGTAGTCTCCGCAGTGCCAGTGGCCTTCACTGACCTGGTGAAAAATAAGAAAAGTTGGGATATTTTTATCAGAGCCTAAACATGATGATCATAAAACCAGCAGTCAGGATTCACATGTCGATCAATAGCAGGGAAATACTGACTTGATTTAATATAAAGGAGACGACAGTCATGGCTGCACATACAAGAGTCACCAGCATCAAAAACTTGAACCTGAAGATGATACCCTGAAAAACATCCAGAACATACTTCATTGTATAAATAGTTATTCTTTCTCCCAATATTTCACTTTTCACTTGTGATTCAGACATTAAAAAAAAACAAATCAAACCTTATAACGCAGTCTTCTGGCCTCTGGCATCGCAGGAAGCTGCTGTAATTTCCCACCGATGTTCCTGAACACACAAAGCACCATGGCACACAGGGAGAGAAAGTACAGACTGACAGAGATCCCTGCCACAATAATGAAGGTAATCTGTGATGTCAGTCAAGGAAAAAAGCAAAGACACCCACATGTAAAGTGTGTTCTTCTCAGGCAAGATTATATGTTTTATAAAACAGTATAAATATCTGAAGGATACGGCAACCTTTGTCCTAATTTCTGACGCCCAAACGCTGTAGAAGGGGTTGGCCAAATGAATCCCCCTTTATAAAGAATAAAGAACATTCAAATTTAAAAGAAAAGATACAACAATAACATAAAAAATGTTTTATCAAAGCAGCTGTGTCGTTACCTTTCACTCAGGTCAAATATGAGGAGCACAGAAGAGCAGAACACCACCAGCCCGACCTGCCACCAGTACGCTGACAGACGATTCCTCTGACTTTGGTCCTGAAGGGTTTGTTGTTGAGTAAATTTAATGATGAATGTATGGAGAAATGGGGGGGAAAGTAGAAAAAGGTGCTGACCATGAGGTGTTCGCCACAGAAGATGATCCAGAAACAGAAGAGCGTTGAGTAGAAGACGCCTTGTTGAACGTCCTCAAACAGCAGCATCCACTTCCACTCAAAGCCCAGGGAGAGCCACTCCAAGGGTGCGTTCAGGAGCGTCATGGAGACACCCAGAGCAAAAATCACCCTGTACAAGTCGAGCACATACCGTAGTGACTTACACTTAAAAAAAAAAAAAAAAACTGGCTCTTACAAGACCAGCAACTTTGCGCTGCAGGCACAGTTTTGACCTGGTTCCAGCAGGCAGATCTTGCACTTTGGATCGAGCATTTTTTCATTTCCCCCTGAAGCCCTGTGTACCTCTTAAAAGCACAACAGGAGGTTGTGAAGTGCGTTTGGCTTTTTAGTTCCAACTAAAGAGAAATGGAGCTGTGTTGTATAACTTCACTCTACTTTCAAACAAAGAAGCATTAAAACGTCTAAAGCCTGTAAAGATGCACAGATGTATCCATGTATTATTATAAACTGATCATAACTTATTTAATATTGAACATTTCAGGGCTTTTATATGCTTGTGGCTAAACATTGCTGGTGTTATTAAAGGGAAGCAGTTATTGGTTGGATGGATACATTAAGCTGCTCTTCGTCTCGACACAAACCTTTCCAAAAGGACTGGAGGTCTTGCCATGAGGCCGATCCGGTGCCAGTACCAAACCGTCGCCCCAAATATCCAGGGACTGTACGCAGTCTTCATGCTGATCCACACTTTAGTGAAGCCTCCATTCTGGTGGATGCCCTAAAGAGAGGAGGGACTTTAAACAGACACACAGCCTTGAAGTTAAATTAAATCTGAAGAACTGCACTCACCACTATTTGGATGTCCTTTATTTCTCCAATGCCGGTGTTCACCGTGTCATTCACAGGCAAGCGCAGGTTAATCAAAAAATATTTGTGCGCCACACTTCCCAGTTCCATGAACGGCACGGGGTCACAGTGATAAAAGCGGCCTTCATTTTCATATGTCTGCAAATGTACGGACCGTTATCAGTCAAGAAACATCTGATATCTGTTTATTTGCATGTGTTAGATGCTGTCACGCAGGTTTACCTTGGGGACTGCAAACGTGCATCTGAGAGGTCTTTGCTCCACTGAGTGAAACTTTGTGGTCCACTCAGATTTTAAATCATCCCTGTAGGCCAGGCCAGCATCGATAGTGATGGTAACATCATCTTCTACACAGACAAGGGACACGATTCAGTTCATTAAGATTATATACTGCATTATATTCATACTTCTGATGAGGACTCGGCTCTTACCGATCTGATTGATCATTTTGAATGCGATGTCGAACTGCAGCACAGCCAGCATGTACTGAAACCAGGGGCTCATCTGTTTGTTGGGAAGAGGTATGTGCACAGCAAAAACAATGTCGTTGGCGTCTAGCATTTTGGCCAGAGGCTCATCGAAACTGCGGACCTGCTGGCAGCGATTTGATCCCCACGGCACGAGCCAGTCGCGTGCCCTGTGGCGATTAATGCATTTGGTAGCCAAGTAGCGAATGGCACTGGTTGGATTGGGAGCTACAGCAAAAAGAGGGGAATAATCAAATCAGAGGCGTGTGGTTTGAGTTATATCCTGTGAAGTACTGACAGAATGAAGCTCTCTCTTATCACACAAGCCAGTTCGAATTAACAGACAATAATTAACAATTACACAAAGCAATAAAAAAAATCTGTCTACTTACCAATAAATGCTCCAACCATGATGGAAAGAATTTGGAAAACAAGAATAAAGAAAGCCAAGAAAGCCAGTTTCTTAGTGCTCATATTCTCTATGATAGCTCCCGCCATTTTTATAAGATGATCTGGAACTGTCACACTCAAGACTACGAGCCCGTGTTCCCAGTGAGGTAAAGTGCTCCTCCGCCGCTAACACACATCTGAGACTCCCACGAGTAAGAAATCAGTGTTCAGCAGAGAGAGTGCAGGAGGGGGTGGGGGTGTGTTCAGATTCTGAACAATAATTTGGTAAAAAAAAAAACAAAACAAAACAAAACAAAACCGCTGTCTATAAAACATGATTCCTTTATTGCTTAAAGAATACAACGTTGTAGCATAGGCGAGTGAATGTGTGTCACAACTAGGTTACTTGTCTTTACACTGAGGTTTGACCACAGTCACAATGCAAATGTTTGATACTGCACCCGAGTTGGGGGGGATAAGGGGAAATAACAAATTCAGCCTGGATATCAAAGCATCTTACAAAGTCAAAGGTTAATAATCCTTAACATTGTTTACACTGACCTGGCGTCAGCGACGAGAATCACAGTAGCACCTACACCTTTAAAAACAAGAAGGAAAAAACAAAACAAAACACTAACTGAGCTGTTAGTCGGTCATCGATCTTTGGTTCTATGAGACAAAAATATTCTGTTTCTGAAAGGTGTGGCTAATTATCAATACTGTGTGTGGTTCAAGGGAGAAAGAAAAATTCAACATAAAGTATCTGAAGGTGCTAAAATCAAACAAAATGTCAATTTATTCCTATACTTAAACAAAAAAAATTCCAATATTCAACACCCCCCCCCCCAACAAGATCTTGTGTTGAACAAATATACCAGTGGCGGGGGGCGGGGCGTGTAAAGAAAATATTCTCTGTAAAAATGACCATCAAAACCACAAGAAAGGAGAAATCCACTGCTCTGAAGTTATTCTAGAGCAGTTCTCCTAAACCACCGAAAGTGATCTAGTACAACGGATAACAGAAGCTATCTGGTGCAGTACCTGAAGGAGCGAACACTTGCTGCGTTATCACCAAAAATTCACTGACATATCCAAGGCAGTGTCTGCCTTCGGTGTGTCCACATTACATCACATCCAGAAAATCTACAAAATTACTCACAACATAATGTCAAGACATAATTCAACAGAAGCAACCGTGGAGGGGAAAAAAAGGGGGGGGTGGGAATAAGAGATTAATCAAAAAACTTCACTAACAGCCTCTCAATCCAAATCGTTTTCAGGTACTGGTATCAGAATGTGTGGCTCTCTTGAAATCCCCCTTCATCTCTCTCTTCACTGTCCATTCCAATGTGCATTTCTCATGTTACACTGATGTAATACCAGCGGTCTCATGTCTCTGACGATGACCGCACTGGGAGATTTGTGCGCCAACACTATCCCAGGAGGGGATTCGGACAAGGTGAACGTCATCCCGGGTATCACATGTCATCCTCTTCGTCTTCGTCCTGAGAGGAACCGGCCTGCTGGGCGGCGCTGGCAGATGCTGCTGCCATCTGTGCCTGTTGGGCGGCCTGCTGCATCTGTAGCCACTCCTGCTGGGCGAGCTCCGCCTGCTGCTGCCGCGCCTGCAGCAACACAGACCAACCAAAACAGAGACGTGAGACAACTGAAGAACTTGTTGGGCGATTACAAAAGGATTGCTGATTATGAGATCTGATGTCAAATATCATGAGACAAATTATGTCATTAGATATGAGAAAAATTATCACGATACACAACTGAGGCTGAAGGATATTTTACATTACATGCTGCAAGAACTGATTATGGTCCTGCTGCCAGTTTCCTCGTGTAAGTGCTAAATGAAAGTGCCATGCATTATCAGATTGATAACTTTATCCAAATTTTTAATGTGGATAAAGTAGACTTGTGTTTTCAGGTGCCAAAAAACTTCAGTATGTTCAACTGTGACACAGAGGGAGATATATTTAGTGGAGCTCCATGAACTTAACCACATGGTGTTTATAATTTTTTTCTTAAAGCATGTCCCAAATTAATCTATATTTACATTGTACATTCCATATATTGTACAGTAACTAACCCTAACCTGTTATAAGACTTACACATCCATCTGCAACCTTGAGTGGCTGCACTCCTTTTAGTATCTTTTGCCCTCATTACACTGTCATTAGACCTGTAGTTTATTTCCTGTAATGTAGTTGCCTATTAATCGTGACATTGAATTTTTAAATGTGTGCCTCCTTTACTATTTGTACACATACCTGCAATGTGTAACTACAAGTGGAAACTCTGAGGGCAACAGATGTGCTTATAGAAATGCAGCACAGTGGCTGCACAGATATTTCGTATGTGAGACAAAGTCTCTCCCTTTCTTTTTACTATGCACACAAATAACAATGTACATTTGTAGAGGGCTACACTCATTTGAAAGGCAAATTGGAAAATGGAAAATTACTTTTTTAACTCCACTCACCACAGTAATTGTCTCAAACTGCAATGGACTTACGTGATACTTGTCTACTCATTCAACCCATTTAGCAGCAATGATTTGCGCTGTCTAGTTCATACATTTTCTCAATTACATGTTTGTGTATTTTCAAACTGGGAAGGAATCTCTGTGTCTTTGCATTTTGTTTTGGATTACAGTCTACAGTCTGTCACTAAAGGTGCTTGTAACATCTCAACTGTGGCTGTGACTTACAACTGAACATTGAGGCCACTCGCAGAAAAAGATATTAATTGTTCTGCATCCAGTGTATTAATTCATTTAGTCTATAACTGAGGCATGAAAACAGATAGAAATGGCTACTGAAATGGCCTTCATTCTCCCAGGAGGTTTTATTTTACGAAGGTTAAAGTGAGTTTTATACTCAACATTAACTCAATAACGAACACTTACTTAAACTGAAGATGAACCCAAAACTGTACTCTTACAAATGTGAAATGTCTGTTTTTGTAGAAGAAATCAAACTAATTTAAATATTAACAATACCGTAATAATACCAAACTTTATTCCATTACTGAATAAATAAGCTGTTCTCTGATGAAAAAAAGGTCCTCAGAACACTGCTTTACGGTAGAAAGGTGGCAGGGTCCGCCAAATGTGAACACAGTGAAACAGGATGACACCCTGCCACCTTTCTAGCTCAAAACAGTGTTCTGGGGACCTTGTTTTCTTCAGAGAACAGCTTGAGAAAAACCCAAAACTACATAGTGCTCCTTTAAAAAGTACACCACATGTTGCTTAATGACTTGTGTTGCAATACTAAAATGTTACTGCAGGTCCTGATACTATCACATTCACGGCCTTTCACCTCACACAGAAATGTCAAGATGAGTTTGGACTTCTTTATTTTTTTCCTCCCTTCTCCTACCTTGGCAAACAATTCCTGCTGTTGTCTGAGCAGCTCTTCCTCCGGGATGCCCAGGTTCTCCAGTCGAGAGCTCGCCTTCCTCCTCTTCAGGGCGACAGTTTTACACTCCTGCAGCACGTCTTTCACCTCAGTGATGTACGATGCGAAACCGAGGCTCTCTAGGGCTGTGGTGTGAAAGCGAAATAATTAACTCTCTGTGGTTTTCACATTCTTGGCAGGGGAGATGGACACACCCCCAACTTGCAATATCCCTCAAAACACCGGTCCCTGAGTAAAGACGGAGCAAAACCAGGACTCACCGTTGATGACATGCTCCGGAGATATGGTCTTTTTGTCGGACTTGTTGCATATTTCATTGGCTTCTGAGGATATGAGGTGGATGAACTCCGTGCAGCAGTTAACCACAAGCTCCCTGGCGTCGTTAGCCACTCGCACGTTGGGGAGAGTTTCTTTTATCATCTTGTTGATAGCTGCTCTGGGGATGGTGAGGTCGTCGTCGTTTCCAGAGGAAGAAGCCATCGTGGCAGGCATATATGACCACAATCCAAAACAAATGATGGGGAGGGAGGAAAAGGAAGAAAAAAAAAGTCTCCGTTCCCTGACTGGGTGGTGAAAAAACAGACACACCTTCTCGAGTTGATGTAGTTAACGTTTACTCACCCAGTTTCCAAACAACACCAACTTAAATCTCACCCCAAAAAATGACGTTTCCTCAATGTGAGCCGTTGGTGTTAGCCCTGCTAACTAAGCTAACAGCGTTTAGACGTGTTAAAACAAAAAAACAAAAAAAACGAGGTGCTGTGTCTGCAGTCCACCGCCTCTACACTGAAATGTTACGTTTAATGAGATGTCCGAGAAACGCTTAAGCACAAACAACAACAAAAACAACAACACACAAAACCGTCAATACTGGGGAAATTATGCTCGGCTAGCTAGCTAACAAGCTAGCTAGTAGCTGTGGTCCCTGTCGCAAGCGAGCCGCAACCCAGAAGACAAGTGAGAGCGGAGCTCGAGAGCATGGCTAAAGCTAGGCTAACAATGAACTGCCCCGGACTTAAGTGGCCCAAATAGTTTGACTGGAGTCGAACAAAGTCGCCACAACACCGCAGGTTATACCTTCATGCGTCGACAACGAGAGCCCAACATGTCAAACAATCTTAAAGGCACTTTAAATGCATTTTATAATAGTATATGATGTGTAGCATTAGCTTAAATATGTGCGGATACAGCGTCAAGCCGATAAACCGGAAATGACGTCAACGGGGGGGTGTTTGAGGCGGCACTGCTCGTGCGTACCGCCGCCTGCTGTTCATACAGAGAATTACACATTTCTGTTTGTTTTCTCTTTTATTATGAGTTTATTTTTATCCTGTTCTTCTGTTTTAATGTTCTAATGTTTTTGTTTTTTTTTGTGAACAGGGTCCTCAGGGAGTCCGCGCGGTGTGAGGCTCAGAGCAAACAGCTGAATCCCAGATTAGGCCCGGTGTGAACAGCCCACATAATCCAGTCCCTCAAACATAATATCCCAGGCTGGTGTCATAACTGGTTTTGCAAAATCAGGCATATCTTTATTGGTCTCTTTTAAAAAAAATGTTTTAAAGAATGCAGTGAGAAAAACACAAATCAACCCCTCAACGACCTGGATCATCTGAATGCTTCCTTTGATGCACTGGTTTAGTTGCTGCCCTTCATAGTTTTGCTTACCACGCTACTTATACATATTGTGTAATATGGAGCTTGGAGGCTTAACGAATTAAGAGAGTTATGGTAGTCAGCTGAATGTGTCAGGGTGGTCTGTGGTTTAAAACCAGCGGGAGGAGCTCACATAAAAACAGACTGCATTGTCACAGTTATCTAGTTTTTATTTTTTTATTTGTTCACAGTAACCACTGTGTCATCACAAAGGAGCCCGACAGCTAAAAATGCTACAGCTACAAGAAATCTATACATGGATGAATATATCCCTCCAAAAAGATGAGTGTGGACTCTTATGAGCTGGCTTTGTCCTTTTCCAAGGTGAAGCTCTTCCGACTTCTCCAGCGCAGCAGTTTGAGGAAGTTCAGACTGGCGTTGAAGACCTTGTCGTGCTCGAACACCATTTTGTAAAAGGTGTCAATCGGGAGGTCGCCGTTGGGGTCGGCGTATTTGAGCGTGGTCATGGGGGTGTAAAGCGTGTTTGTCTGATGGCGGAAAGGGGGGTCGTCCATGGTGATGATCTTGAGAGTGTGCTAGGAGGAGAAGCACAGGACAAACGTGAACTTAAATCGGTTCAGAACATTTGTAGATCACTTGATCTTAGAGCTTTCAGGAGAAGACAGTAACCTCTGCTATGTCCTCAGGTGTCTGTCCCAGTGTTTCAAAGATCTGATTGTAGTTCTTCAGGTAGATGTTGGTGAACATGTCCGCAGTCACTTTGTCAGCTTTGCTGAGATCAGTCTTCAAGCCCTCCTCGTAGACTTTACGCTCGAACTCTGTTATCACTGGCCCGGGCTCTATCAGACTGATACTGAGGGAAGACAAGAGGAGAAGTACAAACAAACATAATCTTGTTATGTTAAAACGTAACTGAATGCTACAAAGCTAATTCTAAATGTAGTCTCGTATTGGACACCGCCCTGCAGAGCTATCCCTTTAATACTGGGTTACGTAATGACACTGTGTTGGCACTTGCCTCAGACCAGGGTGCGCTATGGTTGTTTCCACCATGACTTATTTTGGCTGACATATTTTGGTGGTTACGATTGTGCAATCTGAGTGTGCAAGATGTTTCAGACAGAGATAAGCGTTCTGCAGGTATGTTCATGTAAAGCTCTGTTGTTGTTTCTGTCGCTGAGCTTTTGAGATCACAGTTCGAATCTCACTGAGAAAACCAGCACGACACGAAATGACCGGGAAGAATCAGTTTCTTACTTGAGATTAAACCTCAGGGCTTGTACCGCCAAACTTTCACAAAAGCCTTCCACTGCAAACTTGGATGCTGCGTAGATGTCATTGAATAAAATTCCTGAAAAAGCAGAGGAGAGTGAGACATCGTTAAAACAGTGTGTAGACACTATAAACAAATGCTGTCATGATGAGCAGATGTTTCCGCCCTCACCCTGGATGCCCATGACGCTGCTGATAACCACAATATGGCCCCTTTTCCTCCTCTTCATGTCAGGAAGGATTTCCTTCAGCAACCGCACAAGCCCGAAGAAGTTGGTGTCCATCACAGTCTTCATCTCGTCAATGGACTGACACTCGATGGGTCCAATCAGACCCATCCCAGCATTACTTACTGCGAGAGGAAGTCAAGCATGACAGGATTTGTTACACAAAATGTGCATATTTGCAGAACCAATAGCTCCACTTGCCGAATTGGTTTGGACTTACTGAGAATGTCCACCCTGCGCTCAGGCAGGCTGTCCACACAGGCTTTGATGGAGTCCTCATCACATACATCCAGCTGCTTGATCTCCAGGGTCCTGCCCAGAGCCCGACCCGCTGCCTCGACCAGCGCCTCGCCCTTACTGAGGTTCCTCATGGTGGCGTACACTACAACCAACACATTCAACGATTCATTTTGGGTTTTGTTGCTCAGCGCCGTCAAAGAAACGGCAGCTGTTGAACTGAAAGTGCAGCATCTCTTCTGGAAGCAGTGTCTCAGTCGCTCAGGATAATCTGCAGACATTTACGTTTGCTGTGTTGGAACTTTCTGTTTTTATGTTACAACATTGTGTTTCTATATGTGGGGTGACAGATTTCACGTCTACAGATGTTAAAACACTGTCTCAAACTCTTGTCTCCGGCTCGGCAGCCCTTTTACCCAGCAGCCACACCACCACCGTCCTCCTGTTGTATTTGTGGTTTGCAGAAACATTTAACACCAGAATTTTACTCTGAACACGCCTGTTATTGTTCTGTTAGTGTTAGATATTCTTCACTTCACAGCCATATAATGACTGACATAATAGAAGTATTAGAACTTACCTGTGTGGCCTCAATCTTGAATATTCACCATTATTATTCATTATTAACAAAGTTTAGACACTTTACTTCTTAATATCTCAAATATGTCTGTGTTGAATTGGTGTAGCTAATGATAAAAAACCTCATAAAGAGGTGCATTTACATTTTAAAATGTTGTACTATATCAAAAGTAACATATAAATTGCACATATAGACTTTGTACGTCGTGATCACTGCATCTAGCCTGTGTTTGAACTAAGAGCTGCTAACTTTGCAATAACGTAACACATCCAGTATTACGGTTATCACTAATGGCAAAGTGTACAATAAGCTTTTTTCAAAATATGAAAAATTTACCCATGAATCTCTTCCTCTCATCTTTTGCGATGCGGGCAGCCAGGGCGAGGCCGATCCCCGAGGAGCATCCTGTGATGAGGACCACCTTCTGGCTCATTGTGCCCGCTCAGTGTTTGTCTCGCAGATCCAGAGAGCGAAAAGAAGGAAACAAAAGATGTGTGTTCGTAGAGGTGGACAGACGACGTGGAGGCACTTTTATAGCCCGCTCCTTAATCCACAGGTCTGCAACTCAGCAGAAGCCTTGTGCACATGGGCTGCAGATTACCAATCCAGCGTGGCCTACACATGGCGCTGCTGCCTGGTGAGGATTTAGGCTCATGATAACAAGTTTGTTGTCACAGTGAATTGTAAGATTTGCGAAATATGTTCAACCAGACGAGACAATTTTCAAAAAAGGTCACTTTTATTAAAACCACGTGTTTCACAATCTAAATTTTTCTTTGCAAAGTTGGAGGCAAAAAGGTGAATTCCACATTAAAACGTACAATCTTTTGTCGCGAAACAGAAATTTGTGAGGTTTAAAAATGCCAATATCTCATAGGTTGATTATTCTTTGAAGTCCGGTAATAAATGCTGGATAATGGATCTTTGCAGGTGCTTCTGCTTCACGTTTTTTTTCCACTAATCGAGACGTTGTTTCAAGAGCTTCTCGAAGTCTTGCTGCCAAAACTTGCTGTCCCAGGCATGGAACCATCCTGTGAAGATACGAGGCTCCAACCCTTGTTTGACGGTGGTGATGGGGATGCCTTTGCGACCGGAGGGATCCGATTCCAAATAGTCTTGCACTGAAAAGAAATATAAGGATCCGTGTGTGAACAAAATCTGGTGTGTTTTCTCCTAATTTGTAATATCTCCTGTTTGTCTCACCAATCTTGGTTGATCCAGTTTTCTCAGTCTCATTGGCCTCCTTTCCAATCCAAACGAAGACCTAGATTCAGCGATAAGGCAGCAACAAAGATTAGTTCTACAAGAACTGATGCTGATGTGTGATGTGACACACTTTAATGTGTAACACTGACGGAGCTTCACTTTCAAAGCGAAGGCGACTCACCTGAGCACCCGTGTCGAGAATCATGACATCGTCGGGTAGGAGATCGCCCTGTGTGAACTCACCAGGCACCTCCTCTGCCTAAATAGGGAGCAACACATGTTTATAGAGTCACCACAGAAAAAAAAACATTCAGATAATTAGGTTTCAAAAAAAAAAAAAAAGTGTACGTATTGAAATAAATCAAGTCTCGCTTACAATCAGCCTGCCGGTCTTGTTAGAACAGGTAAACAGTCTTGGGGCTCTGACTGCCATCTGCAGGCTCTTGGAGGTCTGGTACTCCTTCTTTCCACCCAGCGATGCCCAGAAAGGAGCTGACAACAAAGAGAAAACAACAGTTTTACACATGAAATATCTCACACTGTTATCCTGCACAGATCCAAGCTTTTGTTTTCAGCTCTCACCTGGCTCCTGGCCCTCCTCCACCTCTGTGACAGCTCCTCCAAGCAGGCTGGCAACATACCGAGCCGCATCCATCTCATCTCCGGTTTGTCCCTTCCCCTTCCATAGGTACAGGGACTCAGGGGTCTTCAGCACAAACACATCATTTGTGTTCAGGGCAGAGGCGGTGGGCTCCACCTGGGTTGGCGAGACACAAACAGAGGGACGGTTTGGTGTGAATCGCTCATTAGAAAGCGTCTGTTTATCCACATTCATTGCAATGAGCGAGGCTGACCTCAACAGCCCGCGTGGCCTTGGTGGAGGACTGGCGGATGTGGAAGAGTCGTTTGCTGCCAGGCTCACTCTGGCCCCCCTCGCGGCTCGTCCCACCCAGGTGGACGACCAAAAACTTGCCCTTGAACATGCTCACGAAATGAGGAGGTTCTTGGCCCTGAGTGACACGAACCTGCCGAGACACAACAGCAGCTAAACAGACCGTACATGTCCTGAAGACAGGGGTGATAGCAGTCGTTCACTCTATGGATGGAGTAAGTCAGCAAACAAAAGTATAATATTCCTTTTTCAAGAAAGATGTGTGTCATACCATACATTGTTTTCACAGCAGATGTCTTACCTGTGTAGCCACTCCACCCATGGAGTTGTCCAGGGCGATGGTGAGGATGGCTGAAGCCCCGAGTTCATCCCGAGAGCACTTCTTCCCCTGCCTAAAAAACAAAAACGGTTACATATTAAAAACTCATTCAAGCGCCCGGTATGCAGTTTCTCCTACTAGAGGGCTCTCTGTCAAAACAAAATAAAAAGATGTACGTAGTGTTGGATCGTGGGAGTTGTTGTCTTCATTGTCAAACAACCCACCACTGCCAATGAGCATCTATCTACGTGACTCAGGCAGGTTTAACTCTAAGCAAAGGTCCAGTCGAGTGGTGAAACCGTTGCACTCACCAGGTGTAGATGATATGCTTCTCTCTGCCTCCCGTGTTGTAGCTGTACAGCACCAGGTAACAGTCACCTCCAAAGAATTGTCCATGGGTGGATGGGTCCATCAGCACTTTATCTTTTCCTTCCACACGCCAAATCTGCAGACACTCACCAGTGTCACATCTACACACACCGACATGTTTGCAGACGTGAATGTAAAGCACGAGCGCAGTTAAGCTAGTGATCGTACCTGGACTTTCCCGGAGCCGTCATCCACCATGCTGTGCTGGGCGGCCATGGCAGCCGTCTCGTGGAGTTTGGAGGCATCGAAGGGAATCTGATCCACTTTGGCGATGCGACCCGTGATGAACGGCTTCGTTGGGCCTGTGGTCTCGTCCTTGTCCAACCAGTTGAAGAAGAACTGCTTAAACAGCATGGTCTCAGCCCCTGCTGCCAGGATCTGGATCTGTTCACGCCAGATATAGACAGAGGAGATTCTTAAATACGCATCCAAACAATCAAGTTCCGTTGTTTTTTCACTGCATGGCCACATTACCTGAGTGTTCGGGTCGTAATTCTTTTCTTTAATGAACTTGTCTGCAGCCGTCCTTGCTGCTTTGCGCTCATCCGGACTAGCATTTTTTCCTGTAGTTGGATGTGTGTTACTTTGGTTAGAGACTTCAAACTTAAATTTTTGAATGAATCATATTCTCCCAGTTGGAGCATTGATAAAAAACACAAACTAAAAAGGTTGCAGAAAATGCATAGATGTCATTTCTATTTACCTTTCCACACAAATATCTTTTTGTTTGCACCATTATCCAAAATGTAGCATTCATCCATGCTGAGCAGATTTTGTTTGAATGGGTTTTTGTCGGCCACCACGGTCGTCTTCATGGTGCCAGAGGCGTCAGAAAACTAGAGAGAGCAGAGATGATCAATCAAAACATTTAAAGAGACTGTAACATTACAGGAATTCTTTTAAAAAGCTCAACGTGTGCGTGTTTACCACATGGAGAGACGCATCCTTGTAGTTCTTCACATCAGTGTGATTGTCCTCAGAAGTTGAAGATGGGAGGTCGGGCTTAGGTCCAAGTTCCTATTCGTAAACACACACACACACACACACAGATTGCATCATCGCACAAATATTATATTATATATTTCCGGTTAAAAAATAGAAAATAAAAGCTCACCTTGATGACTTCTTCCGGTTCAGAGCCTTCGTCAATCATTTCTATTTTTCCGCGGCCCCTCAGCTCGTTGTCCTTGATGTCGATGGCCAGCTCGGTTGTCTTCAGGCGTTCAAAACGATTGCTGTTTGAGCCGGACCAGTGGAAGATTTTCTGGTGTTTAACAAAAAAATATAAATATATATATGGAGTTAAATAAAAGTTATATAAATACTTATATAAAGTTTTGCAACACCTGACACCTGTACTGATTCATGAGAACATATTTTGGACCCTCTTGTTGGTTACCTCTCCCAAGACGATGATGAAGCAGTCGTCTGTGTTGAAGCTGTCCCAGGTCATGTCCACCTCCTTGGCTTTGATGTTCCTGCGACCTTTAACGTGCAGCAGGCGTTTCTGGTTGGCCTCGTTGGTCACCACCTGCTTGAAGCCGGAAGCGACTCCACCTTTCTTTGGAAAGCAAGTCAAGATGAATAAAGCATCAGAACTGTAAACTTACACTACAGCTGCATGTTGATGTCAAACAACAGCCTAATAATTGTAGATTTAAAGGGTTAATATTAAAGAAACACTGACTCCTAGGAAATAGTGCACTTGTTGCTTGCTGAGACTTTGATGAGAAGATGCCACCGCTCTCATGTTTGTATGTTAAAAATAAAGTTACAGCCCAGAAAGTTAACTTGGGATGGCCTGGAAACACATGGGGAGGATCTAGCGTGCCTCTGAAGGTCTTTTTCGAGAAGCAAAGTGTAAAAAAAATACATTAACTAGTTTGGCTGTTTCCCTCTTTCCAGTCTGTAAGCCAACCAACAGTTCATATTTTGTGTACATGCATATGAATATATATCAATCTTCTCATCTAGCTCTTGGATGAAAAGACAAAGACGTGTTTTCGAGTGGCCCAGTTCATCTCGTCACATCCGCAGCCCTGTGGTGTTCAGGCGTCAGACCTGTTTGCCAGTTCAAAATCTCCATGGAAAACTTCAGCGGGAAAAACCCGAGGGAGCAATCAACCCGCGCTCCAAAGAGTTCCCAAAACAGCACCGTGACGAGTTCTACTTCCCATATAAACATACAACGTTTAAACAACACCATGAGCTCTGGTTATTGATAATCAACGTCTTGCTTTTGTTATCTGGTACAAACACATTAATTGATTAATGGATTGTGGTTCCTAATGGGCAAAGGTCATTAAATATATAATATAAATCAGGTTTCACCTTGTACTGGATGCCTCTCTTGAAGTAGCCCAGAAAGGTTCTCGACTCTTGGTTCTGAAACTCAGTGAACTGTGTTGGGCTTCCACCAAGATGGTCGTCTAGCTGCATCATGAAGATGGCGGCAGCTCCCCTCTCATCCTGGGTGGCTTCCTCACCTGTGGTATAACAGGTAGTAGTTTTAAGATAAAAGAGAATTAGACACTTAAACTGGGGATTGTTTTGAGATATCAGCAAAGAAATCTAAGCTCAATACCCAGCCACGAGTGCAGGTAGTAAGAACGTTCACGGGTGTAGAGCACGATGTAAGCATCGCCCTCGTAGAAGCTTCCTTGAAGAGCCTTGGGGACGGGGACGATGTTCATTTTCTCTATCCGCCACACCTGCAGGCCGTCCTCCTTCCCTGCAGTCTCGAACTCTTTGTGGTGAACCATCGTGCTGAGGTCCTGAGAGGAGACACGCCGTCAGTAACAATCAACCCATCAGGACAGACAAGAACACTAAGGATGTTAAAACACACCAGATCGGAGCGTTCTCAAATCGTGAGAAGAAGAAAATGAACTGGAGACTGGAAAGTGTGTTTTCAAGCATGAGATCCAGCTTCATTTTACAATATTTTCTGATATCTTATAAACGAACGATTATGAGAATATTGGATTGTTGCATCGACAGTTTCACACAGATTTTATATCTGCCACTAAGACTCAAAGTCAGGAAACTGTTCCAAACACGTTTGGATCAAATTGAGAAAAAAAACATCGTCATTGCTATAGAAACACAGGAACCCATCACATGCACATCACGAAGCTCTCAATGTTCACTAAAGCAGTTATTGTCATTTTATTGAGCAATTTCTAGCAGAAGAATCTGAACTTATTCATCTTATCTACCATTTCATCAATAATGCATTCTGAAGCTTTTCCCCATTTCAATTACAAGTTCTTGCTCTTCCAGATCCACCTTTATTTACTCTGCAGCATTTGTGGCATAACCGGTAATACAGGTACCAGTTGATAATTGGAAGACTGTTGATTTTAAGTGGTGGAAAAAAAGCAAACACCTGATGTACCAGGGAGTGTCCTCCCCTCTCACTGCCAGACTGCAAAGCTAAGTGTTGGTCTGGTATTCTGGGGGCAGGAAGAGCCACTCCCCACAGCCAAAGACAAAAAAACATGTATCTCATGCTGTAATTATTGCCCTGCAAAGTTTCACACCCAGTGCTGGGACATTTTGTTTTTCCTGACCGAGAATGTGAATATTTCTGATTGACTTTGGTTCGATTCTAAATTTCCAGTAACTAATCCCAGATAAAAACATACTGCTTTATTCCTGCATTCTTTCTTTTTCCTTAAAAAGACTTATCATACACATTCAGAATGTATTTTACATGTGCATTGTCAAAACGTTTAACTTCCCCTGTTGCAGAATCAGAAACAGAGTTCGCGTCAACATGGGCGTGATCAGTGTTGCAGATATTTGTTGTTGGCAGCAGCTGATTTAATAGATGCTATATGAATAGCTACAGAGCATTCTTATAATAAGTTTATAGCATTTAGCAAAAACATGCACTGTGGAGAGGAATAACAATGTTTACCTAGTGAGGAGAGGAGAGAAGACAGATGCTGGCTGGCTGTGGAGAAGCTTGAACTGCTGCACTGCTGCTCGTCCAGGTTTCCGCCCAGGTTGTCTGTGCTCAGGTCTGCTATATACTCCGGAGAAACAAAGAGGCGTGACCAGCTGCATTCCAACCCAACCTATTCTGCAACAGTGCTGCTGCAGGAGGAACACACACTTCGTGCAGGAACAAATCCTGGGTGAAGTAACATGTAAGGTCATGAAACAAATGCCGGATTAATAAGAACATATCACAATTCACATGGTACCAATCCTGAAGACTCATAATCAGGGAGAAAGTCTGAAGTTGTATCTGGATCTGAATGCAAATTGGTTTATGCAGTGTCATTTTGATGTCATAATTAGTAAGATCATGATTTGCAAAAGGAAAATCAGTTAAAAATCATATCGGTTAATGCACTTTCTTTGCATTCTTTCATTTAGCGTTCATTTGCACAAAGGCTAATAAAAAGGGGGAAAAAGTGAGACTGATTTCGTCAAAATCTGCTAAACAACACCTCAGCTCACAACTTATGTAATATGTTGTGTCTTTAAAGTGTGCAAAAGCTCTAAAGAAAACAAGAAAATCAACAGCGGCAAATAAAGTATATGAGAAACTGTAAATCAGTGCTGTTCTCACATGTGTGTGTGAAGGTTTGCACACATAGACAGACTGACAGACATCAGTCAAACTAGACAGAACTGACCGAACCTCTTATTAATTAGTTCTTGGAACAATAGGCGTCTCCAAGAGAAGAAAAAATTCCATGATGACACACACGCAGACTCACAAGGTGAAAACAATTCCAACTGATGCTGCTGGTAACAAGTGAGGCACAAATATCAACCTCATGGAAGCTCATGACAGAAGGTGGGAGGAAAGAAAGAGGGATTCAAGCTCTGAGGACCATGAATGTCACCATAAATATCACAGAGATCAATGCAATGGAATATCTGAGTGGTGGACTGAACAAAAATCAAAACAGATGCACGTTTTCTTTGGCATTTTCATGCCTTATAGTCCTGATCGTGATTGCTGGAAGTGAATGAAGCAAATAAAACTGGACTGACACAAAATAAGTCATGCTGAAGACCATTCAGAGCCGCGTGTCCGCCCTGTAATCATCACATTAACTCGTCAGCGTTCCCAGCAAACACTGAAGGAAACTCACAGAGTTTTTAAAAAAGAGCCAAATACTGAAGCTGCTGCTGTGATTTCAGGCCCAGCGGGAGGAAAAACTGCAGAAGTGAAAAGGAAACCAGTCTCTAATTTTCATGAGGTCATTTCAAATCCAGACAAAATCAAGATGGATTTTATCCCCAAAAAAATAATCCACCAACATTCATAATCTGATTAACAATAAGCAGCAGACACACTGGACCTAATGTGGGCAGCTGAGTCATGTTTCCTGTGTCTGCAGTGGATCTGTCATGGCAAGATCAACCAGCCACTTGTCCTGACTGGTTGCACACAGTAGTTGTTTTAGCACAAACATTGTTGTTATTTATGCAAGTGCTGGGTGTTGGGTGGGATTGTGTGTCACCCCTGCTGTCCTCAGCTGGAGCGTGTCGACCGCTCTGACTCCGATGGGGCAGCTTGACAGGAAGGGAAAACCGTAAATCGCTCCTCTGAGCTCCGGCAGTCGCCTCAGGTTAGGGCTGGGTCCATCACTCCTACTGTCGGAGCTGCATCAGCACATTCTGCCTCTTTGTGTTGCGCACACACAAGTCCCAGTGTGGGACATACCACCGTGCCCGCACAAGACTAAACACACACAAATACACACACACACACACACACACACACACACAATGAAGGCTGCCAACTACAGACTACCTGTTCGAACTAGTTGGACTGAACGGTCCTGCATGTTCATGTTCATGTTGTTCAACTACGAAGGACGTTTCCAACAGGGCCACACATTTTCTACATGAAGACAAACAGCCCTCAGCAGTATTTTGCTGGAACAGTGTTATAAAGCGTATGTCAGAACCTCGGGTCTGATAATAGGGCTGCTTTCTGCTCCAAACACAGGATGCATGCTGATACATGAACCTCTGACTGGAAGTCGCCTGCAGATGTGTCTCACGAGTTTTAATTTCCCACAGCAGCACTTGTTCAAAAGCTCATGAGGGGGATTTTTTTTGCAGCCTCCAAAGGCATTTTTCACTCACCTGTCATGTTCATTGCTAATTTATTAGCTTTAATGAAGAGTTAGGCAGTCATGTAGAATCCTATAGATATACAGTAATTAACCTATTAACCTATTATAATTAAGGTATATTAAATGAATAGTTTGATACTAGATGAGAAGATTCATGTCTGTACAATAAATATACTACAACCAGCAGCCACTTAGCTTCACATGACATAGAAGAACAGGGAACTGCAAAGCTGGCTGGCTTGACAAATATGAGAGTTGAAGTTAAATAAGCAGGTATTTTTTAACCTTTGGACAGCTAGCAGTTTCCTCCTGCCTCTAGTCTTTACGCCAAGCACCAAAACAAGCAGGTTGAAAAATCATCAAACTGTACTCTAAGCTAACTTTGTCACAACATACAGACATAAGAGTGGTGGGATATCAATCTTGTCATCTAAAAGTGAGTAAGTCTGTGCAAAAGTAAGAAAAAATAAGAATAAAACACAATAAAACACAGCAGCTGGCCTTCTATTATATATATTGAGATGCATATTCTGCCCCTTATAACACACTGCTCCTCATCTAGCAAGGTTTGCTTTTAATGTATTTGGGATTTATCCAGGATACGAGCAGGGAGAACAATAACCTGGCTGGAAAACTGCTTAATGCTGCAGGGATGACGGTATCTGAGGTTGTATGAGTTCACCTGCAGAGTAGAAGATGAAGTGCTGGTCAGGACAGAGGCTCTTAGAAGAGCAGTGACTTTGAAATTAACATGTAATTCTCCAAACTACATTGTGCAACTTTAATGTTGCTATCTCACGTAAAATATCTTTGCGTGGCAGCTACGGTACGTAAATCAACATGATAACAGTCTGGTTATGTCACTAAACCATCTAACTGGTTCGTTTATGCTTATTGTTGGGCAACTTCAACACTCCAAGATTCAAGATTCATTTAATCATCGCTGTAATTCTCAATATTAAAGTCTGCGGAGCCTCCCTGACCTGTCTGTCTGTGATGTTTCCAGTTAGACTGCTTTAGTTTTTTGGCTCCTGTTAAACAAGGAACAAACAACTAAAACACTTAGATCAGGTTGTAATGAAATACTGTAGTAACAGTAACAGGAGGGATGAAAGTGAACTGCAGGTCAGACGCATCGTTTTAGATGCCACACGTCAATAAATCACCCCAACTGTCACCGTCTCACTTCCCACATAAAGGGCGTTGACAAGGTAATTTACCTGTCATTAAACAACACGGGGTTGCATAACG
Source organism: Acanthopagrus latus (assembly GCF_904848185.1). Lineage (NCBI taxonomy): Eukaryota > Metazoa > Chordata > Actinopteri > Spariformes > Sparidae > Acanthopagrus > Acanthopagrus latus. Next base: position 3,907,725 of record NC_051049.1, read on the forward strand.
AAATGACAGTTTGCAAACAACTTAATGCAACTCAAATTACAAAACAAATACACAGTTATTGATATAGAAATAAAGGTAAAGCTGTAGTGTGTCTTTTGAATCTGCATCAGGGTGCACACAAGAAACAAGATGGTGATGATAATGAGGTCTGACACACTGTCCATAAACTCGGCTCAGAACAGGGCGGTGCTGTGGTGGAGACAGGTCAGAGTCCCAGTCTGCATCCAGACATCAGCCAGGAGTCTTAAACCAAGCTGGATTAGCATCTCTTCTTCCCTGTGGCGGTGTCGACGGTCAGGTTGGATGACCGAAAGACGCCGCGGGCCGTGATGGTCTCAAAACTCCTGCTTTCTTCTCCAACGATCATGACGGTAGTTCTGCCATTGCCATTGGTTGACGAACTATCAAAAAGCACTCATAACTCTTTCTTTCTTTCTTTTTGGTTTGCATCTTGCTACGTAGATGGTTTTGATCTTATTGGACCACGTTTTGAGATTCCTGCCTCCACCCCAACACGGTGGTATCCAAAAACAACATCCTCCTACTCTGGATAGAACTCGGTGTGAACATTGACTGTGAACAAACTAATAATCAGCAGGCAGTTTAATATTCAGAGCCACGCAGATACGTTTATTTGATTTTTATTTTTGTACCGAGGAAGCAGCAGATGTCTCCAAGACAAAGAACAAAACAAGTTTCCTTTTTGGCAAATGAACTGATGGAAGTATTTCAAAAAGCCATTGATAACAAGGCTGTGGTCACTGCATCCATTGTTTCGATGCCCACTTCTGGCCTGTCTGGTTTCAGTGAATGTTGTAAAACTGTCATAACAAAGACATCCGTCACAGCTGTGGGAGACAATATGTTTTTGTCTTGTCCTGCATGTACGATAGACTTCAGCACCAGCTCACGCAAACAACTGCCAACCACCGAGTCCACCTTCTGGAGGTGTGTCACCAGGGCTTGCCTAATCATACAGTGGGTTCCTTGTGCAACACGAGTGTGTTACAAAATAACATGGCAGCTGAAAAGTGGTGCGAGGTGTCACTCAGTTCATAATGTTGAATGACTAATGTGTAAGTGGTGCGCCGGTGCATAAAAGGAAATCCTCAGACATCATCAGACTAAAACACAGAAGTGTGATGTTGGCAGGCAGACTAACCCGTCACCTCCGCCTCCTGTTTTATCTCTGTGACATTTCCGTAGTCTCATCTAGACACTTGTTCGCAACCGCCATTTTCAAAACATGTAAGACATTTCTAATGAAAGTGTTGGACATTAAATTATGTATTTCATGCACAACAAAAGGTGTAAATATCTAAAGCCTGTGGTGTCCACAGACTTTATTTCAGGCATATAACCATAAAATAATAATTCAAAAAACCTTCATAGACGTGGAGACGAGGGAACTGGAGGTGCAGCACCACTCTGTGGCTCTCAGCGATAAAGGAAATGTTGGTGTTTACGGGGTTATTAATATTTAAGAAGCCTAGCTGTGGGTGGAGCGTGATCACATCATCAACCGTGAGACAAAAACTCATCTGCTCCGTCTTTACATGCAGCTGCTTCAGTTGCAGATTATTCTGACTCTGACTTTATAACTTGCAAATCATGTGACTACATGTATTACGGAGGACACACACACACACACACACACACACACACACACACACACACACCCCTGTCTCACATCTGTTCCCAGCGTCTCTCCATCTGCACCTCATCCCTCGTTAGTTTAGATGTTTAAGTTTGTGTCTCTCTCTCTGTCTTTGTCGGTTTGTCCTCTGAGTCTTGTGTGCTGCCTGTGTTCTGGATTTGTTCCCCATGTCTAACTACTTCTTCCAGCCTGTTCAAAATATTCTTATTAAACAGTGTGAGAAGAACCCTGCTTAGCTTCAAAACTAATAATAAAAGGGTTAAAAGGGACGTGTATGTGTATGAATAAAGCTTTAATAAGTTGCATAGTGTAATTATTATCTCCCTAAAGCCATTAAATGCATATCTACAGACAAGATGTTCCACACAGCATCAAACATAACCAATTATGAATATGAAATAAAATCAAGTGCTGCCTTACATGTTTCACTCCCAGACTGCTCTGTGAGAAGACTCCAGCGCCCCCTGCAGGGTCTTTTAGATGTTAATGTAAAACCAACCTCTGAACTATTTGACAGCAAGCTCAACAAAATCATTCTGTCAGGATGAAACAAAAAAAAAGATGGATGTTCTCTTCAGGTAACTTTCTGTCCCTCAGCTAAATATACAGCATTCTCAAACCGAAGACACATGCTCAAGTAATTTCCATATTGTGCAGTAAGTTTTGAATGTGTTTTGCATTTTAGACAAATACAAAGAGAGGAGCAATCGAAGAAAGCAGCTGCACATAATGAGCAGTCTGCGTAGCTCTGCCCTGTCTCGATGTTATAAACACAGTAAAAATGCTTAGGTCTGGGTCAGCCTGCCAGCATGTGACACTGTGCGAAACAAGCTGTGCTAAATTAGGTGTGATCACATCTCAGCCACGGGGAAAAGGCACAAATACAGCTTTCAGATGTCTCACCACAGGAAACAGACAGCGGGCTATTGATCCCAGAGGGAGTCCAAACACCCAGTGACACTTTCTCGTCGTCTAGGGGGAGAAAAATGCAGCACAAAAAAACATCAAAAGCACAACAAGACATGCAGTGTTTGTCCCTCTTCAGACCTGCCTGTAATAAAACATTTATATCTGATCTCCTGTATGTTAATCCTACAAATGCATGAAAGCAAAATGAGCTCTCTCCTGTTTATTACGTACTTCATATTACACTTAAACATACAGACATAGTTATTATCGTTGGTGGATTACAACGATAATATCATTACATTACAAAAGCACAACTTACATGCCGTTATCAGGAAGGGGTTAAATTCATTACAGTCGGGGTTTCGTGAAGCGATAAGCATGGAGGTGAATTCCCGAGCTGCAGATGGAGGATTTAATCTGAGTCATCAATCACACAGATATTTTCCTTAACGTATCAGCTGCTTGAAATAAGGATCTTAGAATAACCTCACAAAATGTGGTATACTGTGTGTGTAATTTAATCTAGTGTGAAAACTCTTTTTCTGTGGCTTTCCCCCCCTGTGGTATAATCAGCTGTGTTTGCAAAATCATCTTCATATTGTTTCAAGGAGCAACAGAGAAAAAGATGCTGAAAGTTCAAGCATGTCAGTCGTAAGCCTTTAAAATGTGAGATTAATACAAGCAGGACAAAAAAATGGGGGATAAAAGGAAGAATGGGCTGTTTTTCAATCATTTGTCAGAGTCTTTTTTTTTTTAGTCTCTGGATGCCAAAACACAGGCGTCCCTGCCGAGACTTGAGGAGAACAGCTTGAGGACCAACACAGCAGCTCCAGTCTCTTTCTTTCCTCCATAAAACCAACTCGGCTTCTTTCTCTTCGTATGACGTTCAGTCGCAGGGGGCCGATTGGTTCACCTGAGCCCTGCTGCCAACTTCTCCATCGTGGCTTTGCGCTCTTCCGCCTTCTGCTGCGAGCGGCGCAGGACGTTCCTCAGCTCCTGGAGGTGGTCCAGCGTGCCCACCAGCTCGCCCTTCACTGTCTTCATCTGGCTCTCCAGCATCTGTGTGTGATGGAGGGAGTTTCTCCTGTATCGTCTGCTGGAGCGCACTTTTTCCTCCAGGTCCTCCACTGTCACGGGGCAACCAGAAGACACAGGTCAGCACATCACGGCTGCACAACAAGCGTTAGTTTTTTTTAAAAAAAACACACAGGCACATTTGAAATATGAGTCTACAAGGTTTTGGTTTGTGATACAGACCCATGTTCTCCTGGTAGCCCATGCTATCTGTACTAGACTCTGTCTTCTTTTCCATCAGGTTCTTGGTCTGCTGCATCATCCTCTCCATCTTGACCAGTTCGGCGGCCTTCGTGTCGCTGTCCCGACGGATTTTCAGTAAATCCTGCTCCCTCTTGCTCAGCTCGCTGTGATACTTACTCATCTTAAGGGATTTAAAATCTAAAAAGCAATATAATAGGAATTCAATTTCACACGCCGACACCGAGCGACCTGCGACACAACAGAACTGCAACCCTCAGTGAGCATAAGACACAAGGATGACGCCAAATATGTTCCTCCCTGGAACATCGAGCTCTCCTCCTGCGGCTGCAGCACATGAAATACTGTTTGTTTGCAAATGAAGTGTACTGCTGGTGATAGTTAGCTTTTTATAGGCCTTAACCTCAGCACATGTCTGGAGGTCATCTATAAACAGCCATCTCTTACAATTGTGTGAGTCATAAGACCGGCTTCACAAGGCGCCCTCGGGGAAAATGGATGATCTGCACACTTAGTCAAGAGTGACAAAGTACTGATGAAGAGCAGAAGTTCGTCAGCTTGTCCTTAACGTAGGAAAACAAACTGTCGTCATTCACGGCTGAGCAATAATTCAATCTCACTGAAACTTAGAAACTTGAGCTGGACAAAGCGTAAAAAAACATTGAAGTGACGATGAAACACACTTTATGCATCCACAACAAGTGAAAAGACAAACACACTTTGCTTTCTCTCAAGTAACAATAACTGCAGCTACAGACTCTTAACAACACAGTGTGATTGTGTTAGATACAAGTCATTCACTGTGTCCGTGTCCTACTTAGAAAAGTAAATGGAGAGCTGTCCTGCTCCATGTCAGCACGCTTTTCGACAGTCACGCTTGTTCCCACGTGCCGCGCAAGTCATACAAACACATGTTTCGTGGCAGGATCGGGACCACGGACAGCCAACGTGACACACAACGGTGCTCCACCTTCAGACCATGTTCTCGTGGTGGCCACGCTCAGGGTGGGAAGCTCAAATGTCACAAAGCTTTGTTCCAGATTTAAAGAGACCTATAAATGTTGGAAATCTGACTGGAATAGAGATACTGAGCCATATTTCAATTAACAGCTTGTGTTAGCGTTCAACTACTTCCTAGATTACGGTGATACTGCTACACAATGTTAAAGAAAAGGTGTAAATTGATTATAAACTATCAAAGTAGATCTTGGACACGTTTATTTAAGCCTGAAAGTGAAATAAACTGGATGTAATCCAATGCTAACATTAGCTCGGAGGTGGTTAAATGCTCAGGTTAGCTGATGATATACAGCCTGGTGTGAGTCCGGATGTTGGCTATCATCCTCCTTTAAGCTGCTGATCAATCAGGAAGCTGTGAATTGTTTAAATTATGCTGCATTCTTTGTGTTGTAGGATTCACAGTGGACAGCTTTTTATACACCTTAAAGTCGACAGGTGTGTAGGAGAAGACCGAAGGTAGTAAAAATCAAGAAAAGTACAATTCTACATCTTGACAACATAATAGAATATAATAAGTGTTTGGTTTTTGCCTTTAAAGAGAAAAAGTTTGGACGCTCTTTTTAAAGACTGATCTACAGTCATCAACCTTAATCACAGTTGAACATTATAGACACGTATAACATTTAACTATTGATTTCTAATAAACAATTTAGCTCACATTTAAAGGAACAGTGTCACATTCTGGTAAATATGCTTATTTGCTTTCCTTGCCAAGAGTTAAAGGAGCAGATCGATTCCACTCGATAGCATCGAAGCTACAGCCAGGAGATGTTTATCTTCACCTCACATAGAGACTGGAGTGTTATTAGTGAGTGTCAGAGGTGATAAGATTGATGTTTTCTCCTGTTTTCAGCGTGTTGTGCTAATCTAAACTAATTGTTTCCTGGCTGTAGCTTCATGTCTAATGGACAAATATGGGAATAGTATTGATCATCCCATCCTACTCTCAGTGGGAAAACAAATTAAGAGTATTTCCCAAACTATTTGTGTAGATATCAGTAAATGGAGGTTCAAAAAGTAAGTGGTTGAGTAATTGGTCCACTGGAATGACTTTGATGACCTGATAGCTCATTGCTGTCCATCCTGCAAACGACTGTGTTCAAAAAAGAAAAATGTTATTTGAAATATCTTTTGTTTATCCTTGTTTATCCTTGTTTATCTATCTTTGTTTATTCTATAAAATGGCTAAGACATACCGTGTAGATAGCTAGCATTAGCAACATTAATATTAGCTAGCATTAGTAACATCATGTTAGGTAGCATTAATAATGTAACAGCATTAACAAAAGCTGCCATTATCAAAGTTATCGTTACCTAGGTAGTGCTGGCAGCATTAACATTAGCTAGCGTTAGCAACATTAACATTAGCTAGCGTTAGCAACATTAACATTAGCTTGCTGGAGTTACTTGAAGGGGCAGATGATTTATGAAACATAAAAATGGCTATGGCATACTGTGTAGATAACTAGCATTATAAAAGGTTAATGTTAAGTAGCGTTAGTAACGTTAGCTAGCTAGCGTTAGCGACCTTAGGTAGCACAACAAACTGGCAGCAGATGATTCAAACAACAGCGATGTTGTTTAGTGAATGCAATGGAAGGGGAGATATGGATGCCACATTTCTTTGCTGAATGTTATCAGTAACATATTAAAGTATTTTTTTATTTATTGGGTGAATTTTTAGATTTTTATAGTTTGCTGTTTTGGTCCCATGTTTACAAACATTTTCATCCAGTACGAGCCTCGAGCCGCCTCATGTTAGCCGCCTGTCAGCTTCTCTGAGCGTCACGGTGGGAAGCGGTCCTGTGTTTTGAATTTTCAGCGGCTTTTATCCACAGTTACAGCATTCTTCTCATGAGGGCCCGTTTCAAAGTGATATTTTCTTGAGGCACAGTGAGTTTTTTTTTGTTGTTATTGTTTTATTTCTGGTCTCAGCCTGTTTGGTGTTTTGGCGACTGGCTGTGCACTGGAGTGGGAGGAGAGGAGCAGCAGGGGGAGCGTCTCTGGCAGACTAGATGTTTTCAAAATTTATGGTTTCACGACACAACAGGGAGCCATCACATCCGTCATGATGAAAACTGGGTTGCTGGTGCCCAAGTACAGTTTTTTTCCTTTTCCTCCAGCTCCCCCTATGTCGTATGCACATCCCTCTGGTGGGCTAATCATTAGCTTCCGACCGCAGTGATTAGACACAAATACGGACTGATCCGTGATTCATTATGTGTAGATGAATTCATGTTGAAGGCCGTGCTGCAAGTTTCTCAACTTGCTGTGCTATTATTACTGTGCCACATGTTCCTACATGAAGGTCACTCACCTCCTGGGCTTTCTGTGGGTTCTTGTTCCTGCAGCGTGACTAGTTCTTTCTGTCTCCTTCCTGCAGGCTGCCCAGATGCAACAAACACAAACAAAATCACTTTTATATTTAACACAACCTAAACCCAGACCATAGTGGGCTGTGCGTGATACAATGTACAGCCAAGGATCTGTGGAGAATCAGGAATCTGACACGCAAACCATCAACAGTGTCTTTATTGAGCTGAATTTCTGAGATGTAAACAGATTGGAGGCATCACGACAGGAATTATAACTCTCAGTTACTGATGTGATACTTGAGACTGAATGTTAAAATATTTGTTCTGTGGCCTTCAGGTGTGTTTGTTCTCGTCCACCTTCATTTTTCTTCACCCACACTCACTCACAGCCGCCGAACCTCTCTTCCTACGTGGCTCAATCTCAGTTGGCAATGTCAGGAACTAAATTTGAGTCATTTGAGCAAGAAAGAAAAACAGAAAAAAAGAAAGACAGAACCAAATGTTTATGAAATCTACTGCAAGATGAAAAACACCTCTTCCCTCGGGTCGATCCAGTCTGAGAGACGATCTGTTAAAGGCTGCAGTGTCTGAATGTCTGAGAATACATTTGATACACTTTTTCTACAAAGAAGTGATTGTGTTCCAGGAAAAAAAACCCTGTACATGCACATGACCAAACAATATAGCATTGCTGATCACATCCTGACCCTGACCATGAAATCTTGTTGGAGCTGCATCCAGGTCTCTGCTCTCTGCCTGCAGTACGTCCGTCTGGCTTTTATTTACTTAAACACGCGATACGTAGCGGCCTAAAATCTGCTCTCAATACTCACTATACGTCATAAATTCCATCGCATTTGAGGAACGAGAGCGGGAAGTAAAAAAGGTAAAAACTGTGAATAATATTTTGCTGCCTAAGTCCACAGGCTCATCCTGAAAACATGCGTCATCACATTTACATAAAAAACTTAAAGCAGAGCGCGCCATCTGTTATGTAAATTTATAAGAGAAACAGCATATTTCCAGAAGTTCTGTGCCATAAAAAAAATGTCTTTCTATATGCGACGTGTAAAATATATTAAGGGAACTCTCAAAACCAACCAGAGGTGTTACAGAGCAGTGGAGAGTGCTGTGATTCAGGTTTATATGCAGCTGTACCCTGTTCTCAAGTGACCATTATGTTAAGGTGCTTTCCACCATATAATTCACAGTGTAAGAGCCACATTTCACCGTCCTATCCGCATTTAACCAGGCACTCTCAGTGCTCTTACACAATGTTCCTGTTTTATAAAGAGTTGGTACTAGAAGCTGTCCACGCTACAATAACAAGCATACGGCTGGAAATATTCTAGTTTTATATCACTGTCGACAAACGAGCAAAGTGTTGTCAGACCATCTCGCACATTCCTGTTCAGTCCATTCGAGGAAGATGCAAGTCAGTCAAGGTCTCCGATTTTACAGAACATATAAAAAAAGATGCTTAAAGTGAAACGTTCGCCAGAATGCAGCCTAGGGTCTTTTTGTGAATGTACCCAAGTCAAATGTTTGTTTATGAGCATAATTACAATGAAAACGCCACTTTTAAGATCAACTGTGTTTTCATTTTTGGCTCAAATTCATTTTCAATGGGAGAGATAGGGGCACTTTTTTTTGCTGTTTTTAAAACACTGAGAAGACTCGACACAACATGAAACTTTGCTGGTAGTATCACCAGGGTCTCTACACATGAACACCAGCACTGAGACACACATAGTGTGTGTACACAGAGTTACTAAAAAAGAACGTATTTGAACAACTCACGTTAGCAGTTGTGTTTTCCGAGAAGAGTCGATCTCAGAATGCGACGTAACTTTGAGGGAAGTTGAGGTGGAACTACTGTCCCAACACGATATCTTATGTGACTTTTCCAGCTTTTGATTTTAGTATTGTTTCTTTTATGAGGCTCCTTTTTCAACTTCAAGGTCAAAATTGTTTTTCGCTAACGACAAAACAACAAGTGATCTGTGCATTTACATGGAACAAAGCTTTAGGAGCGTTCCACCTTAACTGTCCTCCATGTTACGTTAACATGAGTTGCTCAAAAACTTTCTTTTTAGTAAACTCTGTGTACACAAACAATGTCCTCAGTGCTGGTGTTCATGTGTAGAGACCCTGGTGATGCTACCAGCAAAGTTTCATGTTGTGTCTGTTTTAAACATAGACATTTTTGATGCTATCGTAAAATTACACTCCCATTTTAAATGAGTTTGACACGAAAACAAACCCCCTGTGACTGATCATTCCTGAAGGATTTGTCTTGGAAGTTTCTTCTCCCAGTATCAGATCTAAGTGTTACACTGTGACACTGAGTAACACCAGCTCAAACTCAGAGGAAACTGCATCTCTTGCCTAAAAACAAAACTACACTTTGAGTATAGACAGTTAACTGTCTGGTCTGACCACATCCAGGGTCAAAGTAGATGGAAAGACAACAAATAATGAGAGCTTGGCAGTGTTTTCTGTAGGGTAAAGTCTAGGCGAGGCCATTTGGACACTCCAGATGGTCGCCTGGTAACCAAATGACATTATGGGTCTTTGGAGATGTTTATCTGGATTTCAAGATCATCATTTTGGACTTCCAGATGATGAATAAGGTCAGGATGTACAGTCTTGTGTTGGTTTGTCTTTGCACACAAGCTTTTCTGAGTCTCCGTAAGCCTGGAATGGTTTTCTTTGACCGAATGACGAGACTCTCTCCTTTCAAACGACGTCTAATGTGATCAGGTTTATTGATCGTTTTACTCTATTAATGACAACCGAACACGGGCTACACGTCATAGTTGGCTGTATCGGATACATCGTGTTGGCCAGTAGTTTGACATGTTAGTTTACAACATGACAACCTGAGCTGATATGATTAGATTAGAATGCAGAAGATTTAATAATCGTTCATTTTTTTAGTTGAGTTTTAAAGATAATGGAGTTTTTGGCCATTGGCCCAAAAAAAATCCATTATCGGTCAGGCTCCAGTCTTCACAGCAGCAGGACTGTGTGTGTGTGTGTGTGTGTGTGTGTGTGTGTGTGTGTGTGTGTGTGTGTGTGTGTGTGTGTGTGTTCATGTTAATGAAGGAAAATTTCACCCAGTATACAACAATGTGGCTCACTGATGTGTTGTTAATAGTTTTCTAAGGAATAAGAGATCATTTCATTGTTATCTTTAAATTGGATTCACTGACAAACATAAAGATATAAAAATATCACCAGACTTTTAGTTTAAATATCCGGTAAGATGACGCAGGACTTCTTCTCTCCTCTTTAATACTTAGACGTCTTTCTAAATCTGACAAAAAAAGATTTGCCACTTCAGAATAATAAACACATTTGGTGGTGTGATATTTCAGCGTGAACCTGCTGTCACACATTCTGAATATTCATGTCTTTTGTTTTTCAGAGTGACATAACAGAGCTGGAAACAGCTGGAAAACTGTAATACAGGAGTGTCACCATGAGGGGGAGGGCTAGCAACAGTTATTTCTCATACGCCTGCTCATCTTCTTTCACCAAAAACAGGTTTAATAAAGCAGTATTTTTCTTTATTTGAGATTAATTACTGCATTAAAATAAGGAGTCAGTCTCAAACATGGTCTGTCATGAGCACCTGCCTCAGGATTCTCCCCACAGTCTCCGGCGATGATAATGGCAGCTCAGGTACAAATTGTCCCTAATCAGGAATGTTGGAATGATTCCCGGTGCCTGTGTGACAGAAACCATCCTGTCATTTGTTGCCCTGGCAACTTATTGGGTTTTGACGGATGTGACTGGAGCGACGAGGTAATGAGCAGGTGTGGGCTGCACGACTTAACAAGGGGGTGAACGCTGTTAATGAAAGGTAAACTGAATTGGAGGCATGGAAATTTGAAATCTCTGCAGGCGTTTTCCAGCGTTAATTAACCTGGAAGGTTGTGTTTGTAGAGAAGGCCTTTGTTATTTCACACACTGTGCTTGTGATTATCTATATTTCTCTTAATTAGGCGACTCTAGAGGACTATATCCGACTGGGAAAGCCCATCCATCTCAGTGTTTCTCTGCACTAAAGCGGTGCTGCTGCCTTCATTGAGGTTGTTGTTTGTTTGTTTGTTTGTTCTTATATGGAAATAGAATTCTTCATCTGCCCACTCACGGTGCCTCAAGGTAATCAGCGTTACATAATCGCAGGAAATACCTTATCTGCACCCATTCTGTGTCTTCTAGGCTCCTGTAACTCTCCTCCAAACTCTAAGCTCCTTCCCAGCAAATCCAATATTCCAGGCATTGATGCCAGCTTTGTTTCTGCCTCCTCTAACGTTCCTCTCTTTAGCGCCGCAGCCGTCACAGCTCTGTTGTGCTGCATGAATTCTTTATTCTTGTGTAATTAAATCTGTTGTTTTTTCTGAGCGTAGAGACAAATTGTGTTTGTGTTTTCACACTCGGCAGCAATTTTTCATGAAGTACAATCACAGAAAATTAGAGCGTTGTCTGTTTTGATGGATGATAATGCGCATGTTAATGTGCTGTATGACTGAGTACCCATTACCTTTTGTTGCTGCGTCTCCCTCGAGACGCAGACTTACAGTCTTCTACGTCTTCGTTGATAAGATGCCAGCGAGACGTCTCACATCCGAACATCGAACAGCAGAACGAAGAACAGGAGCCTTTGGAAACGTAAGAGGGGAAGAACTTCAGTTACATTTAGTACAGAATTATGGACTGAGTTTCATATTCCTGCTCAACATCCGTCATATTAAATTGCAAATCTCTGTCATTTGAGCTCATAAATAAGAGGATGCTGCACCTGTTCAGGTTCACTGACAGAATAAGTACATGCATTAAATACGGATGCAGGCTAACCCCTATAAATTGTGATGAATAATAGAGTATCAATCAAAACAAGTACAAAGACATTTATGATCTTATATAAGAATCGACAGCTTCTCATTCTCCTTCCTCCCACTCAGCTGTCAGCTTCCCTCTGAGCCGTGAGACGTGTCTCTGACGGAAACCTCCAGAGATCCGTCTCATCTCCATTAAGACTGCGATAGTCCGCCTGAAATTACTTCTGGTCTTTGCGTGTGTTATTTTTCCAAACCAGTGAGGCGTTACAAATCTCCCCCCGAAAGCCAGTTTTTCTTGAGGTTCCCACTGAGCTAACATCCACAAGAATCATCTCTCCACCTCTGCCTTCCCTTACAACTCCACATCGCTGCTAAATTACCGGTTTTATCTCTATCTCAGGCGCGTTTAATAAGGTCAACCGTATGTGAGACACACTATCTTGCAACCTTACAAAGTTTTTTTTTTTAATGATGAATTAATAATTGCCTATAAAACCTCCAGCAGATACAGAGCAACATTAGGATTCATTTGGAGTCATGTTCACCCTCCTTTCAGATCTGTTTTGTTTTTCTCCATCAACTCCTGTGGGAAATATATCTGGCTCTTTAGCTAAACGCTCCGCCATGTTCACCAGATACTTGCTGTCTCAGCTGATGCTGAAGAGGAAGCTTACACTGGGTTTTCATAACTGTCTGCTTTGAAAAGGACTCAAACTGGTGTTGCTGTGGACCTTAAAACCAAAACAATGAGCCGAAAGATGCTAAAAAAAATGTGTTTTTATCTTGAGTAGAGGTCAAAGGAGCAGCAGAATAAACTCTTCCTTCCCTCATCTACTGTAAAGTCTGTAATTATTCAGTTATATAAATGCTTTTCATGTAAATGCTGGGTTTTACATTTGCACTTTGACACGATTCGAAAATGATGGGACTGTAAAATAAAGCAGATATCCAAAAGTACAAAAAGAAGAGACAACAGAAAGTTAAAAGTACTGAGAGCTGAACACACAGACGAGACTCGTCTGGTCTCCTGCACAGACGTGAGTCACAGGGTGGCTGCTGGGAGGCAGGGCGGGCGTCCTTCAGTCCCATTTACACCAGAGAGAGTTCACCTCGGGGAAAAAGACTCGGTTCAACTGAGAGAGGAAAAGCAAATGATCAGGAGCTGGTGAAAAGTGTCTAAGTGCAGCTTTAAAGAGGAGGTTTATTTAGCTGCGTGTTGCTGCAAAGACTTGTTAGAATATTATAAAGCATATTTGAATTTATCACACGTGAAACACAAAATGAGCATCAATTAAATCACCGCTGATGTAATACGCTCTAGTGTAATATATGCACATGTGGGCTGTGAGCATGACTGATCTATTTATACACACTGCTTATATGTAAATGGTACAAGTGTTAAATTAACATGTGAAATCTTTGTTGTGCAAAAAAGAATTTGTGCGGAACACTTTTACATGTCAGATAATTATAATTATATGTTGTTATGTTATATTATATTATAATTTTGGCTAAAATTATCCCACCAAAACAGCCGGAAAAATAACCGAATTGTCTGCCATTTTAACTTTCTGTGGAGCCTCTGGACATTAGCTGCTGTTGCTCTCCGTTAGCGTAGCGTTGTTATCGGTCTTTTCTTTGCTTGTTGGACCGTTAACAGTAACGTTAACTACTTATATCCGACAGGAGCAGAGACCAGGACAAACAAAACTGCTACGTCGCGTGTAAACCACCTGCTCTCTCCGGTCGACCAACCACCACGTCGCTAACTGTGACACTTCCCGGGAGAGTCGCCACCCAGTGTACATCTTCAGTATTACAGCAAATGTGAAGGCTTTTATCAGTGGGCTACAGGCTCAATTATTATCATGTTACCTCCATCTGAAGAGCAATTGGCCACTCAGATGAAGGCGAATGGTCTTAAAAAGGAAAACGACCGTCAGCGAGGAAGAACCAGAGTCTGTATGGACGTTTCCTTGCCAAGGTGGAGAGCACTCAAAGAAGAAAAGTGCCTGAGGGGAGATAAAAATGTTGCTCTTTTTCTCTTGCTACCGCTAAAGTTTGTAATGTTGAACGCAAAATCTACTCTACCTAAATTGTCCACCTTGTTTCGGGGACACCACACAGTTTATCACCTTCGCCAAGGAGGTTTTATTTCCAGTGCCGCCTGTTTGTCAGCAGGATTGTTGATTAGAAACTTTGCTGGAAGTCAACCAACGATCGCGTTTATTAGCGAGCTAGCAAAAGAAAAAAAATTACACCTGCAATTGCTGCTTATCTCCATCAGGTGTTGCCAAAGTGATAGATTACCACTTTAACCTATGTTTAATTTGCATTTAACATGCATTGTCCTTTAAGCGCATGTGCTAAAATTGTTGCACAGAAGAAGAAGAAAAAAAAACCTTGAAGACTTTGAGATATTTTTGAAACAATCTCACACTGCAGACTGGAAAAAAAAACACCAAAACAAACAGAATTGTCTTGATATAAATCAGCATGTGAGCCTTTTTTTTTTTTTCTTTAAATGAACAACAGGAGGATCCAAACAGCTTCCCATCCTCCTCCTCTAATTGGTCAGAGCGCCCCAGAAGAGCTGGTGGCCAACATGAGTCTGACTTCGCTGCAGTCAGCTCAGTCTGCCGCTCAGCCTCGCTGCGTCCAGACCACGATCCAACATGTCCAACACATGTGGGGGGGAGACGACGTCCAGGCTCGGTCCGGTACGCGTCGCCTGATATACCGTGTGTGACATCAAGTGTGCGGCCGAATTTTTTTTTTTTTTTTTTCCCTCCTTCTTCAGCTTGTTTGTGTGAGATGGTTCTGCGTTTGCCATGGCAAGAGATCTGCTTCCATGGGGGCTCTTCAGAAAGCCTCTGTGCATCCAGGTAAGCTCGAGGGGAAATCCCTCCTCACTGAAGAGAGAGAGAGAGAAAAAAAAAGTCCAAGTGGGAATGTTCCCTCCGGCTCTGTCGTCTGTGTAGCCCGGGCGACAGTATCTGAATACACTCGGATTTTATTGGTTGATGGGAGCGATGATGCGGCTGATTACTGCTGGTAACAGATGAGATTATGTGTCCTCTCACCGTCATATTACATGCGGATCCGGATGGTGATTAATGTACAATGAAAAAAGGTTTTTCCCTTAAAGTCACTTGATGCTCGACATCCTCCTGATCCTCGTTGCTGTAGCAACCACGTCCGTGATAACGTGGAGCTGCTCCAGTCAGAGGCTGCTTCTGATTCTGGTGCTGCAAAAGTTTATCATCACCATTTATTACATAAAGGGCTTCTTATTTTCCTGTCTTTCTTTTTTTTTTTTTTTTTTTTTTTCTACTGTGGTTCTTTTTCATTGGTTGTTTTCTGCATGCATGTGCATTGTGGGGCTTTTGGATTTAACATCTCTTGTCCAACAAATTGATATTGAAAAGAAAAAATATATATATATATATATTTATAATAATCCCAGACCTGTGAAGTGTCTGAAGCTGTGGAGGAACATTATGTAACAGTTTGCTGTGAGTGGAATTAGGTGAAGTCCACAGTGGCGTCCCTCATAAGTAAAATTAAACCGTGTGACGGGGAAGCCCCTCAAGGACACGTGGAGGTCTCAGGAACCCAGATGTCTGATCTCAGAGTGAAATCTGAAATAGAAAGTCTGACTGAAGTGGTAAAATCCCTCCACCTCGTCAAACTATTCGAACTGATATGGTATCTATCTTTGCATTCGGAAACATTTGCCTCAGTGATTTCTTTCTTTTTTTTTTTTTTCTTTTTTTTTTTTTTGGACAAATTTAGTCTCATGTCAGCAGCTGCTGGTGCTTCCTGTCTGTGTGTCCTTGCATGTTGGAGGCAAAAACTGTCAAGCGCAGTGACTGGGAGGAGAAACAGCCAGTCTCCAGGGACAGCCAGCAGCATCGCTCAGTTTTCTAGGCCACCTCAGCCTTCCAGTGACAACTTAAGAAGTGTCATTCAGTGATCCTTGGAGAGAAGCTATTTCCACTGAAATACAAAAAACTGACAAGTCCTGTTAGACAGAAATATTTGTCTGGTTCCTATGCAGATTTGTATACTTTGTATTCTTACAAGCGAGTTCAGATATTATAATCAAACACGCACATGTTTTTGTTTTTATTGCTCGTGTTTGATTCTGTTAACAAGAGACAGAAAAGATGATCTTTTTTAATATCCTGCTGCAGAGATGTGTCAAACACCAACTGGAAACTTAAAGGGTAACTCCACCAATTTTACACCTTAGCGTGTGTTTACAGGTCTTGGTGAGTTTTACTGGATATATGAAATAATAATATGAAGCTCTATAATATGAATTATTAAATCCTATGTTTTGCACAGAAAGCCGGAGAAGAACTGCGAATACAGAGGAACAGTCGCCTCCTAAATGGAGCGTTTCATCGCGGCCTAATTCAGACGTTATGATGCCGTTCTCTGTAGTCGAGTGCACAGCATCTCAAACTTTTAACTCCTGCTCGTAAATAAGTTACATAAACTGCCAATTGGTGATATTTTGTTGGGCCTATAACGACTGCTCCTGCATATTAATGCAACAAAAACACTAGCATGCAGTCCACATCCCAGACAGCAATACAAGAGACAACCAGAGAGAGAGAGAGAGAGGAGCTGCAGCTGAGGGTGAAGTTATAAATTACTACTAATTATTTGGTTTGCATCCAATTTGACTGATTTCAGTAATTATTTTAAAAGCTTTGTAGCTTTTAAAAGCTTCCCTATTGCCTTAAAAATCTGAGCTGCTGTTGAATCAGATAAATCTTCAGCAGCCCTTCTCAGACGTGTTTTGCACAGTACAGCTCTAACTTGTTGGTTCCAGATATGAGAGAAAGGGTTTTTTTTTTACTCCTCCTGACAGGAAGCTGCAGTCCTTGCAGGAATAACACGTGCCTGCGTTTCCAGCGTGTGTTGTTTGTGGACAACATCCTCTCGACGTCGCATTGTTAGATTCGCAGCATCGAGGCGGAACGGAACAAGTGCTGATAAAGTAATGTTCACGAGTGTTAATGTCGCAGGATTGAGTCAGCATGGAAAAGCGTGCTCTGTGTGTGTGTGTGTTTGGGTGTGTGTGTGTGTGGGGGGGCTGGGGGTGGAGTTGGTGGTGGTGTGTGTGTGTGTGTGTGTGGATGGGGGGGTTTGCTTGCTGTCTGGACTGTGATGAGTCAGATCTTTGTAGTGTCTGTGCAGACGGTGTGACTGAGAGTCTGTGACAGTCGGAGAGAGGCACGCTGGACTCTCTCAGGTGGTCGCTTCATCCCGGATCGCTCTTCATGCGCAGACCGTAAGCCTGTTACATATCTATTCAGTGAAATCAGGCAAAACTCTGAAACATTAATATCACCCGTCACTCACTCCTCCAGCCCTCCTTTGTTTCTCTGTTTTCATGTCTTTCTCGGCTCCGCTCAGCAGCCCATTAACCGGCAGCCTCTGAGGGATTGCTTTATAAGCATGCATAATGGATGACTGGTGTGCAGGCTGCAAAAACCAACTGTCAGAACAGTACTGTGCTGCTCCGGATCAGCTTTAATCTCTGCCTCAGAAGTTTTAACACCAGGCAGCGCTGTGTAACCGAACAGTGTGTTCTTGATTCTCTGTATGTAATGTCACCGATCCTTCGGGGCGATGACAGTCAGAAGACACAGGCTCCTCTAGCAGGGCTGTGGGTGGATGCAGAGGAGGCAGGTCGACGAGATCATGACAGAAGGTTTGTTTCCGCCCACCTCAGCATATGGCCACAGTTCCCAGTCAGTGCCTAATTAATAGCTGTCACAGCAGCCACAATCAATATCGCCTCATTAGCCATGTTTGTGTAACCCTCTCACTTCACATGGGGGGGTCAATATGTAATCCCAGAGACAGTTTCAAATGAAAGCCACAAAACTATCGATTAGAAAACGGGCCAACCATACATTTGTCCCCCCCCACCGTGGAGTGTTATTTCCATAATGCTTCTGCTGTTGATGCATTTCACCTACGGAACAATCGATGGGAGGTACGCGCTGCACTTACTCGTGTGGTCACCGCTGTTAAGACTTGCTGCGGGTCGGTCGGTCTGGTCAGATTTGTAAAGTAAACCAAGCAATAAAACAAAGTAGCAGAAGTCATATTTAAATACATGGGTTGAAGAGCTTGTCACTGATAATCGAATCATTTTTTTTTGTGTCTGTCAGGTGTTTGTATGGACATAATTTATATATTGATCATTGTAGGGTCGTAATTAGGATCATAAACCAGCTGCCAGAGGATAAATACAGAATCTCTGCATCATACTGTAATTTATTTGATTTTAATGGCCAAACCAGTTCAATTTAAAGCTGCACGGATCAAAAAACATGGATGTTTTTTCAGTTTTCGGCAGTGAATTCTGTGGAATGTTTCTTTACTTGCGTTAGACAATATTAATTTAAGCTACAAAATACTGGTGTTGAGCAAAAATAAACATGACACATTAGAACAAAATGATTTTGTGGCGGCTGAAGCTCAGGTGGTAAAGCCTGTGTCTTGTTATTATTGGAAGGTTGCTGGTTTAATTCCCCTGGTCTGCATGTTGAAGTGTCCTTGGGCACTGAAGATACTGAACCTCTTTGGACAAAAACCTTCACACTGCACCACAGTTTACACTTTAAACTCAGTGAAAGACGTCACACGACTGTCCCTCACATGTTATATGAAGTGGTTATGATTTGATTTACAAGCAGCAACTCCACTTATTTAAAATATGCAGAAAATCTGTATGTTTTCTGTGTGGGTCAGTTGATCAATAATCCTCCATATACAATTGATCGATTGGAAATATGACATGAACAGCTCGCAGAGATGAACCCACAGAGAATTATCGCTACAACTCTGCAGTTCCTCTCAGCTTTATGCAGCGTTTTAGAGTCTTTCGGCTCGTTGTTGTGGTTTTATGAGCCGCTTCTGAACTGTTTTGATTCAGTCTCATTGCTCTCATCGGTGTTCCCCGTTGCAGGAGGCGGCTGTTTGCAGCCAAACGGCTCTGTTAAACCTCACTCTGGCAGGAAATGACCACTTTCACACTGGACAAAAACCCACTAACACCCACTAACACCCGGCTTTTGTTTTCACTGGAAGGGTTTTTAATTGCCATCAGCTCCTGTGTCAGATGACTTTGTAGGAGTCACAGGTATAATAACAGCACCTCCAGTCGTGGCAGTGATGAAAACACGGCGTATGACGTGGCATGTAAATACTTTTCCATCTGCCTTTCAGAGACCAGCTGGTGAACGTAGCTCAGCACTTAGCAGCTAATGAGCTAGCTGCTGGGCTAACGAGGTCAGAGGAGACTAACAGAGCCAAAGGGAGAATAGTGGCGGCTTATATTGATCATGTGACCAGAAGCATGAACCCAAATATGGTTCAATATCTGTTGGATGTGTGAACTGGTTACATGCACGCCATAACAACTTTATATAGTGATAGTGTGTCAGTGTTTCTGCCCTCAGTAAGGTTTGAAGATATTTAGCCTTAGAAAGATCAGAATTAGCCTTCAAATACAATCCTGAGTCGCTACACAACACAAGGTGACCTCGGTGTCCTCGCTGCTAGCTGCTGTCCTGGTGACCAACGCAGAGTACCGACAGGCTTTTTCCTCAAAAGAGGATAATATTGACTCACATGAGATTAAAGGCCACTGCATGGAGGGAAATTAGATTACAGAGTGACATACAGAGGCTGTCTAAAAGCTCGATTTCTGCATTATCTGTGGTGTGAAAAGCAGAAAAAGGGATGGAGGATCCATTTAGAGCCAGATACAAATGTAATCCGTTTTTTTTTTCCCCCTCCCCAATACTGGAAATAGACCTCAGATCTTGCGCTGCTAAGTTTGCATTTTTATTAGGTCGCTTGCACGAGAGAAGAGCAGGGCGACCACCCAGCTATTTCCTATAAACTCTAAAGTTGCGTCGAAAAACAGATTGCAGAGGAAAACGGTAGTGCAGAGGAAGGAGAGGAGGGAGATAGAGAGAGTTATGCCAGTGAGGAAAATTGGAACTGAAAGGGGCAGAGTGTGCAAGCCGGGGGAGTCCATCACTGTCAAGCTCTGAGTGCAAAAATCATTAATAGATGGGAAAGTAGGACTGCTAAAAAGTCTCTTATTTTTCACTAATGTTCTACAGTTGGACGAATGCCATTATGGATCCGAGCAGACTGTATTTAGCAGCTTGGGAATTAGAAAGAAAATCAAAGGACGAGGTAATGAGTCTGCAGACGCTCTAAATGCTCCACTGTGTCTCTGCCAGACCACATTTACTGTTAATTACGGAACACCTATTTGGAAGGAATTGCATTAATGATGTGCTACTCAAGTTCGTGGCTAATTTGTATTCCATTTACCGGCCTCGTCACTCACTCGGAGTGTCCAGAGTCCAGAAGACGTCATTATAAACACAAACGACAAGCTGCTCTGCTGACTTTTAGCATTTTATAATTGGTCTCTAAAAATGTTTTATACAGCTGAGGGTGACGGACATGAGTGTTACGCTTTCTGATCTGTCTGGATATTTGTTCTTTCCATCGTTTATAGCAATTGGATTAGTACAATGTGATTTGATGTCACATTTCATCTTGATATCAGCAAAACAGTAATTCAGCAGTTAACCTTTGTACCCTTTTTCCATTTTGGTATCTTTGTGCCCTGTTTTGGTTTTTACGGCTCACAGTTGTTTGGTTTTAGTTCCCGCTCACCGACTCAAAGTTCGTGCCCAGCTGGTAACACTGCGTCACGTCTGCTGGATGTGATTATAGGCAATTTTTCAACAAAGCCACTTAATAGGGTGACAATCTGACAACATTCGTGTTTGTGCAGTGACTTCAGAGGGAATGCACCGGACACCAAATTTGGTATGTTTTTTGTCATCCTGTTTGTGCAAGTCTCCATATTCAACATTGCCTCAAAGAACATTCAGGTCACTGCTTTGCTTGAACTTTTTTTTTGGATACAGTTTCCATTTTAAGGGCACGATGTGTGCTCTCATATTCCACCCTGAGGCAACAAACGTGAATCTCATCCTCTCGTTAATCTCCATTATGATGTGTGTCATCTTAAAAAAAATTCATCTTGCCCGGCTGGCCTCTGATCAGCCTGGCCATTTTAATGCAATAAAAACTCCACAGATCATAACGGAGTGCACTGCAAATAATTTATTAAGAACTCTGAACCCTACGATATGAGCGCACTGAATCTTTTAACACAGTTTTTTTTTTTGTCATTTTCAAGCTTTTAAATGTGTTTCCCACAGGCCAGATTTTCCTACCTACATATGAAGTACCTGTTCTTCTCCTGGCTGGCGGTGTTCGTGGGGAGCTGGATAGTGTATGTAGAGTACTCAGCCTACACGGAGCTGTGTCGTGGGCACGACTGCAAGAATTCAATAGTGAGTATTTTACTTGTCATGCACCAATGAGCCACAACACAACAACTGACAAGTGAAGTGAATAACATTGATCATCTTGTCACAATGCAATGATCTGCTGGGAAACTTGGGTCCTTCAGTTCAAGTGGATGTAATCTGACATGCACCACACATCCAAGCACTGCTGCAGACTGTGTATATTCCCTTATGGCAACAGTTCCCCCCCTGCAGGACAATACAGACCACAAAAACTGCACAGGAATGACCCAAAGGAGCGGGAGTGAGAGTTCAAGGCATCGATCTGGCCTTCGAGGTGGGGCTTTGAAGGATCCAACAAGGTTTGGCATATCTCACGAATGCTTGATTCGATTGGGATTTAGGGAAATTGGAGGCCAGGTTGATGCCTTGAGCTCTTTTTCATCTGATTCGGGCGCTCCCTGGGCAGTTTTTGTGTCAAAGGAACATCCGGATGAATGCCAGATTGGATTTGTAGGGAGATAATCAATATCATCATGTTCCTGTGTCCTGTATCCAAAACTCCAGATTAGACCGTGATCTTTTTCCAGTTCACCACGATTCCCATCGTATTTTTCAGTGTGACAAATTCAGAAAAGGAGTCATTGATGGCTCAGCCTGCAGCAGCCTGTGTGAGAAGGACACGCTTTACCTGGGGAAGTGCTTCACTGCCAAACCCAACAGCCAGGTCAGTCTTCAACCAAAAACTCTTCTTCTGTCTCCTTGTTATCAATCCAGTTGCACCTCAGGCTTCTTTTTTTTTTATTTTAGGTGTACTCTGGGAGCTGGGGAGACCTGGAGGGAGTAATTAAGTGCCAGATGGAGGATGCTCCTCATTATGATTTAGGAAGCGAGATTGAGCCCAGGAAGGAAGCTTCAGCCTTCAACAAGCCCACCAAGGGGACCTCTGTGGAAAAGTTCAGAGAGATGATCCACAACCACCTAAAGGTTAGGAAGCTTTCATAGGATCAAACAGGGTCTGCCTAAAAAGCCTTAAAAGCTTTGGTTTGTCTTTTAACTGTTTTCTCTCTGTTCAGGCTAAAGTGGGGGATCAGGCCAACCTTGCAGACTTGGCAACCCAAGTACTGTCTATAACGGACGCTAATAAGGACGGTCACATCTCCCTGCCTGAGGCTCGCTCCACATGGGCTCTGCTGCAGCTAAATGAATTCCTGTTAGCGTTAGTCCTGGAAGACAGAGACCACACGCCCAAGTTACTGGGCTTCTGCGGGGACCTGTACGTGATGGAGAAGGTGCCATACTCTCCTCTGTATGGGATCAGTCTGCCCTGGATCATCGAGGTGTGGATCCCTGCCGGTCTGCGCCGCAGCATGGACCAATGGTTCACCCCGTCCTGGCCACACAAGGCAAAGATCTCCATCGGACTGTTGGAACTGGTCGAGGACGTCTTCCATGGCACTTTTGGCAGCTTCCTCATGTGTGACGTGAGCGCAACCAGTTTTGGTTACAATGATCGGCACGACCTGAAGGTGATGGACGCGCGGTACATTGTTCCTGAAGCCATCTTCCAAGAGGACATCAGGCAGCAGCGCTGCGACGTCGACGACGACTGTCTCTACGGGGCAGACTGCCTCACTTCCTGTGACCTCACCAAGCACCGCTGCGTTCCTGAGGTCACCAGACCAAACTTAGCCAAAGCCTGCGAAGCACTCAAGGACTATATTCTCAGAGGTGCGCCATCCGATGTAAGAGAGGAACTCGAGAAGCAGCTGTACGCCTGCATCGCACTGAAAGGTTCAGCCGAGCAGATGGAAATTGAGCACTCACTGATTCTGAACAATCTGAAGACTTTGCTGTGGAAGAAAATCTCTCATACAAAAGACTCCTAATAAATAAGCACAAAGACCGATTCCTGTCCCGTTAAGTTTTTAAATTAAATATCAACGGACATCTTTTCACTGTGGAAACAAAAGTATATGAATCTCCTCCTTGTATTTAACTTTACATGTATAACTGATGTATTTTATCCAGAAGCAGATGTCAAGGAATGTTACTTTCATATCTAATTATGTATCAAGTATCCGTTAATATACTGGAATGAAATGAGCAAGTGCAATTTTTTTGAAACCATGACAAATCAATAAATTTGACTCAGAACTGTACGTCAGGAGTCCTTCAGTTCCTGCAGAGTTTGACACTAGAGGGCAGTTTTCACAGTCACTGTTCAGATTAAGTTTTTCTGTGCTTGTTGAAAATCTGGTATTTAAGATGAGGTCCAGGAGTGTTTGTGCCATAGTTAGGAAAACACTCCTGGTCCAGTCTTAACATATAACTTCAAGTCCTTAGCTCAGAGTGAGAACAGGCATCACAGTGCAGTACAAGACATCTTGTGTCCAGCAGACATAATAAAAAATTAAAAAATGTGAATATATTCTGGATTTTTTTCCCCCCAATGAGGGAAATGCAAGTTGCCAGTAAATTCTACATGTAATTACAATCAGTTTTCTTTATGCCTTCATACATGTGAAGGGATTTTGAACCCTTTGAACTTTGAGTACTACAACTTCTTTATTCACATTTACTGACAAATATCAGTTACAGTAGGTGCAAAACTCACCCAGATAAATCAAAGTTTTGCATAGAAAGCATGTCTGTTAGCAGAAATGGCAGAAAGCCTTTAGTCGCTTTACTCTGGCAGTTTTTATGACAAGCAACTCCGTCTATAAGCCATGGTACCACTCAGGGGCTCAGTTAAATATAAAAAACATAAGAGAAAATCCTGTAATAAGTGATCAAGAGGCTCCTGGCGCTGCTAATTAAGTTAATGAAGTGCAACGTGACAAAGCACACGAGAGGATTTGACTCTTTTTCAATAGATTTATTAGAACAAATTTTTGAGCCGACAAACGCCTCAGTCTGAAGCCTCTTGTTCCTGAGCCCGGAGGAAGCTGGCCTTCTTCTGGGCGACGCGGTCTTTCCTCTGGGCCAGAGAGAGCTTGGCACGGTTCCACCTAGGTCACGAAACAAGCACAATTAGCATTTGCAGTTTTATTTTTATAGGCGTAGCATAGTTTCTGTGCAAGATTGGATCAAAACGACGAGTCAGCTTCTGATGTCAACATTTCTCACCTCTTCTTCTTGACTTCTTTGGGAGGCTTCTTTTCGTGGACTGGGTTCTCACGAATGGCAGCGTGAGCTTTTTTGTACATTTCCTCAATCTGAAAGAAAGATCAACTCAAACTTCCATCCAAAAGTTTCAAAGGTTTACCTGCACATCTGATTACTGGGCATGTTTCCCCCTCACTCCCGCTACTCAATCATCTTCCCTCTCACACCTTAAGATGTTTCCCCATTATCAACCAGTAAGTGCACATGTTAAACCAGGCAACTGCATTTTCTAGATTGCTTCACCCTGTTCCACTCCTGCTAGCAGCCGGTTTAGCTTGCAGCTAATATTTCAAGTGTCACCAACACTAGAAATTCCCTTCCGACTTTATGTAGTGATTAATAAGGCAGGGATTAATATGACTGCTCAAGGGATTCTTGACCGATCTAGTCTGGGGACATGTCAAACTATCTGAAAGAGGCAATCCTGATCCTGCTGAGGGAAGGATCAGGACTGTCGCAAAACTGAAGCCACTAAAGCTACTAAGCCCTGCATGTGTTTATAGATTCAACATTTGTTGTGTCACTGGGGATGACAGTCTCTAACCTTAAATCATTAATATAAATTACTTTGACAAGAGCCACTGCCCTATTCACAGAGGGCCCATGTCTGAATTAAAGTCTTTTCTTTACATTAGAAAAGATGCATCATCTATTACAAGCACTGACAATCAAGACTGATGTGTTTTCATTTTGTGACAGTGAATGCTGTGGTCACTGCACCATCACCCTGAGCTCTCCCTCACTAGAGATTACTAATGGCCGTGTGTGAAACTAATGAGATAGCTCATAGTTGGAAGCTCTTAGCTAATGAGCCAACAAGTTCACACAAGGGTAAGTCCAAAAAACATTAAAAAATGACTTGAATTCCTGGCTGCCACATTATATACACAC
This sequence comes from Acanthopagrus latus, assembly GCF_904848185.1. NCBI lineage: Eukaryota > Metazoa > Chordata > Actinopteri > Spariformes > Sparidae > Acanthopagrus > Acanthopagrus latus. The sequence goes on from NC_051049.1 coordinate 3,933,181, forward strand.
ACGTCTCTGGCTACTTGGAACACAAGCCAAGTCATAACGCCATCTGCCTACTGACTGTTTACTTAAAAAAACAAAACAAAAACAGGACTTGCCGAATCGGGGGTGACGCCATTCTTGATGAAGCGGGAGAACTGCTTCTTGTAAGCATCCTCGTCATCCTCCATCAGGAGGCTCATGTACTCTGACACGTTGATGCCCATGATGTGCTTGCGGTGGACCTCAGCGTTGAACTCCTTGCTCTCTGGATCATAACCAGGGAAGCGCTTGGTGCTGGGGGGAGGTAAAAAAAAAAAAGTAAATATCAAGCAAGCAGATGGAAAAAAACATTGCAGTCAGACTTTCAAATCACCAAACTTCAGACATTAAGTCATGGCAGAGTGAACACAGCTCGGCATTACGGCACATTAAATCCATCTTTTATGCAATATCACAACCACTTTATCTCAGCGTGTGAAAACAAAGGCAAGCAGACTTGTCAGCTGCCAGCTGCCGTTTCCAACTGACTCATGAAATCAAACTGTACAGACTGCATTTAAACTTGGCTGAGAATATAAAGTCAATACACACAGACACGAGCGTCCACCTGTGGCTACACAGATTCAGCACACAGCACCTGAAATGCATTATGTCATTTGTATTCTATATGCAAACAAGGTCAGTGAAGTGCATGTTTTCATTCCATTATTTTTCCAAATGCACCCTCTGACAGATTCATTCTTTGAAGGTGTTTTCAGATCTGCTAGTTTAGAAAGCTGATCCGTGTACGCAGGGCAAGTGTCAATACATCAGACATTAAATTGTAAACTGCACATATGGGGACCAACAGAGTGGCAAACATGCAAGGTTTCCCTTTTTATCCAATTAAAACTTGTCTCCCATTTTCCACTGCTACCAGACACATCTGACAGGATGTAAAGGGCTGATGAAACCAGAATTTAGGGACAGAAATTCAACAGGTAACGTAATCCCAAGCAGTCAACCTGTTCTCGACCCCTTCGTACAACCTCCCTCCCTTCCTCCCCCCTCTCTGTGCATCTTTAACACATCAGTATCACTTTTCCAACCCTAACCGCGATGCCCGTTTACCCCGTCTGCCTGAATGATGTATAAGCTAATGACTGAGGATGTGCTGATTTATGAGCCTTCAATAAGATGACGTTCCGATAGCAGTGGCTGATGTTTATCTGTTGCATCAAATTTGCGGTGAAACATTAATGGGATTCTGGCTTATAAATACCCCTGCTACCAGTTTGTGAAGCTTTGCAACTACTGTAAAAGGTTCTTATTTCAGTAAGAAGTGTCAGGGAGCTCAGAGGGATTTTGAAGCAGTTACTTTTAAAAACAGAAATTGCCCTTTCAAATAGTGCAATATAGGTGAGGGATGAGTAAATAAACGATAAGTACTGGCCCCGAATTTCACAATCGGTGCATCCCTGTAATAGACAAGTGATTTCACGCATTTATCTGATTTCTTGAAGGCCCAAAAGATATTTCAGGCAAACAGAAAGTGTTTAAGTAGCCGGCAGAGGAGGAAAAAAAAAAAACAAATCATAGTTCAATATCTCACCAAGAAGTCTTGGCACTTGCCTAAAAATTACATTTCACACCATGACAGATGAGACCAAGTGCAACAGTTTCATTCAGCACACTACAAGGCTAACTGCACACCTCTCTCTCAGTGTCATACGTGCAGCTCGACTGCTGACAGGTCGCCTGCACACTTCATGTTACGAGCCTCTGAGTGCCAATTAAGTGTAAAAAAACAAAACCATTTTCACTGAACCGGAAACAAGGTTAACAGATCGACTACATGAAGAGGCCTTTACACAGCTCACAGTTTAATAGGGGCACAGGTGCTACCAGTAACATTAACGATGGCTGCTCTATTCAAGCGTCATACACTCAGTGCCACCATCAATGCTGTTGGTAATACCTGTGATTATCCTGCTGTGGCATGATGCCAATATTTCCTGTTTCTTAGAGTAAGACGAGCTCCGTATATATTTACCACTTAACTTCCAAGCAAATCTGAATTTTAAAAAACTCATTCTGGAACGAGGAGCTCGTTTTCTAAAACAGCCCACAGCATTTCTAATCCCCCGTGTGTGTGACAGGAAGTGGGACGTGTTACCTGTGTGGGATGGACAGGCCTCCATCCACAGCTCCCTTCAGGGCACCGAACACCTTGTTGCCTGTGGTGGTTCTAGCAAGTCCAGCATCCAGGTAGCAGGTGAAAGCGCCTGGCTGACCATCAATGCTCTCCACGTTGAACTCATCGCCCGTCACCTCGACCTGGCCTTCGTACACCTTATCCAGGCCGAACTTGTTCAGGAGCTGGGGAAAGAAAAATGGCCACATTTGAGAATTGAGGACATCTGTTTTCGACAGCCACCGAGTTCTATATCCTAGATCCCAGTCAGCTATGCAAGCCACATTTTCTATAGAGGGCAACCCTGATTTCAGACAAACCGAGAACATCTAAAAGCTTATTTTGGAGAGATTATCCCTTCACGTTCTGGGTCAATATGGAGGCAAAGAAACAGTCAATACAACCAAGTTCATACTTACTCTGCGGGCCAACAGCAGACCAGTGCAGTAGGCTGCTGCGTAGTTTGTCAAACCCACAGAGACTCCGTATTTCGGCAGCTCGTGAGAGTAGGCCGCGCACACAATCATGTCACCCTCGATCTTGGCATAGGCGATCTGCAACCACAAGTCATGTAGTGTTGACACGTTTGACATGAAACAAAAACTTTCACATTCACACTTTGCTAAGTAGCACAGATTGATGTCGTGTTGCATTTTAAAGTGCAGCTTTCCAAATCTTGATTTAACTGCATATGTGTATGTTTTAGTTAGTCAGAATATGTTTTTTTCGCCGTCTGTTTTGTTACTGAGATCGATCCAAGAACATAAACACATACCCGGTCTGTTCTAAGATGTAGACAAGTAAATACCGAGCCTCGACACTTAAAAAACAGGACGCCGTCAGCAAACACTCACCTGGCAGACAATGTCCCTGTTGGAGAAGCGGACAATCATCCGGTACTTGGGTGTGTTGTACTTGTTCTTATCTTGTACGACCAAGCGCTTACGAGCAAAGAAGTCAGTCTTTCCCTCTGGAAGGAAAAACACACTTCAGTCACTTAAAAAAAAAAAAAAAAAAGATACTTAAAAATAACTTCAAACGTGAGGAGGAAGACGACAGAACAGGGAGCCTCACCTCTCCTCCTCCTGAATTTGACCTGGTACCTCTTGAAGTAGGCCTTGTTCTTCACCACTTTAACAAAACCCTGCAAGAGAGAAATTAAACCTGTCAGAACGAGAGACTTTACAAAAGCTACCTACACGTTAGATTACTGCGGTGGTGTCTTGTTTTAGTTCGGCTGTCACTGTCAGTGGGTAACGTTAGCCGCGGCTAGCATTAGCGAGCTGGGCCAATGGGAATGAACGACAGGAGTTAGCATGAAAGCTAGGCAGGGTTGACGATCAGGAAACATGCTGATGGTAAACTTCACAAAACGGAAAATCAGGGGATGTGAGTTTACAGACTCACAGGACACACGCTGATTAACATTTCACCACAAAGCAGAGTGCGGACAAAAGGAAGCAGTGAGTTTGGGAAGGCAGCCATTAGGCCACGTTTAAGCAGACCCGGGTGAGCGTTAGCCGGACATAATCTAACTTCATCTGAGGATCAGCGGCATGTTTTTAAACGTCTGACAGCACACAGCACTAGTTGTATGTCTTAAGTACACATGTAGGCACATATTGGGACGAATTACAAACCATTTTTGCAGTCTTTTTGTCTCCTTATGAAGGAGCCCGGAGCCAAAGACTGGGGCTTGACTCCGCTGCACTGGAAAAAGGAAGATCGCGATGCGCATGCGCCGTAAATACCGTGTCACAGGATGAGCAGCGGAGACGCCATGCTGCAGAGGATTTACCACGCTGCCCCCTAGCGAGCTGGGGCGGTTACACACCTGCATGAAAATACAATATATACATTTATGATAAACTTTATTTATAGAGCACCTACAAAGTGAGTCGCTCCCTCCACCTCCAGATTCTAGCAGGAGGATTTGAAGCTGAACCTCCACCCACAGCCTCTGCAGCCAGCCTGCATTACAAGATGTCCCCATCCAGATGTGAGCAGACATATACACCTCCACCCACAGCCTCTGCAGCCAGCCTGCATTACAAGATGTCCCCATCTTTCAGAGGATAGCAATCTGAACCGCTGCCTGCAGCATTTGCCAGCAGCTTCCACCTCCACCTCCACCTCTAAGTAAACATCTGCAGCCTGAACTTTCACCAGAAAGCCTCTGCCACCAACCTACATCGCTGTCTCCTCCTCCAGTCAGCTGCAACCTGAACCTCCACCCATCGCTTCCTCCAGCAATCTGCATGGCTGTCCCAACAGAAAACTGCAACCTGAACCTCCATCCATTGCCTGATGCAAACCACCTGCTTCACTGCCTCCACCTCTGGATTCTAGCAGTGAACTGCAACCTGAACCTCCGCCCAAAGCACACAACCAGCAGCGTTCATCACTGTACCTGCAGCTTCCACCTCCTCTCCATCATTTAAGCAGGCATCGCAGCCTTAAGCTCCACCCGTAGCCCTATTCAGCGACCTGAAATGCTCCTTCCTCCTTTCAGATTGTAAAAGAAAGCAGCAAACTGAACCTCCACCCAAAGCCTCTCTGACCAGCCTGCATTGTAGGTGTCACCTCAGGATTCGAGCAGACAACTGCAGCCAGAAACTTCACCCACAGACTATACCAGTAACCTGCCTCACTGCCTCCACCTTAAAATTCTAGCCTGAACCTCCACCTACAGCATATGCCAGCAACCTACATCTTTGGACCTGCAGCCTCCGCCTCCACCTTCAGATTCATATGTGGCTCTCACAGCATGAAAAACAAAACAAAGCATCAGTCCTTCTGGCTTAGATAATCCACACTGACGCATCATGTTAATAGTTTACACATCAGATTGATTTCTTCTATTGATAACCTTTAGTAAATTATCAACAGTAAGGTGAGAGTTTTGTCTTGAGTAAAGCCAGTGGATCAAAAACATGATGTTCAGTTCAATTAAATGTTTCAGTGCTGTGAGCAACACAAAGACATTCCAGTTCATCTCCACTGTAATGGGGTCATGTGCGATGTCAAAACCTTTGCAAAGAACCTGCCCTGTAACATAACATTTGGGAAGATATGAAGAGATGGTTGCAAAAGCAGATATTTCCATTTTTTTGTTGTTGTTGTTTTTTGTTTTTTTCCCCACAGTGAACATCAGCAGTAGTCCCTACTTCCTGCTCCTTGTGCAGGCGAATGTGAGTAAAGAGAACTTACCTGGACGAAATTCCTCCACTGGGAACAACCTGCAACATCACCATCACCTCTTCTGTGCGTTACCCCGGTAACATGATTACCTTGGATACCTGCTTCTGCTGCTGTGGAAATACACCACCGAAAATGAAATATTGAATATTTAATGAAGCCAAAATTGATCCCATTACCTCAACATAGTCTGATGCAGATTTGACAAGATGTAGCCAACAGTGTTATTCCTAATGATCACTATATAATGATTATATTATGTCATCTGATTATATTATGCCAGGTGTCCTGCACCCTGCTGTCACTACTGTCAAGCTAACACTTAAATCATGGGCAACAATACTGGAGTAGTCAAGAGGTCAATAATGAATTGTTTCCCTACAAATATAAGAGTGACATTAAAATATTTAAAAAATGTAAACATTAAAAGTTATTGGAGCATTGGTAACTCAACCACTGAAATATTGACATCAGCTGTTATAATGTGGGTTAAAACCAAGCTCGATTGTTTGAGCACAATGAGCACATTTGAGCACAATCTTGCTTGTCAGCTTGTTTAGTTCACTTCCTCTTTGAACTGAACATGTTCTGCTCCCAGTGGTTTAACATGGCTGAAAACTCAGTGCAATCCACTTTGCAGGGGACCTACTGGGCAGTCAGAAGGCATCACAGGTGTAAATGCCTTTTATTGTTTTTGCAAATTAATTTTTCATATCTTTTGAAAACAAATCTACCACCTCTCCGTTATTTAAATTTAAACTCCATTTCCCAATTTCTGTAAAGATAAAGTGGAGATTTGTTTTCACTGGACAACAACACACTGTACCCAGAAGTTCAGCATTTCAGACCAGATGAATTATATAAGTAGTCATCAATATTTAGCCACTAATCAGAGGGGATGGTGCAGACAGTCGGCGTCTTTGGGGATGTAGGTGTGGTAGCAAACAATACCATCATTAGTGAGTAATATGAACTCAACCTGATGCACCTGCCACATAATGGTTTCTGCCTTTGCCAGCTCTCCCAACACAAAGATACTGTAGCTCAGATCATCGACATGGAGTAAGAAAAAATAACTACTTGTCATTTCCTAATCATAACAATTTCATGCATTTATCTTTTATGACATTTTAGTTTTTCACAGCTGTCGTGACTCGATTGTTCCCTCATCACAGAGAGACTTTCCGTCTCATTGTGTGTTCGCAGCTCTCTAGTTATTTATATCTGACAGACTGGAATGTGATGTTTCTGTCAGTGTAACAGACTGAATGGCCTGTAACGTCAGCTGTTGCCATGAATAGGGGAGTGTCCAACACACAACAGTAGATATGCGTCACTGCTCCCATGTGAAACCTGAAAAGTAGGTTTTATGGCTGGCTGGTATGTGAAACGAGGCTGACTGCTTAGTCACATTTTCATCATTGAACTTCTGCTCTGATGTGGTTACTTCACTGTTGATTTCTATTGACTGCTCCCGCACAGTGAAAGGCGTAGCGATGCTGCTTCTAGTCAGTTTCTAGTTCAGTAAAGTCCATTTTACCTTGTTTTTTGTTGTATTTTTATTTATATTTTGATTGTTTTTATGAGGACTAACCACAAAGTTTTTTTTATACGGATGGATTAAATGTGTTTTTCCTGACAGTACTATGAAGACAACATGCCATGAATGAGAGAACATTAAAACTGTTCTAACTTCCAGTCTGCTCAAACGGAAGAAATCTTTCTCTCTGCATTGAACCTCTGGTGAGTTATTCAGGATCTGATGCTGATAAGATAAGTACTGCACATGTAGATCCACAGGAAGCTTGACATTCTTTTCCTTGACTGGAGCGCTCACAGTATGCTGCGTTGAAACTTAACAACTTGGTACATTCTAACAACTTCACAGCTACAAAACTGAATAAATGACCTCAAAATTAAGTACTCTGTCATCATGTACATGGTGAGAGAATGAAAGAATGTTCTCTTTTCTTGCTGTCCTGTTTCCTGGACAGATTATGTGATATGGTTTGCTCCCCATTCTGACACTGCTGTCAAATCTGAGTAGAACAATAATGTGTTGAAGTGATAAGGGATTTTAGATAAGCTCAAAATGTAGTATAAAAAGTATAAAATGCCTGAATAGATGAGGTTATAATGATGATACTTGAAATACCTCCATCCCTATAGTGTAGAATAAAAACACCTGTTCATCTTAACTGATATCTTGTCTTGGTCCCCTTCAAATACCAAACAGTTCCCTAAAAGGTGGAGAGAGCTTGTTTGGGTTTGTTAAAATGTTCTCATAACAATAAATCTGTTTTAACTACAACAGATACAGCATACCTCGCACCATAAGGCAAATATTACAGAGTAGCCTTCAGTGATGCTGTTATGGTGCAGCCTGGATGGACTGCGACTGCTAACTAACTACCACAAAGCAGACTGAGTATTAAAGCCATTGTGCCACATTACCAAAATAATTGTTCTGTAAGGTGCAGTTCCCCTTATGAACACGTGGGGGCAGTGTTGCGTCAGGCGTAGGGCCGGTCTGCGCATGCTCAGTGCGATGTAAACATTTGCTAGGCCGCCGTCTGCTCGAGGCTCCGCAGACGTTTGTGTCCACGTATTAAACGGCTGCGTGGGCTGAACCCAGCGAGCAGTCAATGGGAGCTAGCTAACTCAACGCCGGGCTAGCTTTCTCCACTTGGAAACCCTAAAGCTATGCTAACTTGGAAAATATAGCTCATGTATTTGGTTAAAGTGTTGGAAAAACAGTCGTTTCCTCGTAACAGCCGGAGTATACTTTCGTGCATGGGAAGCGGACGACGTTTGGTGCCGCTGGTTGAAAACGCTTCAAGGTAAAAGATGTCCTTGTGTGTTTTTCTTTTTTTCGGGCTCTGTCTAATTGCTGGAATGAGCAGTAAGTCGTAAATTTTTTTCTTTTTTTAAAAACACGACTGCTTTTTATCACCGTGTCCGTCCAAGTGAGTGTGATGACACCACATTTACAACACGGACTGTGTTAGAACGGAACTTTTTAACACAGCTAGCAGCAATGTTAGCTTTTATCACTTCTTGTTAGTGCTGTCACTACATTTTAAGTAGAAGTTAAGTAAGCTGCTCGCGATGGACTCGAGCTATCATCTGGAAATAAAACATAATTTAATGTTTAAAGGGAGATTTCTTTAATATTTTCCGCTAACTAATATAGACTTAATCTAACTATGTAGCGCAACTGTTAGCATCGTCGAGCTCGTCAACGTGAGACTCTCATACTGTTGCATTTGATGCCACATCTCCATTTCAGCTCACAACACCAGCGAGCCAGTAAAAAGAAACAGAGACTTCTCCTTTTGTTTAAAGTTGACTGCCTGCACACTAAAATGTGTTTTGATATGTGAGAGCACAAGCAAAGTATTTAAAGAAGCCAAGGTTATCTTTAACTACGACTGCAGGGGAGTGCAACAGCAACACAGCTCTGTGGACACCAGAGTTCAACACCTTTATAAAAAAAAAATATGGAAAGTGCTCGTTATTGACTGTCAGGATGAATAATACATGTGAGGATAATGTTTAAGGGAGTAAAGGAAAAGTAGGCCAATGCTGCTGTGGAAGTCTTGGTGATCATGACTTGTGTCTCACAGCATGTTTAAGCCTTAAATTAGGAATATTAGATGTGGGTCATACAGGCTCATTTTCAACTGCAGGATGGCATTTAAAAAAAACAACAACACACAAACACAGATAAGTACAATAACACAACCACTACCCCAGACTGTCCCTGGCAGGGCCATTTCATATGAAAGCATAACACATACAATTCATCACAAAGCACATAGGCACAGATAACACTGACAAGTATTAATAGCCAAAGGCAGACCAGCGCTGACAAAAAACTGAGTAACGCTTTTTTTATACATGTGTTAATTAATCAGTGAGGAATGGGACTTTCCTCAGAGCAGAAGGGCTCATTGTTAATGTGTTAATTCTCCCCAAATGGAAATGCCCAAGTAAAGTACAACTGCTTCTAGATGCATTCAGTTTCAGTACATCTCTGCCAAGTACTGACGTAGTCCAAAACCTGGTTAATGAATTTCTGCTTTCAGGATTCTTCTTCTGTGATCGAGGCTTAAATCTCTTTTCTGTAAGTAACACTGAGCAACTCTTCACTTTTTTTCTTTTTTTTTGTGTCAGTCAGCAAGTTGTTTCTTACGAGACCAGATGTGCTTTGTCAGAGGATACACGTGTTGGTACTTGTTGTAGTTACGACAGATGGCTTCACAAGCTTCACTCTGACCCCCCGGCCTCTGTTGTAGGCGCTGAGGCACATGCTGTACATTAGGGAGATAGAATACATACATCTGCTTTTCACTTGTCTCATTTTGAAATGATCACATTCAGGTCGGAGTTGTGTAAACATTTTAAACCAGTCATCTTCTTCTTCACCACATGCTGATGGTGAAGTTTCATAGTCATACAAAACATTTCTGGAGCGTCACAGCAAAGCAGCATTCATCTAAATAACTGAAGTAGATGGGGACTTGTTTTAAAACGCTAACACCAGCACAACCAAAATCTTTGGAAGACCATATTTAAACCATATTTTCAAAGCTAAGATGTTGTTGTTTTTGCTAAGCTAAAAGCGTTAGCATGCAGCCCAACTAAGGTGGGTGCGCAAGCTCCACCGTGTGTCTGGGGGTCTCAGGGCTTCCAGAGGCCTTAGCTTGAGATGGACAAACTTTATGAAACTATTTTACTTTTTGTTTTTACACATTTTGCCTCAGTTGTTAAGGAAAATCCTGCAGCGCTGTTTTGCTGTGAAGCTCCAGAAATGTTTTGTGGACTATGAAACTTGATTTTTAGGTGAACTTGTCAAACATCTGTCGAAGAAAGGAATGGATATATATCAGGGGTGTAGAAGCAGCCTGTGGAAGACCTTATGTCAGTCACTGATGTAGACAACAGTGAGCACAGACTGCACAGTAGTTGGTGTTTTAGATTAACTACAGAATAAACCAGTCAAGCCTGACATTTTTTATTTTGGTGTTATTGATTGAAACATTTAATTTCCTAAACTACTGTAAGGCTACGTTTTGCAGTGTAATATATCAGCCGGTGGTCGTAGCTCTCATTATGTTGCTGAATAAGGAAGAATAGCCCGAAGCAAGAGCATTGAAATGCTGATTGTACACTGGGAAAATCTGAGCTTCCCTCTGTGTGTGCAGTGAAAGGCCTTTCTACCTCAGTGTGAGTGTGTTATTGTAAGTCGTGCCTGTGTTTTAATACCCTCACACAGCACATGGACGGCATCTCCCCCCCTCCCACCCAAAGATAGCCGTGCTCTTTCCTGCTGGGCCAGACGATTTTGTTCTCTTTCACAGTCTGGAAATGGCATGCGATGAAAGAAGAGTGGAGGTGAAAAGCAGTAGAAATTAGTCTTATTTTCACATCAGATGATGGCCGTAAAGATCATATGGACAGAATCTTGCCCCGGTGTGTTTTACAGTACTGTGAGGTATCTGCTGGGTGCTGTGCAGTTTGATTTAGGAGAAAGAAAATGCCTCTTGTGTTCTGCCTTTGTTGTGTTCTCAGTTCCCCAATCGTCTTGAAGTTATTTCGCTGAGGCTTTCTTCTTGCCTTGCTGTGGGTTTCATTAGCTATGCGCGCTGCATCTCAGGGCCCCTTTTGAGTTCTCTGGCAAACAAAAGCAGAAACAATCTCTGTATCCAGGATTTATAGGGCTTCAGTTGGCTGGGCTTGCAAACAGGAATGTCTTCTAAGGCCACCTGGATATTGGCGTCTCTCAAAGCATGGCCTCCCCTTGTCCTGACTGAGCTGATTAAAGTTTAGGTCTGCTCATATTTTGCTCCATGAATGTGGCATTCGGACTGTTTTTAGTCTGCTGACAAAGCTACATGATGGCGCAATGTTTTTTTTGTTGTTTTTTTTGCCCAATAAGATGCATCATCAATCAGAGCTGATAAGAACGGCACACATGACTTGGTTTGATACCATCTTTAATCTGCATTATCATCTTTTCTTTGCCCTGTTGGTTGAGCAATGGCATCCCCCCACATTCGGAGTCAGTTTGTGAAGAAACCTCGTGGTTTTAGATTCTCCTCTTGGCTTTCAGAGAGAGGGTACAGACACAATGATAGCCTGGCTCAGTGGGGCGAAACACAGAGTTGTGTGTGGGAAAGTTCATTTAAGATACAAACTGGGGAGAGATCACAAGTTTTTGTTATGTAATTAATTTATGATGTCCTTTTTAAATCTAATAAATTGAGTGAATTGCATTTATCTGTTAGTGGATTAACTTGGCTGTCGGGAAGATTAGATGTCCTGTATTTACTGTTCTATTCAGGTGAATTTAGTCACATTGCGATTTTGTTTAAAAACTAATTAAATATCTTAATCAGTTGGGCTTTATGCTTTCACTTTTCTGCTGCTGGTGTGGAAAATGTGCTGACCAGCGTCTCTGAGTCAGTTTACGCTGCACACAACCATGTGATATTGTTATCCTGTGCAGGATAAGGATACGTCTGTGACGGCTGTGAATCCTGTTATTTAGGTTAAGGCCAGTCTGAGTGGGTAAATATAACCTGCATTTTCACACCTATTATTGTTGAATCACTGTTTGTGTTAGCAGTGTGCTGGTTTGTATGGAAAACAAGGAGAGTCGTGAAGATCTACTCCTATATTGATGTCAGATTAATCACTATTTTGATTGTCTATTACAGCAGTTAATGTGTAAGAAAACATGTAGGGAAACATTTGGCTTACTTAGTTCATTGTAGTGTAAATATATGAGGTAACATCCTACAATACCTGATCTGTGGTGAACAGTTACTGTTATTCTGTCCAGCTCATTGCCTTCTCATCTTTTCAATTGTTCATACACAGAAGAAGAAAATAACGTAGTAGGAGAATCACTGAAATTTACACGTGTATTTTACTTTTAACAAAATCTACATGTACATTCTGCTGTCGCTTGTATCACAATCCTGCTGCACGGTGAGTGTTGTCTTCTTGTCGACATGTTATCATCCATTATGGTGATTAAAATGCAGCCGGCCTGTAGGATCTACAGGATAACAATCTGTTGGTTTAGCTGTCATGTCATATTGTTGATGACAGTCAGTAAATATGCCCCCACCCACAGCGACAGCTCAGGAACAGGGTGTTGTTAGGATAACAGTAAAGGTTAGGTGTAGCAACTTCCTGTTTCTCTCCATTTCAGAGTAGACTTGGCACAGGTAATACCCCCACAAAAACACCCTGAGGTAGAATGTTTCATTAAGTGTGGAGTTTCACAACTGGCAGTGAATGATAGTATAACTTCCGAACGTAATGTTGGGACATTTTAGCCGTAATAACAGTGGAAATGTGACAGGAAATGTGAGGATAGAGAGAGGGATTTAGTCAGAGCTGCAGTGGTTAGTTCATAATTTAAATTATGTGGAACTGCAGCATTTAATCAATTAGTCACAAACTATTAAATTACTTGTCAAATATTGTGATAATAAAAACAAAATAGCCAACAATGATTAGATTCCTGCTTCTTAAATTGTGAGTATTTGTTGGTTACTTTATTCTCTGTCACAGTAAACTGAATAACTTTTGGGTTGTGGACAAAACATGAAATTTAAATGGAAGAAAATCCGATGTTGAACTGATGTGCTAAACTACACATTCATATAAGCCATAAAAAAGCTATTATGTAATTTCTTTTCTGATCTACCTGTTGGGATTTTAGCCTGCATTTGCTTTAAATCTTTAGTGTTCAAAGCACAATAAATATCATTATGAATCATGAAATGTCAGGAGGTCACTATCAGGAAACAACAGGAGGTTAAAGACGATGAGCTATAATGATAAATGTAAGTCCACCTCTGTGTTAATGTGGCAACAGTAAAGTCACTAAGAGTTTCTGTGTGTGTGCAGGAGGATAAAAGAAGCTTAGCTAACATATTTTCAGCCTGTACTGTAGCACAGTCCTGTCACCACACTCACCACAGTGTCTTTCCCCACCTGATTTGTTTTGCTCTCCTTCTCCTTCATGTCTTTTGCCTGTATGACCTGATACTCGGAGAAATGACTCATCATTTTATAGAGACTAAGATGCATGAAATGATTTGTCCAGACTTCCTGCTGGGGTGAAACTGAATGCTCATACGGTATTTGTTCTCAGGTACGAGGGGAATTTAGGAGAGGTGGTTTTTTTTTTTTTTTTTTTTTTTTTTGCTGAGTGCGGCGAGCCACTTCCTGTGTGACACTGATTTCAGCAGGAGACTTAGAGAAGCCTGGAGCACTTTGACCCTTCCTGACAGTTTGATGTGTGTCATTAAGTCGGTCGAAGGTTCAGAAGAGTGGATTAAGTTAAGGTAGAACGTGTTACGGACATTTCAGTTTAAGACATGTTTTGATTAGTGGTGTTCTCTTGATGAATATACACTGGATTTCCTCAAGGAGCGTGTTAGCGACTTGAAAACAATGATTTGGGATTGTTTGGAATAGCAGGTAGGAATGTATATCAGTCCACATTCGACGTGGCCTTACTTTCTAGAAATCATCATTAATATGCGGCCGGTACTTTTCGTCTTCATGGTCTTTCTTTATGTACACTGGCGATTGCTGCGCACTGATCCAAGTACACCGTAGTTTTGTCACGATACTCCAATTTCTAACTTCAGTGTCAGAGAGAAGTGAGAGTAATAAAATGCTCAGTATCGATGTGTGTTCGTATAGTGATATTTCTGACCACACAAGTACATGGTAGTCATTTTTCATGCTGTTGCCATTAATATCTTGTGAAAATAAAAATGTAATTTCCTGCCTGTTAAATAATGATCTGAGAGAATCTGCTGTGATTCACTGTGGTGGTGTTTTCCCCAGTTAAAAAGAAATATTACATAGGAATGATAGGAAACACAAGAGGAGTCTGGACTTGTGTAATTCATGGGAAGAAGTTTCAAGTAAACTGTTAAATGTGTGTGTGTGTGTGTGTGTGTGTGTGTGTATAGCAGAGTAAAAATCTCCAAATGGAATAATCATCCTTTTTTGATCAATGAATAAATGTGATTCTACTTACTTATTATCGATTGCTATTTAATCCCTTTAAAAAAAACTCTTACTGGGAAATGAGCAAGTTATTTACGTATTGATTGTGGAAACTGAACTGAACAAATTCATTTGCTGATGCTGAGTTTGAAAACTAAGCAGCGGTATCGATCCGGATGATAACGACTGCTGGCTCTGTGCACGTGGAAGCTGGAAAAAGGGAATGATGAAACCTTTTCAGTCGTTGGTCTGAAGGGAATTAGATGCTTACATTAGTATTCAGGTATTCCAGTATTTAAAGTGTTTAACAGGCTGGTAACTGGGCTTCAGCTTTTTGTTGCTGAAAAGGAACATTTTAGTAACCTTTATATTCTGAGTAGTTAGGATACTATGCAGTCAACCATCCGCTTGAAAACATGTATGATAAAAATGTAAAAGCTTTTGTACAGATACCAAAAAAACATATTTGCTTTGTGTTTTGTCTGATTTTGTGCACATTAAAACCAGTAAACATCCCAACTCCCTTGCAGAATTGCCTGGTTCTTGTTAAGACTGTAACAACAATAATTAATAATCAATGGAACAAACATTAGAAGTTCATTTATTTTGGGTGCATGTTTCGTGTTTGCCACTGTGGTTTTCACCGTTGGCAACCAAAGGCCAAGAATCGGTTGACAATTTCACTATTGTTGAGCCCTGATCAGTGTTAACAAGTTAAGCTTCAGGTAACAGCTAGAGGAGTTAAGAAGTTGTTTGTCCTATGAGAGTAAATCTCTTCACTTCAGCCTGTTGCTAAACATAAGGTTTTATTACCGAGATGCTGTTACAGATTTAAGAGGTGCTCTCCATCCTCTGCAGGTGGCGACAGACAAGGTTGCTGGTAAGCTGAGTTCTACTCTCTCATGGGTGAAGAACTCGGTGTCCCACACGGTCAGTCAGATGGCTAGTCAGGTGGCCACGCCCACGTCCCTGCAGACCACTACCACGTCCTCTTCTACGTCTCTGTCCTCGCCCGCCCTCTCGCCCTCCTCACCAGCGCAGCTCAGTCCTGACGATGTGGAGCTGCTCGCCAAGCTCGAGGAGCAAAACAGGTAAGCTGACTGTGTCTGAGGCTTCTCCCACCCATCAACTTAATTACTGTTGATTTGAGGCTGTCAAGGGAATATTTTCTTCAGGAACTAATTCAGTTCCATGTGTATTGTGGTAACACGAGGAGGGAGAACACAGTCTGACTGATTTTAAATGTTTTAAACATGCATGTGGGGACATGTTGATTGTTTCCTCTGGTTGTTTGGATGATCATTATTGTGAGATACTTCAGGTGGCTGCTGGTTAGCAGTTTTCTTCTAACATGGCAACATAATGTCAGAAAACATGATTTATGAAGTGTTGTATTGGAAGTAAAAGTCACCCATGTGGAAAAAAAGTCTCTGACCTATCTGATATTACATGCAGTATGTGTAAATATACATAGATTTATGGGTATTTTTTGTATGCTATTATAGGTCATCCGATTATGGACCTGGACGATTATCCAATATAATGATATACAGTATTTTTCTGATTGGATTAAATACAAAAAATTTCTACTTTGCATCTGGGGCAGCACGCTATCTGCAGAGTAACCAGAAACTGAAGCAAGTAAAAAGTATAATATTTAGAATTATAAAATAGAGTACGTGCTTGTCTGTCCCAGAAAAAGGGAACAGCTCAAGTAAAGTACAAGTGCCTCAAAATTGTATTTAAATTGAGTACATGTACTTTCCAACACTGAATGTACATGCATTTGAAATATGAAATACATATATTTCATAAAAGCTGTGAACATGATACATCAGAAACATAAAAGTTGTATCAACTATTCAAGCCCATTATCAACAGTTAACACATCATCATCACTCATCACAATCGTCTTCCTCATCACGACTGCAAACAACTGGGAGAGAGTGTTTTCTGTAGGTTTGTGGAAGACTTTGGGGTGTACAAAAAAAATTGAAAAAGCTATAGGAGATAATAATAAATATAAAAAACCCACAAGAAGCTTAATGATAAATCTTGCTGAAGAGTTTGACCGGGTTTGACCCAGCGCATGACAACCTGAATGCAAGTCCTGAGGGAAGCCACTCAGATTGCACGTGAGGAGGTAAAGATTGGAAACTCACCCCGCTGCTCACCACTCACTTCACTGTACAGCTTGTTCTTGTCACCACAACACAGATTAGCATGCTCAGAAATGTGATAGCACTGGACACTAGCCTGATTTATTCAACTCCTCTTGATCTGAGTATTAATTTTAATACTTGCATACAATAAAACTTTCATATAAAGCTATGTGAAGATTTAGATATAACCTTTGCTTGTCTTAATATTATATTATTATCATTCTCCTGCTTTAAAGTCATTGTGCACGACCCCACCATCCCCCTCCTGGTCTACACAGACAGGAGAGTGATGTCCAACTGGTTGCGACTTGCCAGCTAACTGGAGGACACAAAGAGATCAGATGGAAGGAAATTTTGTAGTTTTCAGTTCGTCTGGTTTTGGAGGATTTTTGGTTTCACCGATCATTAAAGATTTTAAGCTTTTGTTCTTTATGGGTTTGTCCTCTTTTTGTCATCACGTGCTTCTCAATTGAAGGCAAAGTCATGAGTCAGTTTTGATGTGCTATTACTGAGTCACTCATTTGCTTGTTTGACTTTTTAGGGAGGGTGTTTGACCTAGCCCTTGGTAACCTTGATGTTGTTGTTCCCTCTGTGTGTGTGTGTGTGTGTGTGTGTGTGTGTGTGTGTGTGTGTGTGTGTGTGTGTGTGTGTGTGTGTGACGGTTGGCTCACTACACTTTATCCTCATGTCAGACTGTCTCCTCAGTTAGCTAAGAGGTCCTGTATTCAGAGGGATATCCTGAAGAATTCTACGATTGTCATGGAGTCTGACAGCTTCCTTTCTCCTTCTCAGCATTTCACTCTGTGAGGTGTCAAGCCAGATGTACTTGCATGTTGGCAGCAAACCGTGTGAAACCTGAACGTAGCCTCTGTAGCGTCACCCATCAGTTTCGAAGAGCCATTGTGAAGCTCGGTGTGGTGTCTCAGGCTGTCGCCATCTTGGCAAACCCTGACTCCACCTTAACTCCTGGCTAATCCAAAAATGGGCAAGGGAGGTGGAGCAGTGTGGAATGGAGCCTAGTTACTGATGGCTAGTGACAATCTTTCACTCAAAGAAGCAATTCCTTTAATTGTGCTTAACTTTGAGCCTTAATATCATTCGAGGTGAGCTTTATAAAAATTCACCCCATCTGTAGTTGTCCAGAATGGGAAGGTTAGCTATAAAGACAAACAGTTTTGTGTACCAGGTTGTAAACATGTTTATTTCTGCTATGAAGTCGGGCATTTTAACATGCAGGTTTATCGTGACTGATTTGCTTTTGGAGCAAGCCTCAAGTGGCATTCAGCATTGGCTTCATTTTTAAGCCCCAGAGATCGCCAATTCACACTATACTGGGCTCATTTGTTGGCCAATTTGGGAGTGTGTAAGTCAGTAAAACCAAGAACAGGTCAAGATTGAAGGTGTTTCCTGGTATTTCTCACGTAAATTGAGCATATAAGTCAGTTAACCTGCCTCTTGGAACAGTATCCGGAGGCTCTTAAGTTTTGCAGTTTTGTTTTAACTCTACAATGTGTATATTTTACTGTGTATACTACAGAGAGAAGGGTACTTTTGGTTATTGCCCATTTGTGGTAAGAGAAGCCACACATTGAGCAGTAAAAGTCGTTGGAAAAGTAAGATGTGCTCTGTGTGCTCATTGTTCACATCAGATTAAAGGACTGCTAGAGGATGACGTAACACCTCCTCTATTGCCAAATTAGTGAATTCTTCCTCCGTTGTGACTCTCACCCATGGCTAGTGCACTCTGTGTCAGCATGGAAACCAAGCATGCAGTTCAGCATTCGGGATTGTGTCACTGTTAACTCCGGCGAAGGAGACAGCAAAGCTCTGTTGAATGCAGAAATCGGTGACTCATCGCTACGCCCACAACGGCCTCTGCTCCAGAATGCCAAGTGGTACTTGTTGTGATGCTTTCCCTCATTAAGGGAGATCAAACCCAACCAGGGAAACGTTTCATTTTCTCCCTTATGTCCTTTTATAAAGCTCTGAGCAGACGCCCATCTGGTGAACAGAAGTCATATTGTCGAGGGGGCTCATAGTTCACCTGCCCTTTGACCCCTGCCTCCACCCCAACACACAGCTGGGCCTTTTCAGAACACGACACATTTCTCTGCTGCCACACTTTGCTTCCGACTGACAATGCAGCCTCGTCTTTCTAAACCTCCCCGCAGCAACGTACTGATATCTACCAAACACACAGTTCTTATCATTTTGTTTACAAGACAGGTGCAACAACATGAGGGAGGACATTGGTATTCGGGTGGATGTTTCACTGCACTCGCTTACCAGGTGTTTGTGTGTTTGCTGAGGCCTTTGTACCCTCCACAGCAGATAAAAGGAATGAGCACTAGTTCAGTAGCCTCACACAGAGAAGGAAGTTACATGCAGACTGCTGAAATCTGTAAATCGGGCATGTCATCACTCCAGCACTCCTGAAAAGCAGAGACATGAGGAATTCATCATGAGTTTATCTTGGTAAGACGTAGAGTATCGAGTATCGAGTGTTTTGAGCTTGTTCTCCTGTTGTTTTGAACTGCAACTTGAGGACACGATGTTGAAATCAGCCACTCACTTGAAAGATAATGTAGCTCTAATTGTTTGGCCACTTGTTCTAGTTCAGCGTTAAATTCAAAATATAATTTTCAATCACTGTAAACTTTGTTTGACCAACACTGATTCTTCGTAGTTTTAATGATATCTTGTGTTTGAAGCTTCAGACTTCTGTGTTTGTCTACTGGTGAATTATTAGCAGAGATGGGAGTATGTTCAGGTTCATGTGTAGCACAGCTTGGTGCTGCACCTTGTATGGCAGTTTGTGACAAGGTAATTGAAATGCTTGGAAAAAAACCTCAGTTCCTGCCAAATTCCAGCCATGATATCTTCCTTTTATTCAGCGTTTAGTGAAGAAGCTCTGTGGCAGGCTGGTCTTTCTGGTCGTCCATTTCACGCCCTCCCACACGACCCAAATTTGGCTGTAACCCTAGACATTCTGGGAGCACCCACAGTGACGTCATGGGCTTCAGTGAAGAGGCCCCGGCTTTTTTCCGAGATCAGGTATCTGAGCCTTTGTGTGTCTGTCAGGAGCTCGTCGGTGCCGTACAGGTTGTTTTCTCTGCAGGCTGATCCTTGATCAGGTCACTGTCATTAACTCCAGTGATAAACTGATCAGAGTGATCCAGTGCAAGATTAACCTGCTGAGCAACACACTGCGTAAGCTTTTCAGTGTCCATTTCATGGATGAAATATACATTATTAGTCTGAAAATAAATGACCACCAGTGGATTCATTGTTGATGATATAACAAACCTGTTGTGATTTTTTTTTCCAGCCATTTAAAGGTCCAGTTTGTAGGATTTGGTGGCATTGAGGTCGTGAATAAGAACCAACTGAATATCCCTCTCACCCTCCTCTATATTGGCCACTAAATGCGCAAGAGCTCGTCTCTGGAGTCGATGTTTGGTTTGTCTGTTCTGCGCCACAGTAGGTTTTTTTTTTTTTTAGTATTTTTTTGGCCTTTTCTGGCTTCATTTTTGATAGTACAGCTGAAGAGTTGGACAGGAAACAGGGTAAGAGACGGGGAGTGACACGCAGCAAAGGGACCCGGGCCGGGAGTCGAACCCGGGTCCGCTGCAGAGCCTCGGCACATGGGTCGCGCGCGCTACCGACTGAGCTATGCGGCGCCCCGCCACAGTAGGTTTTATGGAACTGGACTTGCTTCCTCTATAGATGTAACGATAATGATTCTTAGTTTCAGGTGATTGTACACAAATGAAAACATGGTTATGATTATTATGTTTCATTTTTGCCAGTAGATCCCTTAAGCTTTCCACGCTGAACTCAAACAGCATCAGAGATGTTAGGTAACCCTTTATTGATCTGTTTGGGACAAGGGTTAACTCAGGAAACAGATTACAGATTTGAGAAATCACACTTTGTTACAAACTGAATTTCTCTATTTTATTGTTTTGTTAAACACTGGAATCTTAATTTGTGGTAACTGTTATTTAAACTCTTCTAACCCTAACCTGCAAAAATATACCAGAATAAAGTCAAGCTGTTGTTTATTCCGACTGTGGGCTATTCTCGAATCAGGTGTGAGTGTTTAGACCCGACAGCTGGAGAGGGGAATTAATTGCTCATTGACTGCTAATCATTCTGTGGCAGTCTTAAAAGCTGTAATGCGTTGGTGCAGAGTGGCTTTTTAAATAAGGTCCCCATTTTTAGCGCTGCCCTAGAAATGTGGGCTGCTTTGATTTTGACACTGGATGTGGTTTCGTCAGTTTGACTCAGTCGCAGCTTGCAAATGGTCTGGCACAGATTCTACATTTATCTTGCTCATATTAGCACCCCTGCACTGTTCCAGCACATCTGTGTGTGTCTGGCGATGCACTGTTTTTCCGCATTTTCTCTTTTTACTGTGGTCTTGAGATCGGTGAGCGGGAAAGCAGTGCTATCAGTGCTTCTTGTCGAGCTCATATCTAATGGTTTTCCTGGAACACTACTTCTCTTTTAAACAACATTAGACCATGACAGATTAAATCACTTTGCTCAAACACCTCGCTCAGTGTGTAACTGATTCGGTACAAGAAACAATAAAAGGAATAAAATAAACACTATTACACATTTTGATAATAGGTTTTTCCATCTTATTGCAAGCGTTAAGTTAAAACGAAAATGTGTAAACATTGCTGCCTTTATGCTTAGTTATTAAGGCTGCTAATGGGCCAGAACACTTCTTTTTAAAATAAATGTTTTTTTTGCTATTTTTGCCTTTGCTGCACAGTTGACAGCATAGAGACAGGCAGGAAGCATGGAGAGAGAGAGAGAGCAGGATTGGAGATGCACTGCCGGTCTCTAGCCAAGCTGAACCAGGGATTGATTAATATGTTCTGTGAATTGATCACAGGATGCCCCCGTTAAGACTCATGTTGTTCAGATTCACATGCTTGTTTCATAAAGATGTTCATTTAGCA
Organism: Acanthopagrus latus; assembly: GCF_904848185.1. Taxonomy (NCBI): domain Eukaryota; kingdom Metazoa; phylum Chordata; class Actinopteri; order Spariformes; family Sparidae; genus Acanthopagrus; species Acanthopagrus latus. The sequence goes on from NC_051049.1 coordinate 3,954,705, forward strand.
GACTGTTGCACAGAATGTGTGGTTTTCCTGTTTTCACTTTGTTTTTGACTTAAACTTACTCGTCAGCCAGTCTAAAGTAGGAAAATATTCAGAAAAATGTCTTGACTGGAGCACAAATAACTTTATTTTACTAGTGTTTCTGCTGCCAGCTTTGAATCGTCTTGTTGATTAACTGCGTACATCTCTCATACTGACATTTTAAAGCATCAACACAGACAATGATGGATCAACAAATTAAATTAGTCTGTATCATGTAATTGGTGAAAGACTGCAACAGTTTACACTTTGGAGCATAGTCAAGAAACATTACCAAATAGAGTTTGTGCTAGACTCAGATCAGTTTTATCATATTTTTTTGTAAAGGATCTGTTTTTATTTCTGTCGGTTCTTAACTGTGTGAACAGTGTTAACACTACATCCTACCTCTTGCCTTCTCTACAGGCTGCTGGAGACGGACAGCAAGTCACTGCGCTCCATGAATGGCTCCAGGCGAAACAGTGGCTCTTCCCTGGTGTCCAGCTCCTCTGCCTCCTCCAACCTGTCTCACCTGGAGGAGGACACCTGGATCCTGTGGGGACGAATCGTCAATGAGTGGGAGGAGGTGCGCAAGAAGAAGGAGAAGCAGCTTAAGGTGAGGCTAGTGCACAAGACTACCTGTGAAGTGGCCGCCGAGTCTCGTGCATACCTACTTAAGAGCTTACTGAAACACGACTGCTTTAACAGCTTACTGAGACACATTTGACCTGGGCACTGAAGACGAGGTGAAGGCACTTGTGGGGGTGAAATACATTTTTGATAACTGCCTATTTGACAAGAAGAAGAAGAAGAAAGGAGCAGGAGCTCCAACAGCACTGTTTTTAGATGGGGCTTTAAACTGTATAAGAAGGTTGAATTCCAGCCGACTCGTTATCGTGTGTAAAACATGTGCGTTTGTATTGAGCTCTGGCCCGAATGTTACAATGGTCCTATCTGTTTGAATGTTTACTTGGTCCAGGAATAATTTCTCAGGCTATCTTTGTCCTTGGTGACCCTGCGGTGTTGTCATTGAACTTGTTATTTAAGTTCTTGACATTTGAAGCTAATTTTAGGGTGCTTGTTTCTACAGTTACTCTCTGAGGTCTTGTGATAACTTCAGGCTTCAGTCAATGTCAGAGGCAGTTTGGTTTGAACTGCACATGAACAGTGGATTTTTGTCATGGTACTGACTGGGTAACTGTAGCTTCCAAATGTTTGACCGCCTGTTGCAGCTGCAGAAGTTTAAAGCTGTGACCAAGATCATCGTGTCGCCTCAAAACATTCCTGGATGCTCTGTAACAGGAAGCGTACTTTGTGGTCCATTTGTTTCAGTGTTTAGCTTTGAAATTGCAGCATTACAGTCATGGTGACACGTGCACATGCAGTGATGGAATGTACTATGACTTACACAGCTCTGTTACATTTCTAACAACATTAGACACTTGCATTTCTTACAGCATTAACATTTGTTACCAGTTACTTTGGGGTTGCATCAGAGCCAATGCAGCACATTTAGTTTGGGCACTTAAATACATTTAATATCAGATACTTTAAGACTTTTACTTATAGCAAGGCTTTCATTCAGGCATGACTTTGTATTTTTAACACCTGTTTACATGTAAAAACAGATGCAGACATCAAGTTACTGTTGCATGAAAGTGTTGATAAAGTTGCATATGCAAAGCACACAGAACCTCTTCTGCAGGGGCAGGGTTTCTGTTTTTCTTGCCACTTCATCTATAAAAGGGGAAGTGTTGTGAAGGACCTGTGAACTTGCATGGGTGTTACTAACAGAAGTTGTAATGACCAGATGGTTGCAGCTAGCCTGGGATATTAATCATAACTGCTGAGGCCTCCATAAATGTGATGTTTTCTTCCTGTTAGCTCGCACACAAACCTTGTTTTTGTTGCGTGAAGGAAGGAACGTTGACTTTTCTGTCCTTGTCAGCAAAACCACTGATGTGTTCATGTTTTCAATAAGTTATGATTCACCAGGAACCACCACTGCTGGAGAGAAATATACAAGGTTCAGTAGAAATCTGGTTGAGTGTCAGTGCATTGTTGAAATATTTCTGCACAGCTACACCAAGTACGTTCTGAAAAGCACAACACATTGAACTCACTGTTGATTTACATGATATCTCTGTTGGAGCCTGTCACCAAGCGTGAGTGTAAAGCGGTGGTGTGTCTCAGAAAGCAGCTTTCGCTCACATACAGTGAAGATATGAGGCGGTGCACTGTTCCAGCACAAAGCTTGGATTGTCTTGTCTAACCTCTGAGAGGGGAGAGGGATCCCCTGCTGAAAGCCTGTGTGGGTGGACCTCTGCTCCAGATGCACCCTGGACTGACCAGATGCACACACACACAGACACACACTGACACACACACACACACACACACAATCCCATCACAGCAGGAAAGACCAGTGTTCCCTGTCAGCACAGGAAATTGCTTAACTAAATTGTATCAGCAGTGATATATGGAAAGAGTAAAAAAAAGTGCCTCACTGACAAGATTATATTTGGCGGTGGAAATCGTATTATTATGAGTTGCACACTGTGCTGAAAGGGGAAGATAAATACTAGAGAACCAAGCCTGTCCGTCTCTATCTCGTTAGAAAGGCTAGTCTGTTCTTTTCCTCCACGGGAAGCGGACATGTTGTTTTTTACACTAAGACGGTCTCCAAATGTCCATTTAAATTCCCAATTAATACTTTTAAGATACAGTTAGATTAATGTCAGTTTCACGAAGTATCTGTTTATTTCTTTTCTCGTAGGATCTTGTCAGAAAAGGGGTTCCTCACCACTTTCGGGCGATAGTGTGGCAGCTGTTGTGCAACGCCCAGAATATGCCCATCAAGGATCAATACTCTGAACTGCTGAAGATGACGTCACCCTGCGAGAAGCTGATTCGCAGAGACATCGCTCGTACTTACCCTGAACACGAATTCTTTAAAGAGAAGGACAGCTTGGGCCAGGAAGTGCTCTTCAACGTCATGAAGGTAAATTCCTGTTTGTGTTTGAGGAACATGATTGTATAAAGATGAACTGATAGTCGTGTGTACAGATCACACAAAAAGGGATTGTCTGTTGTTTGGGAAAGAAACTCTCGTTGAAACTTGTGCTGTTGACCATCAGTGAAACTAAAGCTAATCTGCTCCACCTCAGGCATATTCTCTGGTTGACCGAGAGGTTGGCTATTGTCAAGGGAGTGCCTTCATCGTAGGACTGCTGCTCATGCAGGTAATAATCCCGCCCTCACCCGCACATGCACAAATACACACTGATTCACCGGCTCCCAGCAAATACCTTGACATGTTTAGTGATTAACAGAAAGATTTGAAGTTTGTTGTCATGCTGTTTTGTTTCTAGATGCCAGAAGAAGAAGCTTTCTGTGTGTTTGTGAAGCTGATGCAGGACTACAGACTACGAGAGCTGTTTAAACCCAGTATGGCTGAGCTGGGACTCTGCATGTACCAGTTTGAGTACATGATCCAGGTAGATGCCTCATACCTTGTTGCAGGACTGTCAAAATATCATCATGTACAGTGTTATCAGTGTAAAACCGTATGATTTCCACCTTGCAGGAGCAACTCCCCGAGCTGCATATGCATTTCCAGGCTCAGAGTTTTCACACCTCCATGTACGCATCCTCCTGGTTTCTCACCATCTTCCTCACCTCCTTCCCTCTGCCCGTCGCCACCAGGATCTTTGACATCTTCATGTGTGAGGTTAGATAAAAGAAAATTACATCCTGTATCTACTGACATGTATCAGTCTGTAAAGAATGAGTTCTATTAATTTAGCTTGGTGTTATTGAGCTTATTTATATTGTTTTTATTTTCTGTATTTACTCCCAATGTATCATCTATGAATCTTGCACATATTAGTTTAACTTGTTCCAATGTTTGTGACCTGAATGGATCGGATGACTGTCCTAGTTTCGCATCAACTGTATGTCACTGGTGCAAATAACCTGCGGAAAATGGCTGAAATTGCAGATGGGAAATCTAAAAAAACTAACTTGTTTAAGTGTTTGACAGTGAAGATGTGAGGTTAACATTTGACCACATTTTAAAGTACAGATAGTCATTGAAAGGTTATCCTTTAGCGCCACCTGTTGGAGAACACAAACACTAGCGTTAACATTAAATAGTCACAGTTTGAGTCGTTTCATTACTCCCCTGAGACCTGCGAGAGCGCATCTTAATTGTCAGTCCATTTAAAAACACATTCAACAGCACACTGACTCCTCAGTGATTACTGGTGATCTCTTTCTTCAGGGACTGGAGATAGTTTTCCGTGTGGGACTGGCAATCCTTCAGATGAACCAGACTGAACTCATCCAGCTCGACATGGAGGGAATGTTACAGGTAAATCACCACAACCTCAACATAACCTGTCATTCAAGCAGCTCAGATTTCTGGTTCAAGATATGCAGCACCCTCGAGGAAGAAACCTGGACCACACCCAGATAATTGAAACATGTGTCCTTCCAAATTGTAGCTGAGAACATGCTGACATTTGATGAAGTGTTTTTGAGGTCAGAGAAATACCTGACTCAGACATCAGGGTGCATTTATGGGTGTGCAGCACTTAACTTGCCTTTGTTTCCTCTGTTGCTGCAGCACTTTCAGAGGGTCATCCCACACCAGCTTGACAGCGGACCAGATAAGGTCATCCAGGCTGCTTATCAGGTTAAATACAACGCCAAGAAGATGAAAAAGTAAGCACAACTTTCAGTCATTCCACATCTACAAACCTCTTTTTGTCGACACATTTATATTAACACAATACTCTGGAAATGTTCATCACATGGCGGTCGGCTCATCTCACTGCAGCTCATGAATCTTTGTTGTTCTGGGCTCCCGTGTTCGCTTTAAAATGTAACTCCCAGACTGATTGATTTTGTAACATTGATTTCATTTAACACTCATAAGAAGAACACTGTAATTCTTACTTATCACTACAAAACCTATAAATGTATTTGTTATCTCGTTATTTCAATTTTGTTGGGTCACACTTTATTTTATACTGTATAATCTCCAATTACCTAATCATTTTCTTGCAAGTTCACTAGAAAGTAGTTGGTAAGTTGGTGCCAATTGTAGGGAAAATAATAATATTAATTAATTTGAAAGGAAAGCTTAATTTGAACTCTTGGAAATACAATTGGAAACTTTATTATTCAAGTTAATTTATCTTTTTTTCTGTATGATTACAACAGAATTACATACAGTTTTCCAATAAATTATTTCTGTGGAAATTATAGCTCTGTAAATTAAATCATGCAGAAAGTTGATTTTAATTGGTTTGGTTTTTATTGCTGTGTTATTTGGTACCCCTAGACAAATTTGATTATGTCTTAATTTTGTGACCAACATTAATGTTCTTGTCTACGCTTCTGTCCGTGTTTTTGATTAAGGTTAGAGAAAGACTACACTACAATCAAAACTAAAGAGATGGAGGAGCAGGTGGAGATAAAGGTGTGTGGACATTGAATGTTTAATGACATCCTGAGGGGTCTGCTGTGTGTAGTTTAATGTGGGTTTTATAATATGTTGTGTTTACAGAGGCTGCGGACAGAAAACAGGCTCCTGAAGCAGCGGATTGACACGCTGGAGAAAGTAAGTGCAACGATGTTTGTCACCAGAGAAACCAAACAGACGCCGCTCCCCGCTCATCAACATTACATTAACCCACCTGGCTGTGTATGCTCATACATCATGCATCTCCTCCTAATGATGGAGTCTTGTCTTTCACTAACTGGGCTGTGTTAGTTGAAAGTCCATTTATCTGATAGACCATTGCTGGTTGACTGGTACAGTATGGTGAATTTATAGGAGCTTCCAACTGGAGCCAGTTTTTTTGGACTTGAGGTTGTCTTGGAGTCATGGCTACTGTGTGGCTCAATTAACTTGGTGTGGTGAATTTTAAAATTCTCCACGCACCACTGAAGACTTTAACCAGCCTGTTTGGAATGCTAAAGTGGCTGCTTGATGCTGTGACAGCTGATGCAAAGCACTGCATGCCAAGTTGCACAGTTTGTGTCATTCTGCACCTTTTTGTGTCTCTTGGATCGGGCACTACTGCTGCAGGTGAAGGCACCATGCATGAGGTCTGCCGTCGTAGAGAGGTTGTCTGCTCCGCCACGTTCGCCTGCAGGGAGGAACACTGATCTAATCGAGTCCGTTATTTAAAACCAGCTCGAGGCTGCTGCTCTCCGACCTGTCTCTGTCACCGAAACTCCCAGAATCATTTAACTCTTTACTAACTGAAATGTCATAAAGCATGATAAACTATGTCAAACCCCCAGTGAAACAACAAATAGCTCCCTAACACTATCACTGTGCTGTTGTTGCACCACATGTCACTCTCTGCTAGATGTAGTCCTGTGCTTTTTCCTTTCTGAAACCTGTCACTGTGTCATCAGCACCGCCTCATTTTTCACTTTGTCACCAGCTTATTTGCACCTTTTTCACCACACCTGCATGCAATGTTCCTTTTCCACCCTTGAATGCAAACACCAGTATCTGTAGTCTGTAAACGAATATTTGTGGAGGGTAAAGGAGCATTGCATTTTTTTCTTTTAAACAATCAGTTGTTCTTTTGTGTGCTTTAAACTGTCCCCTGGATTGTCTCTCTCTCTCTCTCTCTCTGCTGTCTCTTGTTGATATTTCTGTTTTGTAGGAAAGTGCTTCCTTGGCAGATAGATTGATCCAGGTATAATCCTCATTTTCTCTTTACCCTTATGTTGCATCTTTTTTTTCCTCTTTCTCTCCTTAGCGTTGCATGCTTATGATTAGCACAATGAGGGACACAGTAACGACGCAGAATCTGATGACTATAATGATTCTCTGACTGTAGCTGATTACCGTATCGAATAAGTGCATGAAATACCACATTGTGGCAAAACAAAATGAGGGAGTCACAAATCATGCTGAAGAAAGCTAAGGAATTAAATTATAAATCACACGTTGATAGAGCTAAAAACAAGCATGTCCTTAGAAAACCCAATCCCTCATCTTCACCTCTGATTTGCCCGCCCTCTCGTCTCACTCTTTGTCGTGCTCACTCCACCCCTCCTCGGTTGCTTATGTCCCAAGGGACAAGTGACTCGAGCTCAGGAGGCCGAGGAGAACTACCTGGTCAAGCGGGAGCTGGCCACAGTCAAACAGCAGAGCGAGGAGGCCAGTGCTCAGCTGGAGCAGGCCAAGAACACCATCAGGCAGCTCCAGCAGCAGCAGCAGCCACACGCGGTAAGGAGGACCACAGAGTCCCCAGCTGGCAGGTTGCACCGGCTCAGATCCTGCAGGACAGGAGCCGTCGTGACTTTAAGACTGGGATGTTTCCCAGATTGGTTTGTGTTGTGCGGTACTGAAACATCAGGCTGACAATTTCAAGACCATTTGGTGTGCTAGATGTGACACCTGGGCCTGTAAAAATGTGTTTCACTACAGCTGAGGTGCATCACGGTTATCCCCCCTGTGCCCAGTTAGCATATAGCAACAGAGAGAGCGCAGGGCTGTTCTCACTCTTCACACCAGCTTTGGGTAATGATCTGTTTTGGTATGCATGAATTCAGATTGGGACACAGAGTACTACAGCTACCATTTACATTCTTCCGTTTCCTCAGAAATGCATTCATGAATTTATAAGCAGCTGTCTCACAGTCTGGTAGATTTCACACATTGCACTCTGTTCACAGAATCCTCTCGCTGCATATCTATCGACCTTGTTAATTATTGATAATGCAAATACATGATAATGTTGAGGCATTACAGTGTTTTACATAATTTGCTATCTTACTCCACAATGAGCAGACATGAATTATTAATGTGAAAGGGGAAAAAAGGAGTGTAAAGAGGCAGTGAGTTGAATAAATATGGTATTATGTTTAATGGATTGGGATGATTTACGTTACTTGAGGTTAATGCTCGTCATCAAATGCCATGTTTTACTGTCTGTACTCACACACGTGTCCTGTTGTAGAAGGGAGCCCCTCGGTACTCTGAGGAGTCGGTCCTGCAGCTGGAGAGAGAGCTGGTGCAGGCCCGGCTGAAGGAGGCGGAGTCACAGTGCGCCCTCAAGGAGATGCAGGACAAGATCCTGGACATGGAGAAGGTGGGTTAACTTAGGCATGATGCACTGCTTCAGTCTTTTTTTCCCATCCATATACATCTGATGCTGCAGTTTTGAAACATATAATCCTTAAACTTGTTCCTTAGAGGAACACATCTCTACCAGATGACACCAACGTGGCGCGTCTTCAAGAGGAGCTGATAGGGGTGAAGCTGAGAGAGGCGGAGGCTCTGACCGGCCTCAAAGAGCTGAGGCAGCAGGTCAGAGACTTGGAAGAGCACTGGCAGGTAAGCACATGTCAACACATTATCTTTGTTGGACATTTTCTTCAAACTGCAAAACGTGACGGAAAGGTTGACTGACTGTAACGCCTCTCGTCAGCGTCACTTGGCACGCACAGCTGGTCGCTGGAAGGACAGCCCCAGGAAGAACGCGTTGAGCGAGATGCAAGACGAGCTGATGAGCGTGAGGCTGCGTGAGGCGGAGGCCCAGGCGGAGCTGCGAGAGACGCGGCAGAGGATGCTGGAGATGGAGACGCAGGTCAGAATTCAGAATAGCTTCCTTAACATGTTAAATGTCAGTCATCAAATTGATGATGTGTACTGCATTTCTGATTCTTAGCTTTTCTATTCATATAATACCATTAATCATAGGAAATGAAAGGTTAATACTTAGTTTGGCTGATATGTATCTACACATTGTTTAATAAACATTAGCTGGAAGTTCTCTCCCTGTAATGTCACAAAGCGTCCTTTAGAGGGCATCAGTAATCTGTGCTAAACAACTTATGACAGAGTGAAGTGTGAAGCTTTACAGGCAGTTCATCAGATTTTGTCACAAAGTTTTTGTTTTAGATTCAATTAATCATTAATCCACTTGTTCTCACACAGAATCAGATTCACAGTAACCAGCTGCGACGGGCGGAGCAGGAGAGTCGTTGTCTCCAGGAGTGTGTGCAAACACTGACGCTACAAAATAAAGACCTGAATGGGCAGCTTCAAGAAATCAAGCGACGACAAGCTGAGATTGAGTGCAAGGTACAATCTTACTGCTGATCTGCAGCACTGAGCACCGAGTGCACAAACCACTACACAGCTGTGTCGTGGCTAAATATAAATAGAAGTGTGTGTTGACATGTAAAATTGATGAGCTCATAATCCAGATCTAGACGGAGGAAGTGACTTGTTCTGTTGATTCTGTTGAAACGCTCTCTATAACACTCCCGGTCTCTCAGGAATTTCCCTCTGCAAGATTCAAACAGATAGGAAATAAACAAATGTTGCACATGTGTTTTCATACAGACATTTATCATTTCACCTCCCCGGGGGGCCTTTTGGTAGGACTGTTGTTGAAATAATGTTTGTTTTTCTGCAGAGTAAGGAAGAGGTGATGGCAGTGAGGCTGAGAGAAGCTGACAACATTGCTGCTATGGCTGAACTCCAGCAACAGATCTCAGAGCTTGAGATTCAGGTGAAGTCCCAACACAACCTTTGCTGTCTCCAACATCACACCTCTGCATCTGCTTCAAGCTTTGAATTTCTTAAACTCCTTCGCAAACCACATTTAAGAACTAATGAAACTGTCGCCAGACATAGAGAGTATATTCTGATTTTTATTGATTGAAGGAAGATGGTTTGGTTGGTCTGTATGTTTCTGAGTTAGTGTCTAACTAACAGTGATGGGCTCACTACATTGACATGATCAAGTAGTTAGAACTATAGTGGTTATCTAACGTGACAGATTTCTGTACTTGTGGTTTGGTCTGAGTTCATCTTAATTTGTTTGAAACCGGCAGGCCTCTGATAGAAAAAGACTGATGTCACACATTTCCTCCCACCAATCAGAACGTCACCATATAAGAGTCTCAATCTGATAGCAGTCGATGTTTGCTTTGCGTATGTTGCCAAGGAGACATCGGAGTCAATCAAATCTCATTAAACCACTCCCACACAGTGCAGTGCCGACGATGCAGTTCAGCTGAGGTTTTTTGAACTTTGACAGTAAGTTATATACGTAAGGTAAACAGGAAATCAAGAGATGTAGAGACTGTTTAACATATTTCCACACATTCCAAACCTAAAATCCTCTCTACCAAAAAATAATTATCACAGCACACAAATTCACTGCGATGGCATTTAGTGAAGTTGAAAAGACTTGAATATAGTACTTAGACCCTGTATGAGTCAGTCTCAACAAGCAGGAGTGAAGCCGGCAGTATTTATCCCCAAACAAATGTAACGCTACACACAACAAGGGTGACCAAAACAAATACAGGCCTCATCTTCTATTGCCAACACTCAGCTGTTCTGATTGATACCAATCATAAATAGTTTTAGGCTTGTTTGTGGGCTCAACATTTCCAACACCGCACTTTTCATATGAGTAAATCTGTGTTATGAACAGATGGATAATGTTGTGGGTAAACAGGCTTATAGGGGGTGAATATATATCTGTTATACACTTTAAATGTTCTGGTAACTGGCTGGTTGTAAAATGTGGTGCCTTTACTAGAGGCCAGACATGAGGTGCATCATTGCATTTGTTCCATTGTGTTTTTCACATGTTGCCTTTTTAGGAATTCTTGCAGTGAGACTTGAGCGGGTTGGATCATTGAATGGTTGTAGATTAGTCATCAGACTTTTCGTTTCTTTACAAATGATGAGTGACACTTTGTTACTTGGTAATAAACCCACATATGTGGTGTGGAAAACAAATCTCTAAATATAGATGGTTGATGTGTATAAATCTCAGAAGCAGTGATTGTATTCAAGCACCTCCCTTCCAGTCAGTACTTCACAGAGGCACGTCTGTATGGCTTTGCACATGATGTAGTGAGTGTTGGGGACTTTTCATCTACATCCGGCCTTGATGGATGTCTCAGTCTTGGCCACTAAGAAACCAGTAAGCCAATAAGAAACTTGCACGTAATGAAAAGAATTAAACAAATCCTAACATATCCGAAACTCCAAGTGTCCTGCTGATGATCCTGCAAGAACTTTGTCACATTTATGTCCTTTATGAACGACTTCATTAAAGGATGAGGATGAAATACAGAGAAGTGTCACAAACTAAACAAAGCTGCAAAGAAAACGAAGAGTTGTAAGTTGAGTATTGGTTGGCTGCAGTGCTGGGAACCGTTTCACACCGATGTAGTATTATATTGAGATCTAAATTCATAATGATGAATAGCGGGAAGAGTTTGTATTGCTTATATTGATTGATTAAGTTGGAGCTCTTGACCCTAAAAAAGTCAGTAACTTTTTTTGACTCAACTTTCAAGAGCAACCTTATATTGACACAATATAATGTAGATACGAGTGGATAAAAAGGTTCATTACTGTATTTGTCAACATCTGTATCTCCACCAGTACCTTTGTCTATTTGAAAAAATCATTCTTCGACTCTTTTTCAAAGTCACAGTTTGTCATCTCATTAACGCTCACTGACATGTTGTTGAGATGATGCTGTATTTTAGCTAGCTCACAAAACTTTTCTTGCTGTGTCAAGGGGGCAGCTATGTTGGAGAAAAAGTAGTTTGGTGAGCACTTTCATACAAAACTAACTAAATAAATAAAATGCATCTTTTAAGTTGACAAACGTGTGATTCATGTTACAATTGAAATGGGATCTAAACATTATTTGTCTCTTGCCAATTAACTACAATACATATTTTTAGGGAAAAAAGTTACAATTGTTGACAACTACTGTACGTTAATAAACACTTAAAAGTTCTTTACAGCAGCGTATGACTACATTTTAGCGTGTTATAAACCATATTAGACCAAAAGCTTTGGTCATCTTTGACTCCAGTTGCAGACAGACTGCTCGGTTAGAAACAGTTGTGAAAAGTACAATTTAAAATACATTTCTGAGCTTGAGATGTTACAGATAGTTAGAGCTGGAGGCCAGGACTATTTATAAGTATGACACCTACAACCTCCCCCCCCCCCTCTCCATCACAGGCACACCCGATCACGCAGTGTGGTCTGAGGTTTGGTTACTAAGTGATAGAGCAAAAACATGCAACACCAGGTATTTACCACTACCGCGCTCAAACCTTGCAGAATCTGCGCAGTGAAGTCTCATTTGAGCACGTCGGTGAAATGCAACAGCCTCAAACTTAATCTTACACCTTATGTTCCTTTTTTATTAATGGTCAATATCAAGACAGTGTTTTGAGGAAGGAGCTTTTTCAAGAGCGGTATATTAAATCAAACATGTCGGAGCTGAAATCACTGTGCCAGTGTTGGCTTCTTGGTCTGTGGTTTGGTTACTTGCCTGATATTTGTGGGTACAAACTGTTTCAATTAGAGGGGAAATGTGAAAAAAAAGAGAAAATCTTGCCTTCCTTTTCTGGGGACGGTGTGACGCAGGTTGGTGGTGACAACGTGCTTTATGATGTGTCAGTTTACTGTATGATCAGATTTACTTTGTCTGAGTCTCAATACTGAGAACAGAGGACAGAGCGGCGTCAGATACACTCACTTTGAACACGAAGGTGACTATTATCATCCTGCAGTAACGACACAGATAATCCTGCAGAGATTGAATGAAAAGATACAAGTTAATGATAACAGCCGATGATGGAAAACATCAGTGAAACTAAGATGTCTAGAAAGGTTTCTGTGTAGGACTCTTTCACTACCACAGTCATAGCCTCCGTTTAATGCCACAGCTCCACTGTCTCTGAGCTGATAGGAAGTGGTTTCTCAAGTTGAAGCAGAAACTCTACCAAAGGTGACATGCATGGTTTATTTTGAGGTTTCTATGACATGCCCAGAGATTTATACTAAATGTTTTTAGCTTGTAAAGGACATTCTCGCGTTGACTGTATTTGTGGAAAATGTATCTTTATGAGTGGTCACTCGTGTTAAATATGCTCGGCAACAACATGAGTCATTTTACATAAATCCTTTTTTCTTTTTTTTCCTGACCGGTAGCTAAATGATGCACTAAATGTTGGATCATATTAAAAAATATTGTGAATGTTTGTGACGCATGCTGTCAGATGAATTCCGATGCATTTCGTGGGGAATTTCTTTTCTACAAGCTGTGATTTTGCTCGCCCCCTCAGGATGTGATGATAGTGATTCTTGTGATGTTCAAAAGACGACAATTAAAGATTAAATCAGCTGCGCACTTCACTGCTGTTGATACAACAAACAATTATAACTTGCCCTAGTCCTTTACGTCACTATAAATAGTTTTTCCACCCCTTCCTTCTATTTTTCTTCTGTTAGAAGTCAACAAAGTCCAACAGACCTCGAGGGTGCAGGCACATGAGGGAGATGTGTCAGTGAGACTGTTTGGCGTCCTCGGCCACAGCCTGACACCTGTCGATTCACACAGCTGAACATAAGGAAGTCTGATCAACTGCCTGCCTTTTGTCGTTGCAGTGTTTTGGATGAGCGAAACCTCAAAAACAACAGATTGTTGGAATAATCTCACTTGTTTAGGGGGGAAGAAAGCCAAGTGGGACCTGCCATATTCAGCCCCACTTTACCACAGGAATCAAAACCCTATCTGTATTTTGGGGTGTTGGCGAGCGAGAGAACACTCAGTATCATGCATCTACCTCTACACCCCACCCCTGCTGTGTGTGCACACATCTTCCCTTTCTGTCTCAGTGTTCCCGTGCTGCAGCCTGTGGTTTGAACTCCTCTGTGCACTGGGCTCACAGTAGAGCGGGCAGATTCATGGGGTGTGATTGAGGTTTGAAATACAGAATGTGTTTGTCTCCAATGTCTGCAGATGTCTTCAGTGAGGAAGGTAAACATCGCTGTTTAACTGTTAAAGCCAACAACCAGCCTCATCCCCAGGGCCCCGGGAGGAAATCAAGCACAAATTACAGTGTTATGTGTTTCCTCTGACATCTGTCGCTCTGCTCTCCCGCCATACAAAGAGGGCACTTTGTGACAGCAGTGTACGTAAACACTAATGGCGTCATCCTCTGCTTAGCTGCGCTGTTAGCTTAGTTAGCTAGCCTGTCGACCATAAGAAGATGCAGGCTTCACTCTGCACGGTGATACAGAAAGAAAAAAAGGTCCTGAAGTCGGTGAAACTGCTCACAACATCCAGGTCTACGTCTGTGGACCGGTCATGATTTTATATCCCTCCTGTTCAACGGTTTTGATGTGGATGCTGTATTCATCATTAAGTTTCAGTCTAACCCCTCTCTGCAGACAAATGGCTGTTCAACTTCCTCAGTATTAACAAAAGCCTCCTGAATCACAGAGTGATGCAGCTAATGTTTATACTTGTGTCTTCTACCAACAGAAAGAAGAAGGAAAGGTCCAAGGCCAGCTGAACCACACAGACTCGAGCCAGTACATCCGCGACCTCAAAGACCAGATAGCAGATCTCAAACACGAGGTGAGACTTGTGAAACAAACAGTAGGTCCATGAGTATTCACTCCACCTTGTTCTGCCACTGCTCTTTCAGTGTAGAATCAGATTTTGTTATTGTTTTTTCTTTGATCTAGCATTTTTCTCATTTCTCTCAGATATGGTTGACTTTGAGGCTAACCGATTAGCACAAGTGTTAACTACACCCAGAGACTTCCTGTGTGGAGTTGACATCGTATACCTCTCCCTGCACATACCCCCAGCAATGATAACCTTCAGATGATACTACCAGAGGGTTTCACTAAGAGAGTGAACAAAGAGCTTATCATGAGGATTTGTTTGACTACCATCAGAGAATCTTACTATTTTTGACATTCCCCCTTATTCTTTGTTAAGTCTGGACTGAGCAGTTGTTTGAGATGTCTGTCCTCTAATGATGCCTGTGTACTTACTAATGAGTGAGCAGCTTATCTTCTGTGTTGATAGGGTTTATAAAACCGCAGTTCTTTGTTGTCATCTAACAGATGAGTTATTTACAGGAAGAACACAAAACCAGTGAGAACAAAAAACTTCAATAGAACTGAGCTGTGTGAACTGGCTTCATCTGACTCTATATCAGGCTGTTCCATCATTTCACCTCTCCCCTGGTTTGCGTGGTGGGTGACTTAAGTTACGAGCGGCCTGTTATGAATCATGCTAACTCAAGTGCCAGTCGTAGAAAGTGGCTCAAAAACACGTCCCACCATCTTCTGCCCCTTACTCAAAAAAATGCATCATATTGCTGGAAATTGTGACGGCAGCCAGTCAGATGTTGATTAGGTCACACTTTCCTTTCTGCCTGACAGTGACAGAAAGGCAGAGTGCGAAGTTTAGACAGGTGTTGTTACATGTAGGCTTATTGTGATTGTGTTCACCGTGTATTGTGCTCTGAACTGGCCTTTGAATGCATCTTCTCCCACATGTCTGTCTGTCGCATGGCAGGCTGACTCAGGTAAGTTGGTGCAGATGTGCCATGTAACCTCCAGTTGTTTGAACCCACCCATCGTGTTGCCCCCCCGCCCCCCCCCCCCCCCCCCCTCCTATTTGGTTTGTTTAATTCACAGCATGGGAGACGGACCTGTAGGCTTCCATAGAAAAGTTTAGAGATGCGAAGGTGTCACGGAAAAGACTTTGATCATAACGGGTTCGTTTGGTGAAGATGCATTTGTTAAACTGCCCTCTGGTGATAAGTTCTGCCACCTACCTAACGTTCTCAACAGGACACATTCAGGACTGTCATGCTAACCCAAATGGAGCTCCCTTCACTCACAAAGAAACTAGACAATACTTTGTCCCATTTCCATGCTACATACTCATTCTGAGGAAGAATGGAATATATGGAGGAATATATATATATATATATATATATATATATATATATATAACACACACACACACTCTCAAGAAAGGTGTGAGTACACAGCCAGTGTGCAGTTTATAGATGGTATAGACCCGCCACAGGAAATGGAAAATACTCATAGCTGGAACAAAAATTTCTACCTAATCAACTGAGGTGGAAAAAATAAATAAATGTGTGTGTGTATATATATATATATATATATAATATATGAGCAAAATATTTGCATAACCTTTTTTTTTCTAAAGTTGTAGTTTGTTTGTTGGTGTCAGAACAGTATAAACCTGTACTGTACAGTAAACACTGCTCTACATTATCACATATATATGTAGTATGGAGTTGGGACCCAGCTCATACCTGGTAACATTGTTCCCTTTTGGTTGTTGCATGTTAGATCTGTAACAGACGCCTCATTCTACTTGTGCCAATGATACTGTTTAAACATCACTGCCTGTCTGAGAGTGGCCCATGTTGTGTGAAACAGTTGGTTACATCAGTGTTTTCCTCTTCAGGAGTTACATTTCTGTTGAATTTTTTTTTTTTTTGCATGGGTGATTAAACATCATCTGCATTTCCCCTAACGCTCATCATGCTTTCTCTCCCAGATCTGCTGCATAAAAGGACAGAAGGGCTTGGCCAGTCAGCCCACTTTTGATGGGATCCATATCGTCAATCACTATGCGGGGGATGATGGGTCTTACCAGTCTTCAGATGAGGATGGAGTCAAGGTCCCCACCCTCCGGGACAGCCAGCAGAGGAGCGGGGGCCGTATCAGACTGCAGCCCAACCTCGGGGACACCGACAGCGAGGAAGAGGAGGAAGACGACGAGGCCCTGCGACTCTCTGTGCCTCAGAGCGGCAGCCACAAGTCCACCACGGTGTGACCGGCACCCGCTGAGGAAGAGGAGGTGTTTTCAGGCAGCCCATCGAGAGGATCAGTCTGGATCTGGAGTTCTGAATATCAGAAACGAAATGCATCATCATTTCATATCATGAGAATCACACTTACAGATTTAGTTTATTTAGTTTGTATTTTTCTTTTCTTCCTGAGGGCAGCAAACACCGGCCTGCCTGAGCACCACTGACAGAGAATAACACATGTGGAGTGTATCAAACTCTACTGTGGGAGGAGGAGGAGGAGGAGGA
The DNA here is from genome assembly GCF_904848185.1 of Acanthopagrus latus. Classification (NCBI taxonomy): domain Eukaryota; kingdom Metazoa; phylum Chordata; class Actinopteri; order Spariformes; family Sparidae; genus Acanthopagrus; species Acanthopagrus latus. The sequence goes on from NC_051049.1 coordinate 3,971,688, forward strand.
GGAGGAGGAGGAGGAGGAGGAGGAGGAAGGGTCTGATCCTGCCCCCCTCCTGTAGGTACAACACAGAGAAAGAGACTGTGCAATAAAAACAACAACAACATTTTATGCTATATCACACACTTCATCCAATGTGTTTTTATATTTTTAAGCATTTTATAAAATGAACATCAACATTGTATCATGCCGTTACTACTAAGTGTCCATCATGCAAAGGGCAGAATTGTATAAGTGCTGTGTGTGTGTGTATGTGTGTGTATATATATCTATTGTGCGGACGGGCTTGGTCAGAGGCTGGTATCAGACTTGACCGTTTTTGGCCTGAGCACATGCCGCATGCCTTTCACCAGGGCCGCTGTACCACGAGGTCTGTGTGACATCTGCAAACCTGTAGATATGTAAATGTGTATTATGTTTGTTTTTTGTTGTTGTTTTTTTTTTTTTGGATTTCCTTTTGAACTTGAAAATATGTATCTATTGCATATCTTATGTTTAGAATATATTGTACAATTGAGAGAGAAAAAAGGGACATGAGTTGGTTTAATACGGTAACACGAATGACAAATCCTGTTTTTTTTTTTTTTTGAGACGAGTGAGGTGAAAAAAAAGGAACTGATCTTCAGCTCGCAGACGAGGGGACAGATTTATTTTTTGGTAACACTTTGTAATAAGTATCATTAATAAATGGTTAATTTATAGTTAACGAATCATTAGTTAATAGTTATTCTACTGTTAACAGTGAAATGCTTCCAGTCATTTATTAAGCGATTGTTTACTGCAAACATACAACTGATGTTTTAATACTTGGTGATTGGTTTATGAAGCATTTTGTTGTTAACAGACAAACAGCTATTAACTAATGTTTAATTAACCATTAATGAAACATCTATTAATAATGCTTTTTATAAAGCGACTTTTTTAACCACTGTTGCTGATGTACTGAGTTCTCTGACACATCCTGACTTTACTTTCAAGATGACCTCCCCACCCCCACCCTGCCGTAACTCAGCACGTAGTACATTTGCCGGTGAGTCAACCATGAGTAATGTCCATCATATGTTTTGTGTATCACAAATTTGCACGGAAAATGGATGACGGCTGTAGGGAACTCTAAAAACTGGGAAATCAAGCTGAGATGACTTTGAATAGAAGAGAAAGAAAAAATGTGGAGAGTAAACCGGGAGCTGCCAAGTGTTACCAAAGCAAAGCACTGTATTCTGTATGGTGCTCATCCGCAGGGGCCAGTTCCACTCCATTTCACGACACAAGGGCCTGGACGTGTAAAAGACTTTGAATTTCTCTGAATGTCTGTATTGAACACTAACTGTCTTGAGTGGAAGACGACGTGGAAGTGGAGCGCAGCAGTCTCTCAGGCTGTCACGTCCAGGAAGCAGAAAAGATTGTGACTCTGAGTTGATGATGATAATGTCCCCCCCCTTTTTTTTTTTTTTTTTTTTTTTTTTTTTGATGAACAAGATGTGTGTATGTGTGTGTGTATGAGAGGGGAGGAGGAACACGTTATGGCACTTTGTGAGTCTGCAGTGCAGTAAAGGACACACACATGGCAACACTATGGAGCATTCGGGCACACTCTGGAGACTACCTGAGATTGTGTGTGTGTGTGTGTGTGTGTGTGTGCGTGTGTGAGATGAGTTCACAATAAAACACGTTTGGTAAAACTCCTGGACTCGATGTGTCTTGTTAACCTGAAGTGGTTCTTAAGAGATGAGTGTGAGCACATGTGGGCCGCTGCCTTCCTCTGTGAAGATGCTCGCTTAGATTGACTGCTTTCAGGAAGTGATTTTTCTCGCGGTTTTCAGAGCTGAGCCTCAACTACTAATCATTTCATGCAGAAAACCACATTTTTTAAAAAAGAGCTCTCCTCTTCTGCACGCTGACAGACTCACCAAGGTTTGTATTACTGCTAAATGCTGATGGGAGATGGCTTTATTAGATATTTAGTAGTCTTTTTCAAAAGGTACTGTGAGTTGTGTGCTTTTTATATAATATAGTGCACTGATTGGAGATGATGCGGATGTTTTGAACGTGCGTTTCGTGGCGCAGTGAAGGGCAGTTAGTTTAATCATTTTTTTTTTACCAGATTTGGTTGAAAAAAACTCGACTCGAGCTCATTTTTTGTAACTAACCAAACAGACACGTGTCACAAAAACCCCCGACATTTTGGCTTTAATCGGTAAGTTTGGATTTAAATTTAATGAGCCGAATTTCAGCTCAGATCCCATCATGTAAACATGTGAGCCGCACAGCAAAATACTGCAGTCTGTTCAAATGTATATATTTATATATTATTTTTACTAACCTCATATTCGTCCGAGATGTGCGTTGTGCTATGAAACGTCTACTTTGAAGCGTCCACTATAGTCAGTGTGTGTGTGTGTGTGTGTGTGGGAGGCATGAATCATTTGGAGTTTTCACATGCAGAGGCGTTTTTTATTTAAAGTTGAAATTTCAATAGAGAGCAAGACACGTTCGACTTAATTATGCAGAAACGAGAAGGAAGTTAATTTAGTCATCGATCATGGAGACAAATCAGTTTTATTTTTCTAAACATTTGTCTTCTGCAGGAAAATAAAACATCAGTATTATTATTGTTATTATTCATGTGCGCAATGTGCCAGTTTAACTGACAGGATGCCACAGTTGGTCACTCACTGTTAAGAAAGTTCCGTGTCGGTGCGACTCTGTTTTTATCGGTCCGGGCTTCATATCTGCAGCAGCGCGGTTGTCCGGATGCAGCGGCCGTTCATGTCTAATCGAGCCGGAGCATGTGGCGCTTTGATTTCCTGCCCTTCATGTGCTGATTAGGCTGCTGGAGACGCGTTCAGACTTACTGTTAAAAATCGTGTCCGCGATGGGTGCAGGTTGAGACGGTCCCTGAACCAATCTGGGCCTCCGAATGTGTGTGTGTGTGTGTGTGTGTGTGTGTGTGTGTGTGTGTGTGTGTGTTCGTGTGTTCGTGCAGGAAATCTTTACAGTTATGGAAGATTTGACTTGAGCTGATTAACTGATAAGTGAATGTGGGTGCAGAAGATGTTAAATCCAAAGTTCTGTGGTTTAAAGAAAATGTGATTTGAGTTTAGCCGCGTCTTTTTAATCTAAAAACAAAACAAAACAAAACAAAAAGCACCAAATAATCCAGATTACAAACACACCGAAACAGATATAAATGATTTCGGTTATTTTCCTTGTGACACTCAGAGCTCCTTCCTCCTCCATCACTGTAAAATCCGTTTTGTTGCACCTGCAGTGGATAAAAGGCACCAGGGCGCATGACTCTCTCCTATTGTTCCGTGCGTAATGACGCCGAACAGGCGCTACAATCTGCGTCCTGCGGCAGAACAGAAAACAAATTGTCTCTGTTTTGTTGGGCGCCTTTTCTTCCCTACATAATGCTCAGGGGTAATGTGAAACTGTCACCGCGGGCGTGAGGACGGCGAGTGTCTGTCGCTTAATGACAGTCTGCGGCCGGACTGACCACCCGACCGGGACAGAGCTCCTTTAAAAACTTTGACTCCAAACTGAGGGAGTCTTCACTGTGTGGGCGCACACTGACGTATCGGTGCAGGTATTTTTATTTAAATATGTTGCTGTGGACAAATAACCAAACGCGCTCCAGACAAACACGCGGGGGTGCGCTGGCTAAATTAAGTCAGCTCAGTCTTTCCCCCGCCCTTTGATTTTACCACTACATGCTACATTTAGCCTCTCTACAAATGACACCCTGGGGTGCGCCACCCCGTTTCCTCCCTCCCTGTCTGCTCGCGTTCAGCGCTGATAAGGCCGGTATCACTTCTCCTGATAGAGCTGCAGCCTGATCCGAGGGGCACCAGCAGCCCCGGGCCACTGCGGGCTCAACGCTGCAAAAAGAGTCACTTCGAAAAAAAAAAAAAAAAAAAGTCGTGTGATGATAATCCCCCTGGTGTTTCCTGAAAACTAAAGCCAAACACTCCGTCAGACGCGCAGTTTGCGTTGAGGAGACGTGACAACAAGTCGCCCCCGCTTTCAGACTCATTTCTTATTACCTGTAGCAACAGACGTGCTGACTAATTCACCGCAGGCGGGTGTTTTTTGCAGTGTGGTGAGCGGAAGGGCCGCAGCAGTGACACCTGTCCGCGCAACACCTGGCAGACGGGGACTGGACTGTGTGCGCATGCTCCGTTTTCAGGTTGACATCCCACTTAAAGCGCTTGGAGCCGCGTCTGTCCACCAGAGGAGATCAAATCCTTGTCGGGTTCAGAGCGAGCAGAGGACGCATCTGTCTCCCGCAGCTGGATTATTAGCGCTCACCTGTCCGCGCACAGAAGCAGAGATGCCTCGTTCCTTCATGGTGAAGAGTAAGAAGGCGCACAGTTACCACCAGCCCCGGAGTTTAGAGGATGACTACAGCAGGCTGGACACCATCCTGGCGCACATCTGCTCAGGTCTGTGCACAAATGATTCCCTTTGCTGCGTAAAAACTGGTGTTTCATTTTTATCCCATTTGTTTTTTTAAACCAGATTTTTTAAAAATCATTTATTTACCAGAAGAATTATTATGATTAAGAGCGTGAAATACAAATAGAAAGTGCGCGGACACAAACATTAATGATTTCCCAGGTTAAATTCATGGAAAGCGTCGGTGCAGTTTGTGAAAAATCTGCCTCTTTTGATTTTCTAAAAATGCGGAAACAGACACGAAAGCGGAGTTTCTGATGTTTACGTGGTTGGTAAATCGATACTCAGATTTCACGTTAACGAAAAAAATCACTTCCACGAATAAACAGGATATTTATAACGACAACATTTTTAATTCTTATCTGCATTAACACTGTTTTTTTTCTGATAAAACACATAAAAGGTTACTGTGTAGAACAGAGGCCATGCTTTTGCAACTGAATTAATCTAATAATCCTCTTTAATTTCTTCTAAATGGGCACTGTAATTATATAATTACCATTCAGCGTCCTCCTTTATAATTTATGTTTTTTTAAAATTTCAAATGAATAAAGAATTCGTTTTCAAACAACAGTAGAAATCTCTTACTTCATCTTCGTTAAGATGCTGACTTGTCCTCCTTCACATCGTCTCCTCAGAGGCGGAGAAGCTCCCAGAAGACGCGGACAGCTGCGGCCTCTCTCCGGACTTCCACCCGACCGACGCCGCTGATTTCTCCCCGAAGTCTCCTCTGAGCTGCGCCGACAGTCTGTGCGGCCGCTCCACGGACTATGAGGACTTCTGGAGGCCTCCGTCGCCCTCTGCTTCACCGGGTGAGGACACACACACACACACACACACACACACACACACACACACACACACACACACACACACACACACACACACTGTTTACAACGCTGTTCTGCAACTCATAAACAGTGAACACGTTAAAGACTAAAGTAGAGAAAACTGAACCCTCCCCAGTGACGAGAAACCACAGATGTGGTGTTAAACTCAAACTCCAAGACTCCGTAATTTTATTTTGTTGTCTTTTATTTTCTGCATCATGTCCAGCAGAAATGTACTTTGATTTTATAAATCACATTTTGCAATCATACGACTGTAACAGTTCTTAAGATGATGACATCTGGATAAATCCTCAGGCCTTTGTAGTGAACCACTTTATAAAGAGTTTAAATATTTAACATGCGCTCCACATGTTTTTCATAAGATTCTATGTCAGAATGTTGTCACACTGTATCCTTTTATAGCTGATTAATCTGTTTGTCAGAGCATGTTAATTATTTTCTGTATTAAATCATGTTTGGCCTCAAATAACTTAAAGCTAAATATCTCAACACTCAGTCATGTCCTGCCTCTTTTCCATCTGATATTCCTGGTTTCTGCGACAGAATCATCATCTGGGAATTCTCTGAAAGAACACTGCATGACTCCCTGTCCCCCGCTGGGCCCCGTGGGGCCCTGGAAACGCCCCTCTTTAACCATGTCAGTGGTTTCATTAAAATTTCATCTGTTCCTCTCTCCAGTAGATTCTGAGAAGTCCCTGTCTCCTCTGGTGGATGAGACGCAGCCCTTTACCGTCCCCTTCCGGCCGTACGCCTGGAGCAGCTACCCGGGGCCGGGGCTGAGGCCCCTGGTGCCGCAGAGCCTCCATCCGGGCATGGACGTGGACAGGGGCCCGGCGGCGATGGCCTTCTACGGGGACCGGAGCAGCGCCCACCCGGCCCTGTATTCAGAGCGTGCTCTGGGCGAGGAGGCCTATAGCGACTACAGGAGGCGCGCTGCAGCGCTGCTGTTTCCTGAGGGGGGGCTGCACGCCAAGAGCCACGGGGTGAAGGGCCAGTCTGACCTGCTGTGCTCCAGCCTCATCCTCAACGGTGCTTACAAGTGTGTCAAGTGCAGTAAGGTGAGGACGGCTAACACAGAATCTGAACTTCAGGAGATCATTAAAATAAAAAGACAGAAATGTTTCCTGCCTGCAGTGAATTTAAGATAACACACACTGCGGAAGTGTCCTTTAAACAAGACTCTTGGCTGGCTCTGTAGTTGACCTCTGACCTCCTGATAATGAAGAGATTAACAAAAGGAAACCAATAAACTGTTTATTCAAGTTTGTTTTTCTGTGATTGATTAATTTCAGCATTTTTTTCCCGCTAAACCTCCATAACTCATGTTCCTTCTCTCCGCCAGGTGTTTTCCACTCCGCACGGTTTGGAAGTCCACGTCCGCAGGTCGCACAGCGGCACCAGGCCGTTTGCGTGCGAAATGTGCGGCAAAACCTTCGGACACGCAGTCAGCCTGGAGCAACACAAAGCGGTGCACTCGCAGGTAACGTCACACACTCTTCTTATGTTATTTTTTTAAACCGCATCCTGCAGTTCACACCTTCTTCTCCGAGGCTGCATCTTGTTGTCACCATGACTGTTTTTCTGTCAAGGCTGGTTGTGCTGACTTGACTTCGTGACTAAAAAAAACCCGCCGCATCTGCTCACGTTTTCAGGAAAGAAGTTTCGACTGCAAAATATGCGGCAAAAGTTTCAAAAGGTCGTCCACCCTGTCGACGCACCTGCTCATCCACTCCGACACTCGGCCGTACCCCTGCCAGTACTGCGGGAAGAGGTTCCACCAGAAGTCCGACATGAAGAAGCACACTTTCATCCACACAGGCAAGTGGAACTGTTGTTGTTGGATCAAGCGAGAAGAAAATAATCCGTGCGTAATTTGTGCGTAAAAGCCCGTGGAAATCTGTGAAGGTTATATACAAACGTAGCTGATGTTCGATGACATGTAACCAAACCTAAAAAAAAATATTTCCTCATTTGTGTTTTTCAGGTGAGAAGCCACACAAATGTCAGGTGTGCGGGAAAGCGTTCAGCCAGAGCTCCAACCTCATCACGCACAGCAGGAAACACACCGGATACAAACCGTTCGGCTGCGACCTGTGCGGCAAAGGCTTCCAGAGGAAAGTGGACCTGAGGAGGCACAAAGAGACGCAGCACGGACTGAAGTGAAGCTGGAACGAGCCGCCATCACCGCACAAAGCGTGTCGTGTTATCTGACTTCAGGGTCTTTAAATTATTACTCTTGAACGGAGTGAGGACACCAGACAAGGACATTTGCGCCTTTTTCTTCCAATCGTCACACATGAGGACATTGCTTGGATCGAGTTGGATCCACTTCTAACTTTGTAAAATGTAATGTGAAGGTGCATTGGAAATATATACATATATATATAGTTATGACCGCCGAGAGGCAGGTTATTTATTTATTTTACTAAGGGAAAACGTCTCATGAATAAGATTTAAACAATCGTCTCCTTCTGACGGAACATTTTGTGAAGATCGGCAACACTAATCATTTCACCGTCCTACTGCAGATCGCTCTACGTGTCTACAAGATAAAAATCAGCCTCGGTGGGCATCAACCCCCACACACACAAAAAATATTTGTACTCACACTTTAAATAACCGGATCGACAGTAAATGTCAACAGAGATGAAAATCTGCGCTTCTCCAAAGGCCGTTTTGTTGTCAGTGCGGAGACGTGCTGGCAAAACACACCGTGTGATTTAACAAACAGGAGGGTGACTGACTCACTCATGAAGCTTCTGTCCGTTTTGCACCTTTTAATTGTCAGAATGAACTTTTAAAAAAATGCCTCCGATCTGTTTTTACTTTCTTGTTGGTTTTATTGAAATTGAAAATGCAATAAAATCAGTGGAATAATGTAAGAAATGACTGTGGGCCCGTTTACTCAACTTTCATCACCAGAATTGAGCCTTTTTGACACCCTGCAGACTCCGTAGCCGAGAGGCCGCTACGTGTAATTTATCATGCGCTATTTTAAAACACGTTACCTGTCAGTAAAGCGCTTTATTAAAACATGTTCCACCTACAAAACAACAGTCTAAGCTGAGAGCGCTTCTCACCGTCTCGCTGCTGTGATTGGCTCCGCCCGGAGGCTGCAGGCTCCTGTTTGTTTTCACCACTGCAGCCTGTGTTTGGACCTTAAACAGTCGGAGCAGATTTAACCGTTTACCACATGTTTGTTACCCTCATGGCTGTTATTTAAAAAAGAAAAAAAGAAGAAGAGTTTGGGGCAGGAACGCACATGCAGCAGCTGCGATGGAGCCTCACCATTTTTTTTCAAGGAGTTTTTGAAAGAAAGTGGTTTAATATGACAGGATGTTTAGTTTGAAGACAGTCAAGTTGATTAAATCATAACAAATGTGAAGATAGTGGCAGAATATAAACACAAATGATAGCAAATAAACCTGCATTTATTATATATCCAAATAACAGTGATAACAGTCAAATGTGCGACACAACAGCTTTAAGTTCTGCGTGCTGATGTTTGTCTGGGTCACATCCTGACACGTCATCATGAATTCAATAGTTATTTTCAGTGAAAATTATGTAAACATGATTATTCCCACTTATCTTGATATTTGTCATTTAACAAAGAAAATCCCTTTATGATTCTTTTTTTTTTTTTTTTTTAACCACATTGTGAAGTTAAAGGATAAGAATGACATCATCAGAAGGTTTTAACCACACATCTGAAACCAAATGAATCATCTTAGCAGAAATGCAGCTCCCACATCATTCACCTCAGCTGGCTTAAGAATCATCTGCTGCTCTAATCAATCGATTAGTTGCAACCATTTTGATCATCGATTAAGCAGTCTGAAAGATTTTTCAAACACAAAAAAGTCAAAATGATCTGATTGAGGCTTTTTAAACGTGGACGTTGTTTCTTTCCTCCTCTGTGACAGTTCACTGAACATCTTTGTGTTGTGGACAAAACAAGACATTTGAGGACGGCGTCCTGGGCTCTGGCCCCAATTATCTCATCGTCTCCTGATTTCTAAATCTAAAAGGGCAAAAAAGAGAAAGAAAAAGGGGAACAATCAGTTTGTCTTCTTCCCGGAACATTGATTGAAATCACTGACTCACAAGGATTTTCTTCGCCTCACTTCCCCCAAAATCGTACAACATCCAGGCCTGCGAAAATACTGAATATTTTAAACCCCAAGATGAACAAGACGAAAGGAGAACAGGGAAACGGCAGGCTCATTTTAAAGCAAGACTTAATGGAGCTCTGCACCTTGGTGCTGTGTGTTGCACTTCATGTATTCTCCTTGTATAAAATAATCTCCGTGTGCAGCACAGTCCTAATTTAAAAAACAACAACAAAACAATCTAACAAAAGCCTGTGAAAGGATGGTGGCTCACTTAACAGGAAATGTGCAGTTATACAGGAAATTACTGAGCATTACAGAGACAATGTTACCATTCTATAAAGGGCATACTCTCTGTTCAGCCTCAGTGATGTTGCATGTGGTCACAGGGGAATTTCCTCCCGTTGGAATGAAGGTTGACTTTGCCATTAAGTGCCTTAAACACTCCGAGGCAGCCTCGAGCCGCCCGCCTGACCGTGGCCCTTTAAAGCAGACGGACAAGTGGGCAATTTTTAGGTGTGACGTCGCGCTGCTGCGCAGAACAGGGTTCGACTTCGGCCGAACTTCTGATTTCCAACTCCTCTCATAACTTTTTTAAGCAACCCAACAGTGGCTTGTTGGTTAGAAATTGTTTTGCAGCTCATGTTTTATCTCTTAGGATGTTGCACAATTTCCTCTGAGATCAACACGCTCCTCAAGCACAATCTCAGAGAGAAGCTCCTCAAGCAAAATAATCTTCAAACGAGCCATTAGGCTGACCAGATTTCCTCCAAGGGCACCAGTGGACTTCTTCTTTTTTTTTTTAAGCATTACCCCACTGCCCCGAGGCATATCAAATATGAATAGAAAACGGCTCAATCGATTCGAGTGGGCGAGTAATCAGAGCATTGCAGTCTGAGGCTCAAAAAAATCTAGACCTGCATCTGGGCCCATGAGCACACATCTGTGCACACAACCACACATGCATCCGCCCGGAGGATACGAGTGCATTCATTTCTCTTGACAGACATAGTTGTGCAATTAGAAAGTTCAGCGTCTGGGTTTGTGTGGCTTTTTGGACGATTCATTATTAATCTGAAATTAAACATGAATAATAAAAGAGAGATTTCAGAGACACACTCTGGTGCTTGATTTTGATTTTTTTTTTTCCTGCAATCTTCTAGTGATTAAACAAGCTGCACAAATTCTCAATATAGACTCGAAGCTGCAAAGGTGAATCGATTAATGGATCAGTTGGAGAGCAAATTAGCTGCCAACTATCTAGATAATGGATTTGAAACCTTTCTGTCATTTCTAAAGCAATAGTACCAAATATATATATATTTTTTACTGCAATTTGGAATGTTTGACTTTTTAATTTTTTTTTTACACAATACGATTTCTTGATTAATCGTGAAAATAATCAAAAATGAAAATAATCATTACTTGCAGCCCTAATCCTTTATGGGTTCATCCATCAGGCCGTGTAAAAGACTTCAGATAAAGCTACAAAAAACCTCTTCATAACCTTTTTTTTCATGTAAATGGAAAAAAAACTAATATGAAAAGACGCCATTGAAACCCCTGATGTACAACTGCATGACACACTAGATATGAGAATCTGATTAAAACATCACACGCAATACTTCACAGATAAAAAGAACACCCACGCGGCTTTGCGCCAATAATCGGCAGCATCTGGTGAACAGACAGATTCATACGTTGTGCTTTTGATGAGTGAGATGGTAGAAAAGACAGTAAGCAGAGAGTGCAAATGTGATTAGTTGCCTGAGGGCGAGCAGACCTGTTGTGTATACTGTGATAATAAAGTGATGTTTGCTCGCATGCTCTGATCAGCAGATTTCACACAGGTTTGGCAAGTTAGAAAGAGAGATAACCTGAGAGGAGATACAGGATTTCTAACATCAGGTGCTGGAGAAAAAGCACTGATTAATATACTCGGATACAGGAAGTGATAGTGAGAAGTTCTTTGAAGATGTCAGGCATTTCATTTAGGAAACTTTGCGCAGCAGAGAGACTTTTCTCCCCCCTCACCTGTCCTCTCCCCGGTGGCTGACACGCCAGCTAAGCCGGGACAGACGAAAGGAGGAAGGGCTCATATAGGACATAGCTCTTTTGTTGCAGGGGCTTATTCATTATTCACCTGATGTGAAAAACAGACTGCAAACCAACTGCACAGCTGTCATCAAGCAACAAGGCGTAGACACAAATTATTCATGACTCGGCAAAGAAAAGGCAGCAGAATGAGAGGAAAATAATAACAAGAGACATCAGCGAGGCAGCTGACAGGCTGAACACGTGTGGGGAGAGCCGACCTCTTCGGGCTGACAAGCTCCATCCTGCAGTGCCAGTCGCGGCTGCGCCACACTTCCCCCAGACTGCTTTCACACACCACATATAGACTTTAACACAGTGGCAGAGATGGGACGAGGACGGATGTTGGCCTCAGACTTCTGTATTGTTTTAGAGATTTTGTTCCTTGCCCAATGCATTCTCACTTCATCAGTCTGAATAGAATAAGCGGTTTTGAGAATGGTTGTGTGGAAATCAGTGTGTGTAGGAAATCATACTAGGATCTATTCTGGGTGCTATTTTATTTCTCTCTTTCTCCCTCATGTTAGTCTTAATAAGGTGGCATCTCATTTAATTTATATGCTAATGAAGGCAGTGGTAATAAACCTTGGTATGCTGCCCATTACATAAAAAACAAAACAAAAAAAACAATTTGCATCTAGCTCTGATGCTACAAATTGTGACCAACTGTATTTTCCTCGTCTCACCTTTAAAAAAAGTGAAAGACTCTCACTGAAGCCGGTGTTTGGTTCGTCTCTCTCACTGAAGCCGGTGTTTGGTTCGTCTCTCTCACTGAAGCCGGTGTTTGGTTCGTCTCTCTCACTGAAGCCGGTGTTTGGTTCGTCTCTCTCACTGAAGCCGGTGTTTGGTTCGTCTCTCTCACTGAAGCCGGTGTTTGGTTCGTCTCTCTCACTGAAGCCGGTGTTTGGTTCGTCTGTCCTGGGCCGCTGTAGAAACACAGTGGTGCAACATGGCCGACTTCTGAGAAGAGGACCGGATCCCTTTGTCGATATAAAAAGCTAATTTTAGAGTAACAAATACAAAATGATTCTAAGTTGATTATGACTAATAAAAACATGATGATTAAAATTATATTCCATTTCTGTGAAATCCCACACACTGGACCTTTAAATCTATATAGACATTAATTGTCATTATTGACCGTCATCATATTTCTGATGAGTTATTTATGATCACTATGTTGTTGAGCTTATTCAGCTCTGATTTTATCAACTTGGCAACAAAATGATTCCACCTAATTGTTTTTGAAGATACTTCAACACTGAGACAAGCCTTTCATTTGTCTTTTATCTGCCGACAAAAAATGTGATTGTGAGCTTTTACAGCATTGCGTGGTTTGGCAACCACACCAGTGAACTACACAAACCTCCTTTAAAGGTGGGGTTGGTAGAAACCAGCGAGAGGAAGCTAAAGCGCATAGCTGTCGTCACTTACTATATTCAACTACCTCATGTAACAGGGGGTGTACAGTGTTGTTGTTTTCAGTTTTTAGGCCTGTTTATAATGGCCTGTCCCAAGACGTTTGTGTGCCTGTGTGTGTGTGTGTGTGTGTGTGTGTGTGTGTGTGTGTGTGTGTGTGATTCTAAACCGTGACCACACACACACACCAGTGACATCAGAAAATGGTGGAGGCCAAATGATAACCGACATTTTTCTCTGGCCTCCTTGAAAGCTTTCCATTAGCCAGGCTCTGTTGTAAGGGTCTGGGGCCCTGAACAGCATGAGTCCGTGGAGGACTGGTGGTGGTGGTGGGTGGGGGTGGGGGTGGATGTGTGGGGGCTGGCTGGGATGGGGACCCACAGGTTTGATGAAGGAAGGGGGGGCGGGGTGTTGGTGAGGCTGTCCGCTCATTTAAAGACATGTTTTTCCGGTTCATTTAGCATCACATATCACTAGATGTATTTGGATGTGAGCTGCCACTTAGGAAGAAAAAACGTCTGCTCTGTTAGTGTCGGTGTCACGGCCCCCCCCCCCCAATTCACTGCCTGGTTTTTACACATATCTTGTTTTCATTCCGTAACTGTACAAAAAGAACCAGAGTTGAATCCTTTGTAGCTTCTGCTCTTACAACCCACTCTCGCCTTGTTGGCCTGGTTTGGTCTCCTATTCCAAAGTCACGTCTAATAACATATGAATCCTGGAGGTGACATTAAAAGGATCCACTCCGGCTAAAAGGCTTCATGACAACAGATTCTCTTTTCTTTAGGGGAAAGAGAAAAACACATAAAAAAAGAGATCTTGTGACAAGCGAGAGAGCTTTGTAGCCTTTTAGTGTGCCGATGATATTCTTGTTCGCTCGTAAAAGGTTTTACATCGCTGACAATTTAATGTGTGGGACGTAAAGCAGATTCATGCACAAATCCTTGACTTGCCTTAAAGTGAGAATCACACTTTACTGTTAACTGTGCAGTTTAATACTAAAAGTAACACACTTAAGGCTGGAGATTGAACCAAATTTGATTTCAATACTTTTTTTGTGACAAAGATTGCAGTTATGGTTTTGAAGGTATAGTTGCTTATCAAAAATATTAAAATACACTGTGTTACCATAAATATGTTATAAAAATAAACATGACTTCAAGTTTATATCAAGTTTCACGTCCATCTGCACAAAACATGTTGTGAAATAATAACGAATGCGTGTTTTTATTTGTGTGTCTGGTTTTATTTTAAAAATGAGGGATTACAACTACTATCTGGTATAATGAAAATAATACAAACAATACAGGCTGCAGCTCAACTGATGATACTGAATTAAGCAGATTTAATGAGCCGTTTTTGTCACCGATCAGCAGGAAAAAGATTTCAAATATACTGAATCTCTACAGAGTGACCTAAATTAATCAAAAATATTTCAAAAAATATGTTTGCATACATTTCCACACACACTTTAAACATTACCAGTGCAGTCAGTTGGTTTTAGAAGTCGCTCAAAGTAATTCAAAGCCCAGTTAAATCAGTCATTAAGAAATGGTAAAAGTATGGAACAAGTGTAAATCTGTCCAGGAATGGCATGAATGCCAAAATGTGAATGTCCTGGAGTTAAATCACACCAGAGTCTGATCTGGATTCAAACAATAGTTGGTGGCTGGACCAGGAGAAACGTTCTTCACTCACAGTGCCTGTACATCCTGACAGAGCTGTGGTTTAATCATCCCTGAAGGTAAAAAGACTCAAATGTGTTGGGCAAACATGGATGATTTGTTATTTATTGCTCTGATGAGATTTATAATATTAAACTCACAGAATTGATAAAAGTTACAATTGTGTTGTCGTCTTCTGAACGGCCCCTCCAGTAAAGACATTTATTTTGTGTGGCTCTTGTCTACATTGCGCGGCTCTACACAGGTGCAGCAGCTCTACATCATGAACGTGACAACAACATTGTTGTTGTTCTTCTTCTGTGTTCTTCTTAAAGTTGCACACCACCACATAATGTGTGTAAATGCTGCACGTGTCAAGTCAACCAAAACAATCTGGCTTTGTATGATCGGTCCTATTTGTCGGCCACAATTTAATTATATGCCGATGGTGTGAATATTTTATCAGCCCGATATGTATCGTGCATCCTTAGTTTGATTCAGTGTTGTACAGTATCAGAACGTGAAAACTTCCAAAAGATCAAATGAACACTTGACTCTATGCATAAATCAACAAACCCAGGTACTGAACAATTCACTGTAATGTAGCCAAAGTGTTAATGAAGTAGTAAGATGTGCCATAACACAGGAATGTTTAGTGCTGCTGTCAGATAAACACACAAAACCTCTTTCGGACGATATTATCTATGCAAGCATATGATTTGTGAGTGAGCATGGCAGCACAAGATGTTACTTTGTGATACAGTCATCCCCTTAACCAGGCCTGATTGCAGCTATGAATCTTTTTTAAAAATTCATAAGATCCATTTCACAAATGACCAAGCCAAGCATGTGCCTGTATCCAAATAGCGGAGAGACGGCGAGCGAGCGAAGCCGGCGAGATCTATAAGAAGAGACCGCAGTCAGCGGAAAGGAGTACAAAATGACAAAGATTTATTCTCAGCCATGATCAAATATTTATGCTGAGGCATTCAAGTAAAGTTACTTTTTGTGTTCTGATTTAATGAATGATTTGAGCAGTGGCAGTGCTGGGAGGCACAGATGTTGGGTTTGCTGAAGCCTGCACTAATGCCCATTCAGGGGTCTGTGTGGTCATGTGTCAGACTGCAGCAGGATCAAAGAAGAGTAATGCCATTGTGGGGATCACAGCATAGAGGAGTAGGATGGTAAGTACTTCCACAGCCCCAGAGGTCTCTACTGGCCGGGGAGGATGAAACGAGAAAGTGGGGGAAATAATAATTATATTAATATGTTGTGTTTGTTGGGAGAATCCTGCAGGAGAAAAAGGGGGTTTTAATCTAAATTAAAGGTTCATTCATCGAAATGAAATGTGACACTGGCTGCATCACCAGCCTGACTACCTTTGAAGCACAACATTAACCCAATATCGCAAGGTCTTTTTCATCACGTGCCAGTATGTTGCCAATCAATCCATTAGAGACGAGCCACTTTACAATAGGTCTGCACACAGAGGGATTGATCCAAAATGACAAAGCCACAGTCAAAGGAAATGGATCCCGGCAGTGCACAGACTCTCCCATTCTCCCTCTGGCATCCTCTGAAACATTAATGACCCCAAGCTGAATCTGATCTGGCCTTCTTCACTCTCTGTTTTATCTTTACTCAGAAGTATCTACCCACTAATAATATTAATTACGGGGATAAATATAAGGGAACCATGGATTAGTTGTGTCAAAAATGTGCAACGGTTATTGAATAAATTAACCCAAATTTAAATTACAACAGGTTGAGTCTTTGCAGAATACAACATTTAAATAGAAAATTAGCAAATAATATGGTACGTTAATAACAGCTCGAACTTTACAAATAAAAGTGAAAGAAAAGATTCCACACAAAGTTGTGAAATAAATTCAGAGAAGGGTGCGGATCAGATGACCTGAGAGGAAGCCATGAGTGGGCAGGAGGTGCCAGGAGACATCTGTGGCAGGTGAAATAGAAATTCTAACACTCGAGTGAACACTTAAACGGATAAAGGGAGTTTGGAGGAAAAAAAGGCTAAAAGCCTCCATCACTTCCAACAAGACACTGGTACCCTAAACACAGTGTGTCAGCATCTTTAAACACCGGAGAGAAGGGGAGATGACAGAATCGTTTTGACAGCCAGTTCACATGTAACATCTCCGATTCATCCACCTTGGGGAGTTGCTGGGCAGTTTTACCCCGCTGCCGGGGGAAACCAAGCCCCGTGTGTGATAGCAGAGTGGGTAGTGGCCGAGCTTGTGCACCGCGCCACGCGCCACTTATTGATCAGAGTCAGACAGGGTGTCAGTCTCCACAGCCCTGAGATACAGCAGGCAAGCAGCAGTTATCTGTGTCTATTAAGGCGTCCGCTCTGTGTGTATTGATTGGGAACAACTCGACACAGGGAATTGTCATCAAAATGCCGATTTACAAAAGGTTGAGCAGGCGGTGGTGAAGTCTACGCGGCCCAGGCAGTATGGATTTGTTGATGCAGTTCCCCCAGCGGCGCTTGAAACCAGACAGACGCAGCAGCTCAGGAAAGACTGCGGCGTTCCGGCCTGGGCCTTTGTCTCACCTGGGGAGCTTTCACCTCACAGTACACGGTTAGATAAAGCAGCTCTACATCATGTTGAAAGATGTGAAAAAGACTGGACTACATTAGCACAACAGCCTCCGCCAGAGCACAAACAAATGTTCACCAAACACTTGCACACGTGCCGCCCCTCCCTGCAATTGTTTGCTACAGGGGCAAAGCTTTTACAAAAGGGGGCCAAGGTCAAGATTTTCCCTTGTGTGACCACAAACTCCATTAGCTCTCAGTTCACTGGAGTATCTCTTTGCAAATAAAAGATATCCTAATTTTACACTTCCAGAGTATCATCATCAGTGAGAAATAAAAAATGTTTTATGAAACGTGACCTCCGCATCATCAGGACACGACTATCAGGTGCAGGCAGTTTAACTTTGACCTGAAGAGGTTTTGAGATCATAGCTGCCAACACAATATGATACTTTAACATTTGAGAATGTAATGTTAATTATGTCTGTGCATGCCGGCTCACTGTCATGGTTTACTGGTAACAGAACAGAGCCATGATTCATTTTATCAGCAGCAGTGATGCTTTTCCTACAATGCTGAGTCAAAACGTCTTCTATGAAAAATAGCTACTGAGATGAACTTAATTCCGCAATACTGAACAAAAAGTGGAGCATGAGATAAGGTGTTATTTGTCAAAAGCGTAAAAGCAACGTCGCTACTCAAAAACGTACTGTATCAGTGTTACTCAGGAAAGTTCACTGTCTGTATGTTATCCTGTCAAAACAGGAATGGTGTTTGAGAACTGAATGGACCATAAACATTGTGTCAGGTACTCTTAGAAAACAGGAAAATTTGTGTTTCACTCCAGGAACAAGAAAATGTGTCAGACCAGTCAGGAAATATTAGAAAGCCTTTATTGTACGGGCTAAATCATCATGTATCAACCAGTAGGTCTTCATTAGGGCTCCACATCCAAATCATTTGATACATGTTCTTATATTTGAAGTGTGTGGTTTTCAAAATGTTTTGCAGGCTAGTGTTGACATGAGCGAGTCACCTTTTAGAGAGGTCAAAATATCAATCAGCATCCAGCTACCATGCATAAAAACACATTTATATCTACGGCTGAAACGAAGATGAAGGTTGAGACTGACACCAAAACGGGTAATTGACCAAACATCATCTAAACACATAATACATTAAGTAGGATGTGTAGACGATGTATAGTTTCCTCATCAGTAGATCCAAACATATTAATGTGTCTACAATAGGACCTAAGGAAATAAGGACTTAAAGAACACAGAATACTACAATACTAGATCTGTAGACATCAGACGAGCAGCTTCAAGAGAATTAGTTACTCTTGACCAAGTATTTCCATTTATTGCTAATTTATGCTTAAATTTCACTACAAAGCTAGAGAGAAATATAAACTCTACTTTTTTGCTGCATTTATTTGACAGCTTAAATAGTAAGCTTGCAAATAAAATAAAATAATAAAATAAAATATGATGTAATGCATAAGTTAATTTAGTTAATAGGATATGAAGTCTGTACAACTAGAAGGAATTATCCAAGACATCGCACTGAGAGGGGCCGCTACGTATTAGGAATACTTAACACTCGCTTAATGTTATTTTACATAAGACTTTGAAGGCAGCAGCTTCACTTCTAATGGAGTATTTTAATCTTGTGGTCGTGCTAAATCAGATTACCCCTCACACTGCTGCTTCTGGATACTCTCGTTGATTTCCTCCTGTAAATTGAAGTTTTCAGGGTTTAATAAACAGCATTTTGCCTTTGACTGCTGCGTGTGATTTCGGGAAACTCTTCAAATTCAGGGCCATGAATCATTTAAAACAGGGAAGCAGCAATCACATAAAGCAAATCTGGACTGACTGTATAAAAAAATATCTTAAAATCAAATTCATGTGCCCGCCTCAGAGACAGCAGTGAAGCTGAAGCAGCACCCGCGGGAGAGGCCCTAAACATGGCAGTTTTTCTTGACAAGCACAGCGGGGCCTGGGGAGGTTTTGGGGCAGACAGGAGAGCTTGCAGCAGTCTGCGGAGGCCTCCGGGGGAAGCCGACTGGATAAACAGTTCACTTAGAACCTCTTGCTCTCTAAGAGGTCACCAAGGAAATATGGGATGGAAAGGGAAAATGGAGAGGCTTTATCTCGCTCTCATAGGATTGCTGCCTGTTTGTATACTAGACTGCTCCATAAATACTGCACTGCATCTGCTGCACGACTGAAATGATAGACAGTCGTCCTCAATCCCGCTTTCTCCTTCAATCAAAGAACAAAGTAGTGTGACTGTATCCCAGGATGAATAAACATGTAATGGAGCTGCATCCTTAAAAAACAACTTAAAATGCCATTAAAGGGAAAAATAAACATAAGAAAAATTAATAGAAGCTAAAGTTTGAACTTCAACTCATCGATTGGAGCTGGAACTTATACAAGAGGCTCCTCTACACACCTCGTTACATGACTGTGTTGTTGTCGTCCAGCTAATTAAATATAAATGGATATGTGATATCAGTGACCTGAGATAGATGTGTGCCTCTGAACACTGGCGAACGCTCCCCACATGCCTGGACAGCACACAGACTGTCGTACAGTATCTTCACCTGACCCGAATATAGCTCAGGATATTCATTTATGGAAATGGATACTTCAGTCGGAGCTTCCACATACATTTTCTGACTAAGCTAAGATAAACTGCAGGTGTAAAGCTGCAGACTGTGTGTCTTATTTCACAATGGAACATTATATCTCCATGATACAGGTCGCAATATATATCAGCCTGTTTTTTTACATCATTTAATCATCAAACTAAGAGAAAGCTTCTGACAGAACAGGTGTTTAAAAATATCTGTATACAGGTCAGTATACAGCAAAGTTGATAACAAACATTAAAGGATCCATATGTAATAATCCAACACTCGAGAGGTGGTCAGCCTGGATACAAAATACTTTTAATATGATCATTTTAAACGGGCCTGAAAACGTGTTTTCGCAATTTGACACTACTGTTGTCGGGCTGTTGGGTCACTATTAATCTAAGTGGATCAAAATTTTCAACTGCTGACCAATAAGTTGTATTTTCATTATCATTGTGATACAAAACACATTGCAAAATACTGCCTGAAGCGCGATAAATAAGAAGAATAATTGTATTTATCAGCCCTGTGCATCACATCATTTGACCCATCGAATGAAGCCCACAGCTAAAAGTCAGCTAACAATTAATTAGTATAAATTTGGTGGCGACTGTGAAGTTGGCCAGCACGATGGCTGATGAAGGAGACAAGAGGTAATACAGGCACTTCAATATTTGTTTATTTATTGCAAGTTGTACCGTCATAGCAATATTGAACAATGAATGTTATTGCACATTGCAATTTATCCTCTTAAACTCTCAGTAAATCATATTGCGCATATATGCGCTCTGGACAAACAGTGCCCTCCTGAGCTGGAGAGTGATCACTGCTTTTACTCACTTATCATTTGGCCTTTTAAATTCACTGTAATGAAAAATTTAAACGCTCATGTCAAGAGGCCAGACGCATTGTGTATATAGGGCGGTGATTTGTCATGAAAAGCTTTTTTTTCTGCCATGTTTTCAATTATTTGTACCCTTGACTATAAAAGCAGCAGGAAATCCATATAGTAATTTGATTAAAGCTGTCAAAATGGAGGATGCAACCTAAACATAGTTTCTGTTA
Source organism: Acanthopagrus latus (assembly GCF_904848185.1). Lineage (NCBI taxonomy): Eukaryota > Metazoa > Chordata > Actinopteri > Spariformes > Sparidae > Acanthopagrus > Acanthopagrus latus. The sequence continues at coordinate 3,992,549 of NC_051049.1, forward strand.
GAGTAAAAAAAAAAAAAGGAAACAGAAACTGACCTGAGCATTAATTTGACATGATGCTACGTGATGCTGTACTTTCGCAACTGAAAGCATAAGAAGACACAAGCAGTGTCACACACGTGATCCTAGATGTTATTTACTTTATTTCCCCGCACCATGAACCGCTGTCAAAATAAAACCTCATCAGCCGGCAATTACCGACAACAAAATCAGTGACAAACAGGGAGCGAGTGAGCAGGAGTCTGTACTGTGTTTGCTTTGTGGCTTTTGTTGAAGGCTTTCATCACACAGCAATACAGAAAGCAAACCTGAGCGGCAGATGTCAGCTAAATCCGACCGTTCAAACACGCTTCGCTCCCTATTCATCGAAAATCAGGACTTGAGCTGCTCCTTTACTGAAGCTCTCCAGGCTGGAGCAGGAAGTCAGTGATTGTACTTCTATTATATTAACCACACACACACACACACACACACACACACACACACATACGTGCTGGGGAGGGGCTTTGAAGCCTTTGTGTTTGCACAGGGGAGCAATATGTTGTCATTAGGCAATCATGGAAAGGCATTCTTAATCCTTGTGCTTCTCTGTACAACAGACTTGTCCAATTAATTCTATCAGAAACTCTGGAGAACCGAGCTCACGACCCAGTGGATTTCTTTTGTCTAATACACTGAAATCAATTCACTTTGAGTCTCAAACCAGCGCTGCTAATTCTATATTCTGAACAAATGTTTCATCCGTCCCGAAAATCAAAGTTTTTGTTTACCTTTTTGCAAATCATACCGTTATAACTTCCTTGCAGTGCACTGCAAAACAAAAGGTCTATAATAAAAACCTCTGCTTCATGGTCAGCTTGGAGGTTTGCTCGTGTATTAATGGGCAAAAAATATTAGAGGATCTCAGTATTGCTCAATATAACGGTACCACAAAAATTGAGCTAGAAACAACAAACTACAAATGCCGTTTGCTGGGTCGGATTCAGTCTGACAGCCTGAGGAAAGAAGCTGCTCTGTTGTCTGGCAGTAAAGCAGGCTCATAATATAATGTTTTTCATTGGCCTTGCTAACAAGTTATATCTTGCAATTTGCTTAATATTATGAAGATATTGGTGATAATACATACCATTAAGGAATGTGGCTAACTTTTGTAATCTGTTAACCGCATGAACTGGATGAACCACACTTTTGTTTCACCATACTGCATTTATTGATCTCACTCAGACTAAAAACAGATAACGCCATCACCATACATCCTGCAAACAGCTGTGTTTAAAATAAGAAAATAGTGCTAAAAATACGTTGCATGTATCTTTCACTCACTTTTGAGTGCATGTGCGAGCCAGATTATTGTTTATTGCAGGAGTGTGTTTTAGTTCTAGTAACCTGCACCCTATAAGCTTTAAACTGAGCAGAGCTTAGAGCTTAAGAGACTGTTAGAAGATATCATTTTGTTTTCATCACACTTAAGTTCCTGTTGTGTAGAAGTTGTTAATCCAGCTCATCAAAGACGAACAACTTTCAATACGATAACACCCCACTAAACTCAGTGGAAACCATTAACTGCTGGAAGAGGAGGTATAACACGTAATCGTGCCTTAAAGAATGTTTAGCAATCATGAACCGTCTACTTGATTTGTGCTAAAACATTTAGGGTAAAGTTGACTGAAAGGTAAGACAGCGGGGCTCTTACTAGAGCTCTTCTGCAAAATGATTTTAAAAAATATATGAAAATGCATATGAATTGCTATTTTAGACAGACTGTGTTAGTGGCATATCCCCACCTACAGAGCAGGAAGCCAGGCAAATATTTCAGTGAGTGGATGTCTGAGTGGGTAGCAGACAAGATGCATGAGCAGAAACACTCTCAGTGGACTTTGTCTGGATTACAAAACTTTTTACAGAGGGGTCCGTGGTTTTAAATATATATACAGAACTAAAAGTGCTCACAGTGTTGTTTGTCTGGATCCTTCCAGACACTTCCACATTTTCTGTCACCACACAGAAGTGCTCTGGTTTAATCCTATTACATGTCAAGCACAAAGGGAGATAAGAGGTTTATGTCCGAGTCCCTTACAGAGTGAATCTCTCTCCCTCGAGACGAGAGCAGAGCTGCACATTTTGTCATTTTGATACCGGTGCTGACGCTGGTTCTTATAGCTGCCACGGCTTCCTATTGTGCAGGGTTGTAAAGAAAAGCCATATTGATAATTGGATTGTCTGTGAGGGCTGAGGATACACTGATGATGATGAATGAAGATCAGGTGAAAGACATAATCCGGAGATGGGTAAGTCAACAAAATTCATATCACTGCAGTTTAGTTGAGGGAATCATACTCATTAACTTCTTTCATAATGATGCCACAGGCTAGGACCTTTAAGTGAGGGGGACTTTTAAAGTTTGTTACTTTGAAGAAATCAATCGCAGCACACATAAATTGCAGGTGTCAAAATGAAGACGTGCTGGCAAACTGGTGGTTGAAGTGGTCCACATTGTATCTCAAACCATCCATCTATCTAATTAAATATGTTTATACGTTGAACCTGGCTGATAACAACAATGTTCTACCTCCATCATATGCTTAGCGAGACACTCCAGAAGAAGATCTGAAGCCAGAGGACTACCAACAGTTCAAGAGTTTGGGCTCTGCCTGTCTCAACGAGGGCGACAGCGCACAACTACTGACATTCCTCCAGAATGAGAAGAACCAGGTACTTTTCTTCTACAACCTGCAAAGCTGACTCATACATATGTGCTCTATGCTGACTATAGTGGTAGTCACACCTTAGAGACAGGAAGTGACAGCAGATTGACAGTGTTAATCTGTCATACAGCACTAAAAGCACAAACACAGTCACACTGCAGCAGTAGCTTGTAAAGCGAGCCGCAAACAGCAGCAGCAGCAGCAGCCACTTCCCCGCTACCCAACTATGCTAAACATGAACAAGCAGCCACTCCTCTGCCTGCTGGCCTCTTGACCTGAAGGTGTGGGGAGGGAAAAAAAAAAAGAAGCAGATATTCAGTCAGATTTCTCGCTCCACTGATAACTCTCTTCAATACGATGGTCCTCTAAGTGCCCTTGGCTGTCCCTTCTCTCCACGCATGGTGCAGTTGTGTGTAGCGTACTTTTAGAAGCATGTGTCATTTCTTATTCTCTCCTCTTTCTGAGACTGAAATAATCTCAAGGGGCTCAAATGATTGATTATCGAATGAGAAATCGCGGGCTTTCAACAGGGACATAGAGAATGAAACTCTGACACTGAGAGAGATACAAGCAGGGCAGAGCAACGCATCTATATTCTACATATAGTGCTAATCGTGATATAACAACTGATTTAACTGCATCATGAGCTGGGATGTAGTATGTACATGTCAAACTTAACTGTGTGACAAACTGTACAGTCAAAAAGCAGCCAAGTTCTCAGAATAAAATATTGCCATTTTACATTTTTGCAAAGCACGCAGACGTTAAATTTGACGACGACTTTCATGTCAGGACTAAGAGGAGGGGAAGTTGCTGGTGTGACAGCTTGGCAAGGCGTTTGATAATGCAAGAAAACACTGTTTGAGAAAGCGCTTTAACAACTTTTTAGTGCAAAACCAGTGGATCTGGATGTCAAGCACCAAGTCTGGACAAACTGATGAATGCCAAGCGAGAGACCACTGTTCGAGATGGAGTACTGATATTCGTATTGGTTAAGCCAATGGATATATTCAACCAGATATCAAAATTAAGAAATGTAAAGTTGCATAATGGAGGCTCCGAAACAAGAGACTGCTGTCTGAGATGGTGTTTCAACATCTGTAAGAGCGAAACCAACGGATATTCATAATGACACATCGCGACACTGAAATTAATAAAAGCAAAGTTGCAACATATTTACAAATGTGCATGTCCAGCATTCATTCATGTGAAACCTGCCCTCCTGGCACACGCAATGATACTGTTTTTCAGTCTGTCATATCACACTTTACACTGAGGTTGGTATTTTCGCACGCAAAGCAAGTGTGAAACTGCAGTTGTTGTTGTTGCATGCACCTATTTATGTAGCAATGCATGCAAATACCAAGGACCCACCAAATCCATTCCTCTGGTTACTGATGAAGTTCACTTACTGTTTTCTCTTGCACGTAGGGGATTGTGAAGTCTATGGGCTGTGATCTCATGGCACCTCTTGTAAATGAGGCAGTCAAGAAAAAGAAGAGTTTTGATCACTGCCAGGCAGCCATCACTCATCTGAGTAGGGTAGGTACAAACAATAATACCAATCTATATAATGCTGCATGCTTCGTATTATATCATGTTTAAAGTCCGTTTCTGTTGTCTAGGCTTGCCGACCAGATGAACTCCTGCACAGCTTCCTGGAACTAATTGAAGACATTGACCCAGGCGCCATTTCTGAGACCATCTTGGTCCTTGTCCCACATCTTCAAACAGGTAACACAACTCTTGACACAAACATTATTAGCTACACACGAATCATCAACCCAAAGAGAGAGGGGGAAGCAGCACAGCAACACACTGGATAACATCTATAACTCTTGCATAATATATAAAACGAGCAGATAAGCCATTTTTTTAACTAAGGTTAGTTGTTTTTAATGAACTGTTGTTTGAAAGAAATGGTATTTTAGCTCCCCCTGCTGTACAATCATGCTAACAGCAACATCATGTCTCTTTCAGTGCTGCTTTGCCTGGAGGAGAGAAAGGCGGCAGGTGTGGGCTCGGTTCTGTCCGCTCTGCAGAAGCAGCTGTCCCGGCTGCCCGTCCCTTACACCCAGCGGCAGGCGGAGGCTGACGAGCACGGTCTGTGTCGCTGCTGCAACGCCTTAGCTGCGTTTACAAAGCCGTTCATAGAGGTGGCGATGAGGAAGAATGGAAACTATGTCACCACCTCCGAGGGAGAGGAGCTCAGGATGGAGCTTTTCAAGTTGTAGGGTTCTGTCTATGTTTGGTCGGGTTTATGTTGGAATTTTATTAAATTATTGTTTCAGATACTTAAATCATTAGTATTTATCATGATTATTTAACTACATGTTGATCTTTGTTCATGTTTACCAATGTTTAAGAGTAGTTTTTAGTTGACAACTTGACAAGATAATGGGTAGTTTGGGTTGTGAAACTGTTGTAAACGGTTTCTTGATGATTATCTGCAGCTGCATGAGGAGCTTGAGAGCTCCTTTACTTGAGGCCGAACTGAACCGAGACAGAAAATCGTCCCTGTGGATCTTTGCAACAGAGATAATGGTAAGAGAAAGTTTTTCCTCCTTTTCCATCAATAGGAAAGAAGCCAAACTATGACTTGTGTTTTTATTGTGATTTTATGACTTTAACAAATGTCTCTGTGCATCAGGTCACATTACCTGCAATCCAAGTGTCTGTCTCAGAGCTCCTGTTCTTCAACTCTCTGAAGAAAAGCTCCCAGACTGACAACAGTCAGTCCAGGGAGTCAAGAGCCTGTCTGGCATATCTACTGTTTGTGCAGCTCATCACCTTAGACAGCTTCCCAGCAGTATTCCGGTGAGATGAAAAGTGATGTGATGAGGCACATTCATCACGCACAGAGGAGACAGTGTGCATTTTAACTGTCCAGCAACAAACTATTAATGTTGTGCTGTTTCCTCCTGTTCCAGCCCTGTATTTGTTCTTCAGTGCAACATGGAGCACATCAATCAACTACTCAATAGGTAAACTGTTTATACAATAATCGCTTTTTGGGGGGAAAGGATTGATTTTTTAATTGAATCTATAATCTTGTTTGTTTGGCAGCAAAAATGAATCGCACTTACTCAAAGGACTGGTAAGACCGCATCAATCAATTCAGAAACATTATTATAGATGAGATTAGATGAAGTATGAAAGCAGAAACCTGAGGTCATTTTTAACTATGTTTTCATTTAAGGCTCTGTACACAAAAAGCTTGGAAAGCGTGGAGGACAACAGCCTTCCAGTGAGCCTACTGGACCTGAAGAGCTTCTACGATGTACCACAGGTGAGACCAGCATGTCACCAGCCTCAGTGTTACAGTCTTAAAGAGATGCACGAGGAATTTTTCTGTCACACATCACAAAATTAGCAGTTTATCTGCAGGGGTCTGGTAGGGGGACCACGGTCCAAATTAATCACAGAGGAATTACTTTTGGAGTTAGACGGGTTACAGGAAAATATAATACCTTTAGTAAAATGTAAAAGCAGTAAATACTACTGCAGCGACACACCAAAATATCATTATTTTCTGTGGGCCAGACTGCATGTTGATTTACAAAAATGAGGAGCACACACATCTACTAAAACAGGTCTTTTTACCAATCAATGACTCGTGTTGTGCTGAAATTGACAGAACCTGCGGAAGCTTCTGACCGACTGCCCGATTCAACATTTGGTGAGTATAATATGCTTGATGAGAAAAACATATTCCCCATCTGTGATAATGTGAAGCTCAATTCATTTGCTGAGTTTTCTTTTTCTTGTGTGTGTGATCACGGCTGCTTCAGAGAGAATCAGGGCTGCAGGTTCTCCAGCTCTTCATCAATAAATTAGATGCTGAAGCAAAGCACAAGTTCTTCAGGTGAGAAAATCATCAGAGAACAAATTTCTGCATAAATGCATTAATAAGCTTCATAGGCCAGTGTTTTTTTTTTAATCCTGGGGGCCTCCTGCCCTGCATGTTTTATATGTTACCCTGCACCATCAAAGTTGATTCCAACGATTGGGTCGTTTTCAGGCTTCAGTACCGCTCGATGATGAGCTGATGATTTGAATCGTCTGTGCTGGAGCAGGGAGAGACCCAAAACAAGCAGGACTCAAGCATTCCCTACAAATATCAAAGTCAATGTGCTCCAGAGTTAAACTGTTGCACTTTTATATAACTCCATTTGAGAGAATTTAACTATATCTTTGTCTTAATTTGTCTTCTCTTAGTATTGTCTGAACGTACATCTACTTTCTACTTACTATTTACTGATGTGAACTCTATCAACAAATGTCACACTTTCTGTTGCAGGTGCATGTTAAAAACCAGCAACCATGCAGGAGTAGAGAGTTACGTAGTGAAGAACATGAGGAATCAAGTAGAATTTTCTATGAAGGTGAGAAAAAATGATGACTTAGACTTACAAACATCACGTTACTATTTATGTGAATATATCTAATCTTTCATAACTCTCCTCCAGCCGGGTAATACCAACAAATGGTTCCTAGGAGAGGAGCTTCTCTCGTTGTTGGGACTCGTGTTGTGTTTGCCACAAGGTGCTCAGACTGATTTGCTTAACAGTATGGACAAGTGAGTAACATGAACAAGACATACAGACAGGCCAGCTCATATGTTGTTAGAGAGTCTACACTCAACACAATCTGTTAATGACAGATAACATACTGTATATTTAATATTGTCCAAGCTCGCCACAAATATTTGCCAGCCTGGAGGCGTTGCGGTCTGGAGGAAGTCCTTTTGGCCTTGTTCAGGCTGCCAGCCTACCCAAATCTTGTTTTTTGGCATTTCCAGATTGTGTCCAGATTGATTTTAGAGAGTCAGCAAAAAACCCCAAATGCAATGTGATTTTTACAGATTTTTTACAGAGCCACATTTGGAGGTAATCTGAAATGTGATCGGATTTCTACAAATGTGCCTCAGTCTGGCACGTCAATCAGACTTCTGTGTGTCTTCTACGCCACTCGCAACGAAACACAATGATGACGTCATATCCAGAGTGACGGATGTGCATCAGAGCGGACGTAGTTCCTGACACCTACACGGTTGCCAGAGCAACCAAAGCAGATAAAAAGGAGATGTCAGGACACAGACTGCAGACAGTCTGCCTTAAAGATCTGACTTGATAATAACAAATCAGCGTTGGTTGCAGTCTGACAAAACCCAGTGACAGTCCGACCACCTTAACTGGGCTGCAGATACCCATACCTGTGAACAAACAAGTCAGCTAACTATGTATTATTGAAACGTTTTGGCCAGTTATCTGTATTATCATCCCAAACGTACATGGCACTGCAGGCCCAGTTTAATATGAAACAGAATATATGCAGTGTGGGCTCCCAGCTCCATCTATCACTTAAGGGGTCCTTGGCCTGATAAACACTGACTGCTTTATAAATATAAAACCCATACCTATAACTTAAACAAATTCTGCTTTTCATGAAATATGAAGCTAAATCAATGTAGATTCAGATGTTAACATCTATATGACATAATCCACCTCAGATCTCTTTCAGTTACAGTCCTGTGTGGCTCTCAAATCCTTCTTGCAATTTGGCTTTTCTGCTGAGATTCAAAGACAAAAGGGTCTCTAAATATGAGAACTTGGACACTTCATCCACACTGAGCCATTAAGCAATGCCCTGTCTCACTTTTATCCAGGATAATGGAGAGTCTGAGTCTTCTGCGCTATCTCGTTATCAGAGACAAAGAACTGAGGAGCCCAGTAAGTCAGTCTAATTCAACACTGTCACTGCTCTTCTGCCAGCCGGCCTGGCTAATGCTCAAAGCTGACGATGTACTCCTCCTTCATTCAGACAGATGTGTGGGAAAAGCTGTGTAGGATCAAAGACGAATACCTTAAAATGCTGCGAGTGTGTATCGGCATATCAAGAGGCTATTATTCCGCTGAACTGAAGGCACTGAGGGAGGATCAAAAGCTAAAAGCAAGAGGTAGGTATTAGCTGCTAATCTGTGCAACAAAATGACTTTGAAACAACCTTGCAAAAACAGCGTTATAATAGTCTGTCTCAATTCATCCGTCTCTGTTTTCCTCCTTCAGAAGCCAGAGATGCTACTCGATCCACAAGATTAGTCAAAAGCATAACAGTGAAACATGAGAGTGTGTCTAATATGTCCCCGGAGGTCCAGCACCAGGTACAGAAACTGTCCTTCCTCTTCATTATTATTTTAGTTTTAGCCTCTATGCGACCGTCAAGCTGACTGTTCTCATGTGTCACAGGTGCTGCAGAGTGCTTTGGTGACATTTGACCTGATGGAGAGTCTTATCGTGCGGATCGAAGAGATCACGGAGGAAAAAAAGAAGATCACGACATAAACCAAGGACTGCGCTCAAGTGTCAGACGAGTGGATTATTTTTCTAAACACGGTTTAATTCCATCTGCTCTGACTGCTTGAAAAACAGCGCATTGAATAAAGTGTGATTTTGTTACTGTCAAAAAATGGAAAAACGGAATTAACTGTGCTAATACACTGAAACACATCTTTTACATTTGCTTTTGTATAATCACCAAGTCAGCATCAAATAAAACTACGGAGGTGTTTGTGCTGGATCACCTGCTGACGTTCACAGAAAGTCTCTTAGCATCTCCCACACAGGACTGCTCTCGAGGACGTGAGCCCGAGCCAGAGACATGCGGTCGCGGATGCTGTCCACATGGGGCTTACTGGTGGCCTGCAGACAAACAAGCCTTGGGTTACTTCCAAGTATCACAGGAGGAATAAACAACCTGTCCAACTCATTATTACAAGAATAACTTGGTGCACCACCACCATCTTTACCTTGGCAATTGTCAGCAGTCCCTTGACAATCTCAGTATTGTTTCGCACAGGCAAGATCCTGAGATTACTGCCAAAGAATCTGTAAGAGAAACAGACCTCCTCAGTTATTATAAGTATAAATTACATAAACTGTATGTGTCAGTCAAAGAACACAAGATTAAAGATATAACACAGATAATTTATATACCTGCTCTGAATCACAGACAAGATTTCCAGCTCCTTTTTCCCATTGAAGGGGGCAAACAGAAGTAGAAAGCTGTTGCGGTGAACTTGCACAAACGTCTTTATCCTCTCAATGAGTCCCGAGTCCTCAAAACGCTGCGGGAGGTCTTGAGGGTCAACCAACAGAAAGGCAGTACCTAGGCAAGTAAGTTATAAACAGTCACAGGCTAATAATGTTAAGATTATACGCAACTAAAAACATAACATTTAGGGTACTGGTTGTGTGTTTTCAAGTTTAAGCAAAGATCCAATAGCAGCTTGGAGGGTCACTGGTTAAAGGGGCCTTATAAAGCTCTGGTTAATGAAGATGAGGCTCCCTAAAGGCAGCAAATACAACTTAAAAAATACAAATCTTACCTGACAGAGGAAAAATAAATGCTCCAGACCCAACGCTGTCTGAAAATCTGATTCGGTGCTGCTGTGCGCTGAGCATCCGGCATGTATCATGGTTCTGGTAAGAAATTAACATCAAGTAGTTTCATCCAGTGATTTCCGACCTCTGGGTCATGCTCCTCCAAAGGTTCACTAAATCTGAGGGCCGCTGATTTTATGAATGTAGGAGAAAACAAGGGAAAAAGCTCTGCTACACAAATGTATATTACTTTTCCAGTACTGTAATCTAATCTTGGCTTTTTTTGTGAGTGAAATATTTCACTTTTACTTTAAAGAGCCTCAGATATGTTTAAATTAAACCATGTCAGGAGTTAAGAGGAGAAATGTCAGGTAACAACTCATGGCGAAGATTACATTCAGACAAACGTTACCTGTTTGGATAAATACACATATTGAAATCAAGATATAAAATTAAATACCTTTAAAAATGGCATTAATACATTTTAATACTCCGCATACACCCTGAATTAATAAGGTACCTTCTTAAGCCTGTTAAAAGTCACACTAGGTTGAACAGATCCTATTCTGTCGACAGTTATCTTATTAACGGCTATGTTTTAGCTGCAGTTGCTAGCTCGGTAGCTAGCAAACCAAAAATTCTACCGTTTTAATTAAGACCAAACTCAAAATGTTTGACAGTTAGCCTCTACCTGGAGTGACGTGCTGACAATTATTGTCGTTTTCCACAGTGGAGTCGCTTCTCTGTAAGCCGCCATCACCCGCTGCTGGTAGAAGAGGACATTAACCGCGAAGATTTGTTTTATTAACGAGACCGTTAAAACTTTCCGTCGGTCTCGTGAGCAAACGTTATATTGACGGTTGAAGTCCATGAACGCAGCACGGTCAGTTGTAGTGTTAACTGAAGGCCACGAGAGGTCGCTGTGGTGTCACTGAACACATTCTGACTTCTGTTAGAACAAAATTAGTGGTGGAGGCCTGTAAACACGGCTGTAGACTGGATTTTAGAAAGTCATGCCCTCCATCAACACATCCAGGAAATGTTGGAGACTTCAGTATAAATCTGTGTATTTATCTGGATTCTGACAGGACCGATAATGGCTGAGGAAATCATATCAGTGCCGGCACAAAGATGAAAACTGAACTCCGACAGAGGAAGATAAGTCATAAATATGTCCAATTTTGACTTCAATTTATCAAACTTATTTCTATGCTGACAAGAACTTATTAACATGGGTAAAACTTTATAATACCCATCATTAATTCACTGTTAATTAGATTCATTTTACTGTTAAGAGACAATAAAATGGTTCATTAAACAGTGTAAACGTTAAAAACATCAATTTCAACTCATCCAAAAAAATTTTTTTAATTAACTACAGTATTCAACCATTTACAAAGTATTCTGATCAACTGCAACTTTCCAATACAGTCAGATACATTTTAAATAAAGCTTATTTGACTATAAACTTGCAGTTTTTAATTATATGTAACAGTTTATTTAAAGTGTTACCAATAATATAAATGTATTAAGGTAGCAAAGGCTGAGGAAAAATACAGGGGGTGCAATAGTAGCTACAGCCCTGCACTTCTTTTATTTTCTCACATTACATTATTTTGGGACACAGCTGTGTTTGTACTTATTATACTAACTGTATTAATTTACAGCAGCTGTTGGACTTCTTGTATGATGAAATATCCCTTCACTTGTTTGGGTGTAAACCAGACCAATCCAACTGGCAGCCCTTTAACAAATCAAACCAAAAACCAACTTCTAAAATAAAATAAGTGCATTTTTTTCCCCCTACTGTATTTAAAATGGTTCTTTTCCAAATGGGAATCTTAATAAACTAAGCAGAGAAAAAAACTAAAAGCAGCATTGTTTTTACACCATTAAATTATGTGCTCTATAGGTCAGACATAGTTGTAAGTTATGTAAAAGTCTTGGTAGTTTATTAAAAATCTGGCCTTTCTTTCAGCCTGACAAGTAAAATGTCTGCTGTGTGCTGCGTAAAAATGTTGAGGTGTAAAATTAAAATTTAAAAAAGAGAGAAGGAATAAAAAATACGAGACAATATTTCCATGTGCACCACATAATCAGTTAACAGTGAGGAAAACTTTTCATTTTTCAGAAACACAAATCTTTATTTTCAATATGACATTAAATGCAAGCCAGTCGGCCAATATTATTTTTCTTTAAGAAACTCCAGTCGACCATATTATCAGAAGACTGCCATGAGAAAGAAATGATTTTTTTTTCATTACTCTATTTTTTTCCAGAGCTTTGAAGCAACATCGATTTGAACAGTCAAACATACAAAAATATCAGCATGCATACGAGCCCGTCCGTGTCCAGAAACACTCCAGAGGGCGTGACGGGGAATGGCAACAAGCTGCTGCAAAGTCCACAGTTCTGCAGAGTCTAGAAGGGAACAGATGTCAAAAAGCGAGAGACAGAATAATTCTTTATAAATAATGATAAATTAAGACAAACTTGATGTTAAGACGTTCAAAGTTCAAAGAGAAGGCGTCAACTGTCCGGCAGGCTCTCCTCTGTGCAGTCAGTGATGTGTTTCCAGTTCCACGATGGTCCACTCCCCCTGTGGAGACGCAGCATCTTCGGGGGAGAAGCTGGTCACCGTGATGCTGGTGGAGGAGTCCTCCATGGGCGAGATGAGCTCCGCCCAGCGTTTGAAGGTCTCCTTCTCCGGGGACAGGAAGCTGTTTGAGTCCAGGCAGTCACGTGACAAGGACAGCGTCTGCTTGATAAGGTACTGGGCCAGGTTGAGCTCCTCAGGCACGGGGTTAATGACGCCCAGATTGGACTCGTGGTCTGAGAGGAGCTGCCTGAGCAGGCTCCAGTCCCGCTCTGCAAACTCACTGCTCTTGTCATCGTCCCTTCTCTGCTTCTCTTCCTCTGCCTTCAGTTTAACTTTCCTGTCCTTGTCCGAGCAGTGCTCAAAGGCTTCTCCCACATCCATCTCGTAAATGGGAGAGAGGGCTTTGGATGGCCGGCGGTCATGTTTGCAGCTTTGATCCAATCTGTCACAACCATTCTCCCCTAAAAACAATTGACAATACTGCAAAATGACAAACGGGCATTCTCCTCCACAATCGTCCTTTTTTTTTTTCTTTTTTTCTTTTAACTGCCTGCTACAACAAAACACCGATTACTGAAAGTTTACCCTTAATGCAACTGTGTCCTTTACAAGATGTACCATAGTGAAGATGGGTGAGGACAGAAGCGCGTGGAAGCGGTGACGTTGTTGGTCACGTTATGGTCGGTTAGACGGCGGTACCAATTTTAAATGTAATCCTTCAAACATCTCCCATTACTTCAGATATGGACCTCAAGGGGAAACAGTTGCCTTAAAGGTAATGCACAGAGGAATGCTTTTCTGAATGCATCTCTTTATCCACCTGTTCAAACAAAGTAAGCCATGCATTGCCAGCACCAGTGAACTCTGCATTTTGTCAGGAAGTAACAGTGATATGTTTTGAGATTTACGTGCAGGTCTTTTGAACGAGCAGACCTCATGAACAGACTTTAAATACTGTCACAAAAAAAACTAAAATGCAAGCTTTGCTTAGCAGCACAAAAGATGGAACACCACCCAGTTTTTCTTCTTCTTTTTTTTTTTTAGACATTCTTTGTGTTTTTCTATTTTCAACAATTTCAGAAAAGGTAAAAAGATGGAAGGAACTGAATGATTTACACGTTTGCATCGGGACAGACCTTCAGTAATGGTGCAGCAGGATTTCTTTTTTGTGAATATGATAGTGAAAAAAGAGAGACATGGCAGCTGCTCTAAAGACACATCACATACTTTACAGAGGAGGCTACTGACACTACACAAACCTACCGAACAAAAGCTTATAGACAACAAAACAATCTTCTTAAAGACTATTTGGACACAGGTCTACTGGGCATGACAAGGTAATGCATAACAGAAAAAAAAAATGATGCATGGTATAGGGATGACAAATAAATATAAATAGTGGCATGCATATGTGCAGTGCAAAAACAAAGACAAAACAAACTCAGGAAGAGGTACATTCTCGAAGAAAAATTAAACAGCAAGGAGATGCACGGGAAAAGTTTCCCAGTATAACACACTTTTCTGAGAAGCAGTGGCTTCACTCTACAACAAGTTTGGAAAAAAATCAGTACTCGCTTTTTAATTTTACCTGAACACAAATTTTAAAGGTGCGACGTATAGCATTTAAAATCAACAAACCCTTTGAAATTAATTATGCGATGTTCGTGTAATTACTGGAGACAAACAGACCATCGCTGAGAAGCCGAGCAGCGCCGCGATGATACACTCGTTGCACCACAGTCTACAGATTTGTTTGTGCTGTGTGCCACTAGAGGAAGAGCTTAAAGAGCCAGAAGCTTGTGTTTCTCAAACCGCCGTGGGTGTAGCGGAGGAAAAGCCAAACATGTTTATCCTTTACAATAACGCTAAAGAAAAGAAGGAACCAGGAGACACATCTTCTGAGACAAGGCGCATTTATGGGAAATGTAGTCTGAATTTTAAGAAAGCTTAAGCTTTTATAAATGTCACTCTCGGTGGCATGACGTGACACCCTCTCAAGAATGTTCTGTAACCGTAACAGTATTTATACCAACAAACCACAATTAATTTGGCAATGATGTGTTGATGTTAGAGTGCTACACATTGCACCTTCAAATATGTCAAATTATTTATGGCTTAAAAAGGCCAACGACTGTTCCACTGCATAAAAGAAATGACAAAAATAATCAAAAAATCTTATCTTTATGTACATAAAAGTGCATTTATACTGTATATCTATGTCACAGGCCTTGTCACAAGGCAGATTCTTTTTGACAAATACAATTGTACGATCAGTCTTAGTGAAGAGTACACTGCTTTTCCCTTTTTTGTGTAAACTGAGTTACCAAGGCCTAATGCCTCTGACTAAAGGTAGTTCAGTTGTTTTGAAGTTTAGGTTATCTGTTACGATGAGACCGATCTCCATCTTTAAAAGGATATGAACGTTGCAAATTCAAATTCACAACAGCTACACATCAATGGGTTGAAATGAGAGAAAGCTTTGAGCTATGAAAATATGATCCCCACTGATTTATTTGAATTTGAACTTTATTTATAACTAGTTATTAAACTAGTATGATCAATGATATCCTTTTATTCTGAAAGAGGGATAGGTATATGCTGGATGTGGGTAAGGTCTAAGGATCAGAGCAAAAGGGAATGAAACTCTTGCAGGGACAGACTACAGCTTCACTGATGGAGTCTAGGGAAAAGAGATGGGTTCAGATTTGGGGTCTAGGAAGAGTCCGTAGATCATACATTACCTGCTGGAGACTGTGCAGCATGTACAGGAGAGTCCCCTGTCAGCTGAGGATCATTTAAGTCTAGATGTAAATCAGCTTTCTTGCTTTCGGAGGGATTTTTGCGCGGCCCTCCGTTGTATTGTTCAGTGTGCCGCAGATCCAGGTGGCATGGGCGCTCCTGGGGAGGGAGGTCTCTCGTGTCAGCATCAAGGAGAGGACTGCTCGACTTCACTCCATCCTCCTGGATGTGATTACTCTCCTCCCGCACAGGATCCTCGATCTCCGTAAGGAACACGGAGGATTTCCCTTCCTGTTCCTCGCCGTGTTGTTTGTGCTTCACACCTTCGTTTTCAAGATGGCACGGCAGGTGGTTCTGTTGGTCACTGGTAACTGTTGAGTCAGACTCGAAAACATCACAGGGAGTCACAGCGTCGTCGGGCTGCTGAGGTGGAGTTTGGACGCCTCCCTCCTCTGAGCCCAACTCCTCACACTCATCGACAGAGAGCAACACCGAGCGGCGGAAGTTAGAAGACGACTGGTAGTCGGGCTGCTCGTTGTCCTGGTCCGGAACGTCGTCATCAAAAGCGAGGTTGACAATTCCCTGATAATGCGGAGAGGCTTCAGTTGGTGGAGGAGCCTGACCTGGAATCACCTCAACCTCAGACCTCTCATCCTCAGTCGCCTCCTCATCTTCATCTTCCTCCTCCTCCTCTGAGGAGAAGAGCTGGTGGTCGGGCACGCTCTTTACAGTCACCGTGGCCTCCACCTCCGAGTGCTCCTCCTCCACAGGAACCTCCTCTCTTTGCAGCCAGGAGCGAGGACGCTGTCTTACTCCCTCCTCCTCGCTGGTGGTCTCCGCTTCTCGCCCACGCAGCCGTACCTCCACCCTCAAACCCGCTCCACCTTCGTACATCTTCAACTCCTCTGGGGTGCTTGTGTCACTGCTACTACGACCCAAGAAGTCATGGCAACGCATGGTGCCGCATTTGGAAACGCCTCTGTCGTTGGAGCAGTCGTCGTCTTGCGAGCCTCCCGCGTCGTAGTCCTCTGAGCGCGGCTTGATGTCGTCAGAGGAGGTGGTGTGTGTGCTGCCAGTCTCAGACTCCGGGCTGACCTGGTGGTGGGTGCCACTCCAGGAGTCTTCTAAGGGAGTGTCGGTACTTCCCACGCTGCAGGGGGTGTCTATGGGGCGTTCAGTGTCTCTCGGTGAATTTGGGGTGTGAGCAGGGATGCCAGCGCTTGAAGACTGTTTGCCGGTGCCTGCACTGGCAGCCTTTATCTGGGGGATGTTGTTAGCTGTTGGTGTAACACTGTACTCATCGCCTGCACCCGTGATATTTTCTGACTGTATTTCAGTCTTCTGCTTCAGGCTTGATTCCACTTGTCGAGTCAGAGGATCCCCCCCGCCCTGGCTTGTTGGCTGTGTGTGCGCTGCAGGACGATCAGAAAGCGCAGCCTCTGTACTATCTTTCTGCACATTTTCAGCTGGAGCAAGCTCAGACTTACTATCTACACTTTTACCACTCACTGCCTCCTTTCCTTTGGTTCCAGGTTTCTTGGAGGCAGCAACAGCAGCTGAGGTTTTGGAAGTGCCTCCAGACTTTGGAGAAGCTTTCTCCATCGATAATTCAGTTGTACTTTTCGGCTTTGATCCAGACTTGGCAGCAACTACAGAAGATTGCTTGGAGGGGGCCGAAGAAGCTTTTGCTGGTTTAGCACTGGATTTAGCCGAGGCTCCAGCAGCTGAAACAGGTTTTGTGATCTTCTTTTTAGACACTTCACCTGCAGCTTTCTCTGCTGCTGAGGATTTCAATCCGTCTTTGCTGTCTTCCTTCCTGGGGGAAGCTGGCTTTTTCATGGAGGGGCCATGCTTGGAGACTTTAACAAAAGACAGAACACAGCATTAATTCATTGCTATGGTAAACTGACAGACATTTGAATCCATCTGACTTTAAACAGCTCACCGTGGTGGTCTGGCGTGCCTCGCCCCTTAGTGTCTGCTCTCGCTGCTCCGGCAGATGATTTCTCTGCTGCACCAGTCTTCACTTTGCCACTTTCTCTCAGGCTTGACTTATTAGTAGGACTGTGGAAACCATAAAAGAATCAAAGTGACCACAAATGCTTTAACCACAATGTCCCGATCAACCAATACCCCTTACTCACATCATCACCGAAAGATATTTATGAGAAGAGCTACAGAGAGAGTAGATCATGAATTAAAACTTCACACCAGCAGAGGGCAGCAAAGGCTTTTCTCCCATTTAGTCAAGGTCAAGCTTCTGAGACATGAGCTGATTATCAATGCCAAAGAATTTTAAGTTGCTCCTTGTGTCCTTGTGAAGGATGTTCCACCCTGGTTTTTTAATAAAATCTAACATCAGGAACAAAAGAACAGATCTCAGAGTGATCTTACCCCGCTGCAGTTTTTAAGAACCTAACTTAAATCACGATAGTTGATGATATTACAGGTCAGATTGTACAAAAAAATACTTGTAAGTAATGAATTTTGTCACATGATTTCAGGTTAGATTTCAGGTCAGGTTAGAGGTCAATGTTACCTGCTCCCATCTTTGTTTTTTAGTGAGTTACACAGCTGATATGACCAAAATCCAGAATCGTGACATCTGGAAACTACATAGATAAACTTTTAACTATACCATCTGTTTGTCTGCAAAAGACGCCAATTCAAAGATGCAACCAAGATGTGTTTTATCAGGCCATCAGCTATTTATTGGCAAACTTGTATGGTTGCTTTCCAGGGAGACTATTAAATATTAATGTGCTTCCAGGACAGATGGAGTTTGGATGCTGCTGACTGTAAAACGGATATTTTTAACACCTTTGAAGAACAGATAATAAGGCTTGTCAGAAAACACAACACAGCTGCTTTTATCCTCCCGACAGCCACATGTGGCCTAAAAAAGACAACAAGGTGATACTGTGCTGCAACATCCATCTTATTAGGCCTCCGCTGACATAACTGAGCACGCAGTCTAAAGTATGTTTGTTGTTTTGTTTCCGAGGCCATAAGTGATTTAAGCTAATGGGGGCTGAATGCATTGGCATTAAGCTCATATTGCATCTCAGTCTGGGCAAGCAACTTGTTTAGACTCAGTTCAGGTTCAAATTGCAGCTGTTCAGGCTACAGTGTAACCTGACACGTTCAGTTCATTTGTTCTTGCTTGAGAATTTTAAAATGCTCATTTCAGTGTAGATGACAGGTGGCATTTTTTTCATTCTGTCCAGATAACAAATGTGTTTAAACTAAACGAGGGGTGGTTTATAAGTTCATGGCCTAAAGTAGAAGGAAGCAAAAAACCTTCCATTTTATTTTGCGACATAATCCCCTCCTACATTTACACACTTAATCCATGTTTTGAGGCACACAGATCCCTTCTTTATAGAAGTTGGCATCTTAGACCACCAGAAAGATCTCTGCAGCAGCGATAATGTCTCCCTCACTGTCAAAATGGTGAGCACTGAGCTCCTCCTTCATCTTGGGGGAAGAGGAAGCTGTCTAAGGGTGTCAAATCAAGTGAACAGTGCGGGTGTTGGACAAGTTCAAATCCAAATTCCTGGATGGCCGCCATCACTCCTATGGACATGTTCATTGTCTTTTTTCCCTCATCTTTTTTTTTTTTTTTTTTTTGGGGGGGGGGGGGACAATTTTCAATTACCTTAACAGAAATACCACAAAAGCTATTAACTTCAAACTTTCTGCATAATCACCAGAAGAGTTGAGCTGCATGTGCGTGGATCGAGAGCTGTTTAATGCATCTCCACCAACCTTAGACCATGACCTTATCAATTACTGCTCATACTTCAAGAGTTGGTTTCTCTTAATGTCTCTCTGACTCACTAAATCGTTTATGTCCTTGTGATGTATCTCAAGTACTTAGCAACTAAAAAGTTTAATTTCAATGCTACATTTTCCACTGCCCTTTTGTACTTGGGAATATGTAAAACTGACATAGAAACTACTTAACTTGTGAAATGCCAGACAAAGTCCGAGTGGTGGGTAAAACGGAGTTCATCCATCTAGAAAATTAGAATTTTCTCAAATGCGTCTTTTATTTTATACAGTTGTAAATTACACTTACATTCATCCTGGCTTATGTGCAGAAAATGTTGACCAGAGCTTGAAAGATTGTGAAAGAAAATCTCCCAAACCTTCACTTGAGTTACATTTATTTATTTATTTTTTCAGATATCAAGCAGTACACGAGGACATCAATTAGACCTTTAAATGTCACACCAAGCAATTCAGTGAATAGACAGAACGGATGAGAAAGCACACGGATAAGCACCGTAATGATAAGTGTAAAGCTCACCTGCTCGTCTTTGTTGTGTCTGATTTCTGAGGTTTTGTCAGTGGGGATTTGTTCACCGGCTTAGTCTGGTGTTTGGGCTTTGCACCTAAAAAAAAAAGCAGACAATGAGCCACATGCACAAAAGTTTGTCAGAGCAGACAGTTTTGAGCACAAAAAACATGACAACACTGTCTGTCTTTTACATATAACCCTCCATTTTTCTCAAAAATGAACCAAATAATCTTCAGAGGAGCAAGGACACATATTAGGGTGGGGTAGTGTGCTGATGCTGTGTGAGCTCACATCACAGACGTCACTTTCAGGGTGGGGTGCAGGGACACATGCTGCGCCAGAACCAGCAGGGCAGACAGCTGAGGCCCACTTCAGCCGAGGATAGTAATATCAATCGGGATTACCCGCCGCCCTTAACCCACCCTCACCACAAAGGCTCAAAGTGATCAGTCACACCCCCCTGTGTGACAGCTGTACAGGGCTTTGACCTCTGCCGTAAGTTTGTACACTGATCCCAGCAGGCTGCCAAGGACAGCCTCATGTGCTTTGTTTCCTGATGAATCAACATTCATACATGACACTGCCCTTGCCTTCCAAAAATCCCTCTCGGCCACAGCACAATATTCATCATACTAATTAGTCTGCGGGTTCGTTCATATTCCAGCTACAACACTACGCCTGGAGCTGGCTTGGCTACAGTGATGTCCTACCTTGTAATTGGTGTCAGTCACAATGATTAAATGTAAAGAAGTCAATAAAGAGCGTAAACCTGGGATGGAGTGAGTGTCGTTGCGAGGGCTGCTGGCACTGTTCTCTGGCGAGGCGCTGCCTGATGTGGGTGAAGCGCTGGGCTGAGCATGGGTGGTGCCAGCAGTGCTGTCAGCCCTCCCTGCCGAACTCTTCTGAGCCTTCATTACCGTTGTCTGGCTCGTAGATGTGCAGCTCGGGGGAGACGTTTTAGGCCGTGCACCTGGGTTTGGCTTCTTTTCCTGCTCTTTAGCTCCATGAGAGCTTCTGGGGCCATTGGCGCTGGCTACATCTCGCCTGGCCCCTGCAGCTCCTGTGCCATTAACAACTGGTGTGCCAGCTGATGCAGTCTTTGCTTTTGTTGCTACACTTCGGTCTCCTGGTTTCTTCACACTCTTCGCCTTAGACGTGTGGCCGTCTCCCTGTTTGTTAGCTGTGCCCAGTCCATCAGACTTCATGGCTGATGCGGCACTACGGGAGGAAGATGTAGTGTTTTCAGACACCCTGTGGGTCCTGTGCACAGGAGGACTCTCAGGTGCAGATGAAGGGCATCTTATGGCCCTCGACTACGGGAAAAAAAACAGACTCATTAGTCATGGAACTGTAGGCTCGGATTAATCAACAAATAACCAGAGGGCAGCCATAGGAAACTGAATAACATTAGTGCAGATTAGCACAAGCCCCTGGAACATGGCACTAGAGAAGATGCTGTTCTCCTCACCACCTACACAGTCTCTTCTTTATATGGTCTAATCAGCAAAGGAGGAACCAAATCACTGAAGTCATTAAAAGTCTCAAGCAAGTCTCAAGTCCAATATCATAAAATATGCATTTCATAATGTGTTCTTCACCAAATGTTTTGCCATGTGTTAAATTTGACCTGCAAGTTTTGCATACTGCAATCCACTTCTTGCTGCACAGCCCACAGATGCAAACCTGATAAAACTTGGTATAATTTATAATCTATAACAGGAGCTTTAACATAAAGTTCTTCATGGTTTTCCCCTGCAGCTTGAATATATTCAAATAAAGTGAATATAGGGAATAAAGTGCTGACTTGCTGGGAATGAATAGTGTTAAAGTTAGTTGATTCAGGAAATGAAGGGAAATAAATTGATGTGTGGGACACGCAGGGGTTAAGATCAAGTATTCAAGTTAAAATGTCACGAGTCGCTTGTGTTTAGGTCGCAAATCCTTCTTCATTTTGTCAAGTCATCTAATTCATGACTTGAGACTGACTCGACTCTGCACCTCTGCTGATCAGTCAATCAAAATCCTCCTGTTGCATTTATTCTTACATTGTTTAATTTGATCTGATTTATTACTTTAAGGCCTTCAGCACATGAAGATGAGAGGAAGAAACTGAGCTTCTTCCTTGTTCTACTTTTGCAAACTTTTGCAACTAATCAAACTGGGAACTCATAATTGCCTCTCCGTGTCAGTGGAACAATTACTGCAGTGAGCCGTGTCTTCCAGGTTCAGAGAAAGCCTAGAGAGTAGAGGAAAGTTCCTGTTTGGATTGCATCAATCTACTCCTGAGAGATCTGCGGGAGCTCCACTGCTCTTAACCACTCATGCCTAACATCTTGGCAATGCACAGTCTGGATCACTTCAGCTGAGCTTATCTCAGCTATACATCTGCTTAGAGAGGCCCTGCTGCTCATTTCATACCATATCTCTTAGCTGTGAGGGTGGGGCATTTATGACATATGACATCCGAGGGCCACAAACTATAATCACTGTCAGGGATTACACAAACTAACATGGATTTCTCTGAGCTAAAAACAGCATCATAAGTTCACATCATCAGATAATTCAGAGTCAGCGCTCTGATTGATAAATAAAACTTCAGTCTCTTCCTCTCTCTGAAACACAAATACAACTTTAAATGCATCTTTAGATGATTTTACCTGTGAA
The DNA here is from genome assembly GCF_904848185.1 of Acanthopagrus latus. Taxonomy (NCBI): domain Eukaryota; kingdom Metazoa; phylum Chordata; class Actinopteri; order Spariformes; family Sparidae; genus Acanthopagrus; species Acanthopagrus latus. Next base: position 4,014,938 of record NC_051049.1, read on the forward strand.
CTAGTGAATACAGGCTTTTTACCAAGTCTTCGATTGTCGCCTTTATCAATAGCATCTGTCAAAACAAGGTAGACAAAATCAAGAAAGAACCAGTTAGTATTTTGCCAGCTAAACAGACTCAAATCTAAGAATAACACAGACGAAAAGGGCTGCACCATTTTTTTATCAACACGCCACTAAAGACCATCATTATGTGAGCTAGAGGAGCAATTCTTTTCATTCACAAATTCTCCTTCCCACACCCTGTGTTTACCCTTTGGTTGCTTGACCATTTGCAAACATTCAATCAATGAATCGATCAGTCCGCCATGTCTGGCAAGGACTGTCCAAACAAAGCACAGCTATTTCTATACTTTCCATAAAAAACAGTGTCAGACCCTCTTGATTTATCTAATCTAATCAAAAGCCAAATGAGTTGAATTTTACTCAATTCGCTAAAGAACATGTGTAATGTTTGCATGTGAGATGTGGAATCCGATTACACTGGCAAGAAATGTACCAGTAATAGGCACACGCTGATACCAGCCAGATCAATTATTCATGCAGTGCATTTCAACACATTACTAGGTCAGCAGTGAGAAAACAAGATGTTTTTTTATGTATTTGTGGAGGCTTCTAATCATGTGCAGAGCCACAAAGACGGGAATCCTGCCTTTCACTCCCACCCGTTCAAACAAGCATGGCGTGTCTGGTGCATTTACCATGTTAGCGTCCACTCATCAGCCCAGGACAGTTAAATAGGTAGCTCACATAAAGCAAAGATTCACAACAACAATAGTCTCCAGTCAAACAATAAATGTGTTAGAAGTGGTCAAGCAGCTGCGTAGAAAGAAGTGATTAAATGTTAAATCAACCAACAGCATATGCTCCAAGGGCTTCAGTTCATCTGTAATGATGCAGAGCCACTGCTTCAGCGCCAGACTGGGTTAGAGAGGAAAAAAAACCAAAAAAAAACATCCACACACACACACACGCCGCAGCACGAATATCCTGTGTGGGATTAAAAACAAGGATATCCTTCCTTACCTGCTAGTATCCTCTCTCTGTGTTTGGAAGACAGGGTCTCCCATCCCTGCGTGTGGCGGACTGCGTAGAAGCTCTGGAGCAGGAACGTCCACAGCCGACCGCGTAGCGTACAAATCTCTCGTCTGAACGGCTGGAGAGAGAGGGAGTGGAGAAGAATGGAAAAGGGGTGCGCTACAGCACAGGCGAATCAGCAGCTGCTTGAAGAACCTTTCGCCATGGCAACAAATACCCCTCCCTCCTCCCTTTCTCTGTCCCTCCCTCCCCCCTCAGTCTCCGTTGCAGAATCCACTCGAGCTCCCTTGAGTGAAATCAGTGATGTCAGCGGCTGATGCCCATACTCCTGTTTCCACGCCTGATTATAAAAACAGGGCTGGAAGGTGGGGAGGAGCTATCTCTACCTCCTCCTCTGCACTCGCCACACACACAGCCAGATTAGCGAAGGCCGCTGGCACATGTCACAGTCTCCCTCGCCCTAATCCATTCTGCCATACTGTACCGTATTTACAGGGGTTATGCGCTTTAACTTGTGCAGCCAGGGTCACTTTCGCCTGGAAGTCATCTCACGAGCTTAACCTGCCCTGCTCACACAATACGCCTTGTCACTCTGTAATCTCTGCACCTCTTCACCGACACAGCTTACAGTTCAAGACTTCAACTGCGCAATTTAAATGTTATACCTTATGCCTTTTTGTCTACACGTATCTAAAGACATCCACGGTGAATAATGGAGTTGGTTGTTGGAGAAATGATTCATTCTGGCATTTAGATACGGTAATTTGCTCTGTTAAAAGGTCAAATTTTGATGGAAATTGGGACGGGAGGGATGATATTTGTGTAACTCACTGGCTACAGGGGGAGGGTGGGGCTGTTTCATCTCTGTCGTGTGTTTTTAAAGGTGACCTGTGGAGTTTTTGACCTCTAGCAGCCCTGTGTGGCAGTTTTTCTTAGTAGCTCCCTGCATGTGCACAAGGACGCACATGCACTCAGGTTCCTGCCAATGCTTTTACACTTTATCACTGATTTATATGCTGCAATGCACCAGCGAAGGAGGAGAAGAAGACCGCTAGCTGCTAACATGAAAGTAAACGATGTAGAATTTGAATACTTCTCATCTCACATGAGACAACTTTTTCATTCTCTTTATCATTCTGAAGAATATACTGATTGCAGTATAATGGCCACATATTGACAGGTTAACTATAGTAGGACGGATGTTTCCCACAATAATGAAGGCGGCATTACAGCGCAAAGGAAAGCATCAGCAGGTCTGCAAACAACACAGGAAGAAACACTGTTTTCCGGGGTCGTTCTCCCCATTTAATGAACAACTGGAATAACTGTGGAAAGTCTACACTGCAAAACAAAAAGAAATCCACTGACTGAGGAGACAAAGAAGGAAAAGAGGGAGAATGACAGAAACCGATTTAAAACACGAGTGAGCCGATGGGCATTCACTCAATGGAAAGCGTGTCAGTATTGTGTTTCCCTTTACCACTGGGACCCACGGTGGCTTAAAACTAACGATGTCTCCACTAGTTCAGTAAGTAAAACCTCCTGCTTATGTATCAATACAACCAGGTGTTTTCCTCAGCCTTGTCAGAGCAATGAGATCGGGGTTTCTAGGTCAAATTGGGATTCTTGTGGCTGTTCTTTGCTTTGGACAGTAGCCAGTCTGCTAGCTGTAGCCGTACTGCTAATGCTGTGTTTGAGACAGCAGCAGCAACAGTAAAACCACAGGGAAAATCAGGGAGCGATGAACTGGCTCGGGAAAGGAACAACAATAATTCCTTACATTTGTTAGACCTCAAAGATACACACAGTGAGGTTTGGTGGGTGGAAGCCTTTAAACACTACAGCGTTTAGTATGTAAAATGTATTTATGCGTCAATATTTTTTTTTTTTTTTTTTTGGTCCAAACATTTGTTGTGGTCCTGAGTACTTCCACACAAAAAGTTAATTTTACGTAGCGAACAAGTTACATCATTTTTTTTTTTTTTTTTTCAGAGCGATGTTGATTTTTCTGAGCTTTCACACTGCAAATGAATGCATCAACCAATCGTGTGTGAAATGTGTGAAACAAACATCACATCACAACACAATGAGTCACTTTAACAACATACCAGTGTTGCAGATTCACACACTGGAGCAATGCAATGAAATTCATGTCACTGATGTTGTGAACTGCTTTGATGCGAGTATCACAAATATTAGCGTTGTTTATCTGTCACATCTGTCTGTGTGAAGGCTTGACCACTGAATGTCAACGTTACTTTTGTTTATACGCGAGAAATCTCTACGAGGGCCCGTTAAATGTAGCCAGGGGCAGGAAGTTGATTCATGCACATCTTAGAAAAGCTTCATTTCATGTATACCACCAATATTTTCTTAAGCAAACACCAATTTCAAATTCTGTATCCCTGTCCACTGATAACTGACATTCACAAGATAGACCTTAGAAGATTCGTCCAAATTAAATTACAATAATTCATTTACAAGACAGATTGATAAGAGACACAAATTGGCAGACAGTAAGGCCAAAGTCGTGTTAGCGCATAAAGCCAATATTATAAGGTTAAAAATATGATGTCGTGTGATATCTTGTTCTACAGATGCCTCAACAGTGAGACAAAATAAATAAACCAAACCATCTATATTAGAGTGGAAAGCTCCTTGTGTGCAGTGGGTATCCAGTCTCAAAAAAAACATTCAGAGGTACCTGATAATGAAGCACGACAGGTGAGGCTAGTTTCTCCGAGAGGTTTCTCTTCAGTCTATGATTAAATGAGACAGTTGGAGTTTGGGCCCATGTCTACATAACACTGCCTCAGGAAAAAGCGCTGGGCCCAGTCTCTTTTTTTCAGAGCACTGTGTGGCTGCCCTTGAGCACCTCTACTTGAAAATCTCCCAAATGTTTAGAAAGGTGCTAAGCTTATCACCGCCACTCTTGTTCAGTCAACCAATCGCGTACCCGTTTGGGGAGGTACTCTGCACCCGTCACCCTGGTAACCAAGAAAATGCAGAGGAAGCTTGTTCGGCTGTGACCGTCTATACTGAGCTTTATCAGACATCATAACATAAATCGAGACAGAAAAGTCCATTTGAGGCGGGCAGACTGTCTGGACGCCAAGTTTTTCTAGTGAGTGCTGTGCTTATATGATCCGCCCTCTGTTACCATAGCGTTAACAGATGTCAGTCAAAACCAGCGTGCAGCATTTGTTTTTTTTTTCTCACAGCACAACCTGCTGCTCCCAAACGCTCTGCCAGCACTTTAAAAAACACAATGTGGCCACGAACACAGAGTTTATCCAAACTTCATCCAAAATCATGTTAATCAAGTTAGAAATAAATAAAACCGTAACTGAGTTTGCTCACTTTTTCAGGCAGTCAGGCAGTAGTGTGGTTGTTTTTGTTGGTATTCTGGTTTGACTATATTCCCACTAGCCTTAATGAACAGGACTGAATGGGAAACCGCACTAAACAGATTAGTGTTAATGGTCACTGTCTGCTCTCAAAAAGACAAATGGTTCAGTACAAAGAATCTGCTTCATCTCACCTCCTCTTGTTTCTGTCTTTCCAGCTCCAGCAGAGGGTCGTCCTCCATGTCATCTCCACACAGAAGGTACACGGCAGCGAAAAGATCACAGCAGTTGTCCACAGTCACACCTTCTCTGATGGCTGAGCAGAGCTTCTTCAGCAACGTTGGCTCTCTGGTAAACTCTTCCCTCTGTAACAGCATGCAGTAACAGATACTGAGAAACCACAGAAACGTCTGCTAAATGTTTCCCAAGGCAGCACAGTAAAGGAGACGGTGTTAGCTTGGCGACACTCAAGCTTACCCTGCGCAGGTCCTGGAAGGCCTGAGTGCGGATGACTTTGGGCAGATTCTGGACGATGACACTGAGGCTCTCCTCCTGCAGCTCTGTGGCGAGACTCCTCACCTGTTGGGCCCACTTGACTTCTGGGAGGCTGCCAATCAACTGCTCAGTGCCACAGAGCGTGGTAACGGCGTTCTGCACAGTCTGAGTGGAAACATCTATGAGCTAAAGAAACTCTCTAGGTGAGAATACAAAATAAAGTCAAATGAACACAATCCCACACACAAAGCATTCTTTCATTGCTGCCCGGGACCTATTGATCAGCGGAGGGACTCCCCAAGTTGTGTAAGGCTTCTTGGCCAGCTCTGATTCTCAAGACTTGCCAAGAGTGAACAATAGTACATCTGTCTTCTTTGCTAACAGAATGCGCACCACCTCCTTTGCAGTGATGAGAGACAGACTCTAGATTCAATTATCAATTACAAGCTGGATCACTCCCCATCTGTCTGCATCCACAATCATATTCTAAATTAGCCTGTCTTTAATAACTGAGAATTTAATAAAGGTCATCTTTGATTAGATCATGTTTGACTTCCCTTCCTGTGGAAAAAAAAACCCACTGCAGAACGGGTTGATGATATTTGTGCAATTACATGAATACAGTAGAGCTGATGACCCTGAGGGAGGAACTCACCATGGTGTCAGTTACAGCTGTCAGACAGGCTCTGTGGAGCTCAGGCGACAGGAGAGAAAAGTTTCTCTCACACCACGTCTTCACATAATGATCAGCAACCCATCTGAAAACACACATCCAAGAGTCACTGGAGACGACTTGCTTTTAGGTCATTCTAAAAAAAAAAAAAAAAAAAAGTTCAGTGTCGGGGTTAATTTCACAAACTTCGTGGAGGTCTTTTACAGTGTATGTTTCTGCAGTGTAACCCAGAGGAGGCTCTGAGGCTTTGAGCAGCCGTCGGCAGAGTTCTGCTTGAGGGAACAGCAGAACGTGCGAGGATGAGAAGGTCAGTAACGCACTGCTGCACACAGCGGCGCAGCTCGGCCCGCCGTCACACTCGCATGACTCATCAGACTCAGAGGAGACAACACGGTGAGGCCGCGTCCCCACACACCCACACACCACATCAAATCAGAGCCAGCTCACAGACTCACTCGACACATCCTATCCTCCTGACCTACATTCACACACACGTTTCGCTCGCTCACCGCAGTGTGCCAGAGCGTAGTTAGCTTGCAGCATTATCAGATAACAGGAGACGTCAAACCATAATATGCACGACAAGTGAAAAGACGGCGAAGCGACCTATAACCTACAGGAGTATAAATACGCAGACACGACAATATAAAGATTACAGATTAAAAGTAAATAAAGTGCACAGGGAAGCATGCAAGTGTTTAAGTTAAAGCAATGAAAACAGTCAGGAAATGTGCCTGAAGTGTAATTAATGAAACAGATAGTAAATATTGATCACATTATTCACATTTAAGTGCTGTTTTGAAGCCTATTAAAGCAAATTGCTTTACACAGCTATCAGACCCCAGGCTACTTAATAAGACAGAAGTATGAACCCACATGCTGGTTACCTAGCAACAAGATGCAGATGAAACACGCGGCGGCAGAACAGCGACAGGTAGAAATGTGTGTTCAAACTGCATTAATAATTCATTTCACGGTCAAGTTTGACAGCAATTAAATTTTTTTACGACCATTAATTAAACCGTAGTGATGTAATATTTTTGACGACCCCGAGCTGTAACACATTTGTAGAAAAACACATCCGAGACTCACCTCTTGCACAGCATGTGGAGATTTTGAAGGCCCACAGCGTGTGTGAGGGACAGACACTCGAGAACCGTTCTCTGAACCCCATCAATCGGCTGCTAACACAGCAGGGGGGAAAAAAAGAAAAAGGGTGTATTTATATTTATACAGTAATGGTAGAAAAGATGGCTCTGTGATTTAGAGCAGCTAAGTAACTAGCACAAAGTAAAATGGGAATGAAAAAAGGTGTTGAGAGGAGTGAAACAACACTATTATTGACACCGAGTATGCAGCACCAAACAAAATCAACAAGTGTGAAGCCAAAGGAACAAACATGGGATTTGTTCTTAGTGTTTCAGCTGCGATACTCCACGTACAGCTGAATCACTGTTGGTGTGGACTTACAGGGGAACACACTGAAGTGTCTTCCCTACCATTGCCTTGGGCGCCCCCTTGAAATAAACAAAATATTTTATTTATGTTCTTTACCACTCGGTTTCAGTTCAGTTTCGTGTGAGAGTCTTTACTGTGTTTTGGAGTCATTTAGTGTAGTTCTAGTTTCTCTGTTCCAGAACTTATAACCCGAGTTATATCTATCGGCATGGCAGATGAGGAGCTTCTGCAAAATAAGAACCATCTTTCATACAATATTGTGTTTGAATGGTGCAAATGGAGACAATTTATTGGCTATTTCAAACAGATCTTGCCAATAATTTTTGGCCTCATTGCCTGGCACAGAGTAATTCATGTGGATTTTAAAAAAGCTAACTTAAAAAATACTGTTAGTCCGGTCTACATTGGCATTCAAGCAAAGAGGGATTAAAGTGTTAATTCTCAGAACAGTACTGGTGAGGTGGTAGGTTGTAGAATGAAAAATAATTAATAGGATGTGATGGAAGCCAGTTTTTGTTAACTAATTATGTAGGAAGTTTGCTGGTGTAGTTCTTTCAATATTTCACATTCTGAGTGGATTCCCGCAAATCAAACGGGAAGTCTTTTAAAGTACATTTAAGAGTTCATTCAGCCCTAAATGTTCTGTATTAATGCTGAAAACCGATTCTGTGGCTTGACATGACTGAATGACTTGTGAAAACAATTGTAGTGACAATCACAGAAAAATAAGATGACGGGGATTAACCTTGTGCTGCTTCATAATCTCAGTTGCACGTACACTCAATGGATTCTTCAGTGCACGCAACACATGCAAGTGTAATGTAATCTTCATTGTTTACAGACGGGATTAAATCTTTTCATCTGTTGCATGCTACGCTGGCATATGTCCAAGTCATAAGTCTATTTTGATTTATGCTTGCGTTTAGCTGAGCACATTTTTGCTGCAAAGAGGGAGAAAGGAGTTTTATACATTCATGGACAGAGAGCAATATGAAGCTGAAAGATGTTAAATTCATCATTTCAAAGGTGACGGTATAATGAATGTGTGAATATTGAAAATGACTTGATGTTCAGTCATATTTGTGCAGCCCTAGAGTCAATATAATTAAAAGATAAAACATGCTACATGTGTGAAACTTCCTGACACACTCACAGTACATATAGGAAGGTAATAATCTTGTACAAACATCCATCAAGGTATTCACTAGTTTTCCTTTCGTACACAGTAGCTGACCTTGGGGAAGAAGCGGCAGTAGTCTCTGGTCAGAACCATCTCCACCACGTCTTTCAGCCCCTCCAAACCCAACATGTCTGCTGCCAGCACCACCTGACTGTGGGACAGGGGACATCAAATACAGGTCAGTTTGTTTTCTGGGCCCTGTATTCTAATTTTGGATTTTCGTCTGTTCACACACACACACACACACAGTACCTGGAACTGGCTCCAGCTGGCAGATCCACAATGGCGCCGTACATGAACTGGAGCAAGATCTCCATCTCATCTGGCCTTAAGCTGCAATGGTTAATACGACAATCTGTTTACAAGCCAAATGTCCCCTAGTACAGTCTACTGCTCTCTACATGAGTCGAGGAATTTTCTTTTCTGTCTGTGCTGCACATTTTTTTCCAGGAATAAAACAAAAGACTGAGAATGGTGTAAACACACTCTGTACATCATGCAGCACTCAGCCCACGTGACTGCAGCCTGAGGGCTACTTCACAGGTCCCCCCCCCCCCCCAAACGCCGCATCAACGCAGCCGCTCTCCATGATGACAGCCGCGTCTTCCCCCGTTACCCTCTGATCAGTGATGCTGAGGCGAGTGGCACGTCTAACCCCCGGAGGAAAAAGAAAAAAGGGCTTCATCCGCCTCTGCTGCTCTGAACGGAGACTGCGGGTGGTAGGGAAGGCGTGGGGGTGGTGGTGCAGGCTCTTCAGCAGCCAGTGGGTGAAGAGACATTTATGTGCCTTACATAGGAAACATCACAACCTTGTTTGGTGGAAATCTGAGCGAGCCATTTGAGATTCCACTGGCAGTGGGTGGTGGCTTTGTGTGTGTGTTTGGGTGTGTCAAGTTGAAACATGGGATTGTGAGTGAAACCCCATCCTGTACAGAGCCACCTCCGTTGCACCACATGAATAATTGATGCAGCATGTGCGGTCGTTACTGTTACAGAAATGAAATGTGGAGTTGTTCGTCCAGGAATGGAGGTGTGTTATTGATCCCGGTGACCTGCTGCGAGGTGACGCTGATGCACCGGTCTTACCCTTGCAGAGTAATGCACTGTCTGGAGCTCTCCATCCAGCTCCCGCTCAGCATGGCTCGGAAGTACTGGGACCTCGCGCACAGGATTGCCCTAGAAACCCAATAAAAGCAGGCAGTTGCATGTCAGATCCACCCAGCCTTTTAATATTTCAAATGTCATGTGGTGGGCCCGTGTGTGTTTTTAAGTGGCTTTGAAGTGACATGCCAGAGGACAGAAAATTACAGTGTGTGTTCTGTTTTCTCTGGAGAGGGTGTTTATATTCTCCATGGCTTATCACAAATGGTCTGTCACTGATATGGAAATATGCTGCTGCTGAGGTGTTTATAGCACTTAATTAGCTCGACTATAACGATAAGGCTGGTGATATTCCAAAGCTCATGAAACCAAAACCAAAACCAATAGTGAGCTGATCCTACCAACATGTAATGAGTGTTACACAACCTGATATATCTTCTTCCTCTGTGCCACAGAGCTCCACTGTCATCCAAAAGAGATGAAAAACACATCAGTGATCAGCTGCACTGTGAAAACTATTACTTTGAACACATACTGTAGTTTCATATCCCACATCCTGCTGCCAGAAATACTCACCAGCATGCCAACTGTATTAATCTGCAGCTGAAAATAGTCCCCAAAAAATGCACTGCTACCTCCCTTCCTCCCACTGCTGAAAATGACAGTGCCCTGCTGTTATAAGGGGATAAAAAAATGAAACTATATAATCTGTTTTTTTCAAAGGCTTCGGTAGGAACTAATATGCTTGAGGCTAAAACCCACGGACAGAGGAGGGAAAGCAGAGGCAGTGACGCACGGTTGGTTTTGTTTTGTGATTTCATGGGATGGAAAATGTCGAATAATGCCAGCATTTTCTGTAAATACATTGCAAAGTCTTAATGAAGGGTTGGGCTGCCCTGCCTGATGATGCATGCTGAAACTTTTAAAGCAGAAGTAAACTTTTTTACAGCCGTTTTGGTCTCTATAGCGACTTTCCTTGTCCGGGACGACGGTAAGGGTTATATTCTATATAACTCACTCATTTAAATCCTATTAAGGCTTAAAGTTATGAATAATTAAGGGCATGGCTGCTTCCAGTGGCAGGTAGTGTTCAAACTGCTGACCATAATAAAAATGATGTCTCCTGGCAAGTTTTTTGTCTCTTTGGCGAGTGTGAACCCTCAGCGGTGCAGCCAGAGCAGGAAAGACGATGCAAGGTAACAGAAACCTTTATAGATTTTTTTTTTTTTTTATCACTTTTATACTTGGATATGTGTCTAAATACTCTGAGTAAGAATTCTGACGTGCAGTGGTGCTCGATAGTACGCTTTCTTGTAGGAGGTGGGAAATTTTCAAGTTGTAAGTTGTGTGGAACAAATTCTACTCAGTGACTGCCAAGAGCCCCCACACTGAGTTTCACAATGTCTCCTCTGAAACTTGTGACATTATGGAGACTACTTCAATGTTGCCATAGACATGTCAATAAAATCCTAAACTGCCTCAGTTGATGTATAAGGCATGGTGTTGAAAATATGTTGAACTGTATAATAATCTTGAGTTAGATACATTTTTGTTTCTTTTATTTATCTTATTCCAGGGAACATATTTAAAGTCAAACAAGTTTTTTTTTCCCTCTGTGGAGAGAGACAGATTTTACAGGTCTGGACAACTCGTAAATTCTTGTTTAAGGATTCAAAATACTCGATTTGTCTTTAAATCTGTCCCCATGAGTGGTTTTATGCTGTTTTCCATCCATCATTTAAAATCAGTTTCATGAAAAGTGTGACTGTTTGAGGAAGACGGGCTCTGTGCTTTATGCCTCTCGGGACACATGAAACTGTGATGTAAGTTAATGTTGAATTTACTGTATCTCAGGAGACGTATAAACATTAAAGTATACGGTATGGGCGTGGGGCCGTGCTGTTAGCTGCTGTCTGGCGCAGAGCGGCTAGCCCTCGCTGGCTGCTGCTCCCCTGAGCAGGAGCCGGGAGAAATCTGTCTCCATGGTTACCAGCTGCTACTACTACCTCTGCATCACCGAACGACCACCCACCACCGGCAGGAGTCAAGAGCAGATGTGCGACCTCTGGAGTTTTTTTTTTTTTAATTTTTTTTTACATCTGGTAAATGTGGCAGTGATGTACGGAAGCAGACATGCTCTCATCAGGTATGCCACCTTTAATGACACACACAAAAAAAAACAGATGCTGCGCCTGGATACCAGAAGTATGATTAAGGGGGTTGAAGGGTCGACATAAATGTTTATACCTGTGGCAGGAGAAGACCTGCTCAGCAACTTGGATGGTGATGTCACACTGCTCTCCCCTTTGATACAGACCCAGCAAATCAGCTCCGAGTCCCGAGGCTGGCTCAAGAACAGCATCTGGAGAGAGGTTAAGATGGATGAGGAGGAAGAACAGGAGGGAGTGAGTGATGAAGAGCGGCTTTAAGTGTGCGAGACACATAAAGGTGAAGCACAGGTAGCTATAATTAAACCACTTTGCTAAAAATACTTTTAAACAGTGAAAGGAAATGTTGAAGGACAGCTAAACTGTGCATAACCCACAGCATCGTCGTGCTGCAAATTAGCAGTAACGACTAACATGGATGCAAATGAGATTAGCTCTTAAGTGGATTATGGCTCAGATAACATGATGTGAAGAAAGGGGAGGGATGGGTGCAAGTGAATGGACACATAACCTAGAATAAACCCTTCATCTGTTTACCTGAGTCAGTGGAACGGGTCAGGCCTGACGGGTCGGGAACAGACAGAGTACTTTCTGGCAGCGAGCCCTCCATGTCTGGGATTATTTTAGATGAGCGCATGCTCTGGTCTGCTGTGTACACTCGCCTGCAGGGGGGAAACTTGAAAGGTTAATTAAAACAAGGCCTTTCACACATATTTGAATTGAAATCTCATTTGATGCACTGTGACTCCGGTACACAGTGGCCAAACACAACCTGAGCTCTGCAGGGTTTTGTGTTTTTACTCATTTTAAAAACGTACTTTTGAAACACGTTGCAGTACCCTTGCTAGTTTTGTCGAGTGTGTTCCTGCTCACTGTTCATACATCTGTCCATCGTACCGAAAATCATAAGCTGAGCATCCTAAACATCCTCTCCTACCCTCCAGCAGCTTCCTCCACATCCTGCAGCGGGATTCATTTAACATCAACTCACCTAAGTTCTCCCAGTTCATGTCATGGATTTTTCTAGAAAAGATTCACGTGGAAACTTCTATTAAATTCGTGGTGCCTTGAAGATCCCATGATCAAGTGATCTTGCAAATCCATATTGCCAGGCTTCCAGCTCTCCAACATGTAGTGGCTGAACAAATCAATGTCCTCTGAAGAACTACTGGGAGCCAGAGACAGCAGCTCAGGCTTGATTTAGATGTTACAGCCTGCCAGAGAACCGACTGTTTGTTTGAAAACTAATGCGGTTCCTCAAGATGTTGCAGCGTTAGCATCAGTTATATCAGAACTAGTGAGTATATTTTATAAAAAGACGAGCAAAGAACAGCACTGAAGGCTTTTCTTGCTGGTAAAGATGTTTTCACTCTACTTTTGACTGTTTCAGCGAGAGTTTGATTCGTCAACTGCCTCCACCGGTGATCATGCTCTCCTACTGTTGATCTGATTGGTCGAAAGAAGCCTGTGATGGATGCTGACAGACAGATGGTTCATCCAATCACCCGCCAAGTATTCTTTCTAGTGACGCTTTACCAGATGGTTCTCTGAGACAAAACCATCTGGTGTGTCAGGTTATTGGATATCAACACTTTCTAATTAGAGGAGTTTAAGTTAATCCTTCTTGGGAAACATGCTGTCAAAATACCTTAAAAAGCTCCGACACAAGATTTAGTGAGGTCTGAAGTAAGTACAGGTAAAGAAATATTCAATTTTATTAATTTGATCACTGTCAAAACATTCTACAAGTATTTATATTAAAAATATGTTTCAAATCATTCTGAGGGCTTCTCGGGATGTTAAATCCAAAATTCAAACTAACCCAGTGATAAATATGAATATGGTGAAGAACATATACACAAAAAAAATCACAAATTTGTTAAATTTTTCCCAGAAAAAGACAAACTTATAGAATAAAAATCTATGGAGCAGAACTATAGGATCTTTCAAGGTTCTCGAGAGAATAGTGACATGAATTGGAAAAAGTTTAGAGTTTTGGGTGAGCAGACAAGAAATGACAGGCAGGATCTACAAAACGCAGCTGAGGGATGAAATGTCTCCTCCGGTGGGTCCTGCGTCTCCTCCCAGTCAGTCATGCCCACAACATCTGCAGTGGGAGACAGCCTTGGAAGAGCTGGGCATCCATATTTACTGCCTACCTTTGGATACTAACAAACTGTTTCCTTGGAGCAGATTACTGAAAACTGTCATGTCTTAAATGTTTCAAATGTCTTATTCCCATAACTTTAACTTTTCTATTTAATTTACATCCCTAACAGAAAAAAAGGGCTGAAATACTCACATGTAAGAAGCTGTGCTAAACAATGGATCTCACCTGGATCCCTAAACTCAGCAGTGTTGCACTTTTAATGAGTAAAAGAAGCTTTAAAGAGACTTTTAGGCTTCATCGAAGTGTAACCAAAACAAGGAAGACTCTTTCTTCTTGTCCTAATTATAAATTGCTAATGAGACACAAGACTCAAATCGGCGGATCAAAGACTTTTCTGCGCACTGCAGAGTCGTGATGAAAAACACACTCACTGCTGCACTACAAACTTACAGCAGGCGATTGTAAACGCTGTTTTTCTGGATTCGTGTGTCTCACTACTAATATGAAAACATGATAGGCGATGTATTATTTAACAGCTGCAGCATTTGCAGTGCTTCACAAACATGCAAACAGCAGCAAATCCTCCAGATTAAAGACGGTGTGCTTGGCGCCCTCTGGCAGACAGACTGTGAAACTGTAACACTCCCTGCACATCCTCTGCCAGAATGAACTCCACTTTACTTAAGCTTTCTTTAAAAAGGGGCAAACATAGATTGTATATGTATATAATAGACAAATGCATGTAATAATTATCAAATTAACAATCACTTGAGCCCACTGCCTACCTGAGGAAGTCTTTGAGCCCAGACAGCTCATACTGAGGCACATGGATGATGGCGGGGTCGCTGTGCGCCTGTCCCCGAAGAACAGAAGGAGCTCTGGCCAGCAGAATGGCTCTGTGTGCTCGGAGTGAGCCGGAGGCGGCGTACAGAGTAACATCAGCCTCCAGCTCCTCCTGCAGCAACCTGTGGAGGTACATGACGACTCTTAATCAGGAGCAGTCCCCTCAAAATGTCTCTTTAATAACTGATGAAAGGAAAAAAAAACATCTCTGTGAATCAGTGGTGTAGACTAGACAAAACAAACTTAGAATTAGAGACATGTTGGTAAAACGTTCACATTAAACATCCATTAAAAAGCCCAATATAGAAAATAGACAAATGGCAAAGGCCCCCCTAAGCACACTTTACAATCTATGAGACTCAAAGATTAATCTTTTGGCCTACTTTCCCACTTCAGAATAACACAAGCACAGTCCTGAGGCGGTCCATTTCTTCATCCCCATCATCAGTTCACGTCCTGCCTCCATGACTGATCTGGGTGACCCAGAAATCAGTCAGCTCAAGGCCAATCGGGCGGTATGTGTTCGAATGTTGGTGCTGTGTCCGTTAATGTAACGCGCTGATGAGAAGCGCCCCGATCTGATGAATCACTCGTGCAATAAAGAAACTCGTGTCTAAAAACCCCAATGAACTGCTCAAATCCACGTGAGCGTCCAGTTATCAGAGAAATTCATTCAGCTGAACAGTCAATATCCACTGATCCTTTCATACAGGGAACAACTCCGGTATACATATAATAAAGGACACAAATGTTAAACTCTGTTAATCAAAGGATGTATTTTGTGGCATAGCTTGAGTTTGGAAGTCTAGCAGTCTATCTCTGTGGAGGTTTGAATATAAAAATTGTAGTGAAAGTAACCAAAAGATGTCAATTTCCATGACAACTGAAGAATATACATCTGAGGAAGACTTTGAGATACAATTAGGAGTAATTTAGTGCTTGCTTTTCAATTAAGAAAAATGCTTTCAAAAATACTGGTTAAAATCAAAGCAGCAGAGGACAACGTATCTTAACTTTCAAACCAACTATTGATCAAGATCTTAAAATGCTGAATCACACAATTCCTACACTGCAGCTGAATCATTAGACCCTCCCTGCTGCCTGAATGCTGAAGTTTGTTCCCTAAACGCTGAAGTTTCAATGTCCACACCTCCAGTTTCTTTGAGAAGCTTGCTAGAGTAAACTGCTTTGTGAGATGGGTACTACTGTTTGTGAACATAAATAATTCAATTGCCAGAGTGCCCCTTTAAAAGCTTAGAAGCAGTCCATGATGTTGGATTTTCTTTTTGTCAAAACATTGTTAAACTTGTTTTATATGCAAACACTGATGCTGAATAATCTGAGGGCAGGTTCTTTTGTACCGGTTCACTATTTCTGACTGCGTCATGGCAAACCCCTCAGAATACATAAGAGAGGGAGCAGCGGCAATAAAAAGATCATAAATCTGTGAGTTTCTGCAGTTTGGAAAGGCTTGTATTGCCTTGACTGCAGCGTGAGAACTTAAAGACGCAGATCTTTCCTGTTATTGACGTTTCCAAAGTCAGCCTTTGCAGTTTCAGCACACACACACACACACACGTCACACGTCTTACCCGCTCAGGTCTGCAGACAGCGCCGATGATAAGCATCTCTTCAGCTGCTCCTTGTACTTCCGCTCTTTGGCCTGGAACTCTCTCGCAGCCTCGGTGGTGATCATGGTGCGTTACTGTCTCCAGGGCAGGGACGAGACGGAGAGCTCAGCCTGGGGGATTGATAAGCAGAGAGAAGAGGACAAGAATAAAGTCAGGGGCAACATGCAGAGACAGGCTGTCTATACACTGCACAGCTGTGACAAACATGCCTGCTAACACTGCTTTTAAATCAGTAAACTATTCCTGTTTTACACTGTTACATAGTGCTGAGATTCACATGATGCCACCTGGCTCCCCTGGGTCACTTGACCTGTTTACCAGCACTGCAGCCCAGAGGGGCGCTGTTTGACCAATTTCAAAGGGGCGAATGGGAACAGATGACAGGTCACAGCCCGACACAGATTTACTATAACCCGAAAAACATGATGTTTTAACCTTATTATCATTACTAGCCCGATGTTAGCTCATGTTCTATTACCAGCTCCAATCAAACCTGACCTGCTTCCGCTTTGCTTCCAGGAGAACACACCTCTGATAACATCACCCAGAACAACCAGTTTATCTCCGTGTCGTGGTGAGTTTAATTCATTCAGAAGGAGCCTTCGTCCGAAATAAAAACACACTCTTCCGCCTTCACACACACGGACCTGTGCTAACACATGTATTTGCCCTCTCTCTGCTGGTTTCTGTCGCAAGCTAAAAAAAAAAAAATTACTACTCTCGTTTTTTTTTTTTCCTCCTGGCAGCTAGCATGCTAACGCTAGCTAACACGAGCGACCGTTAGTAGTTATTTCCCTCCTTGAACCTTATAAACCTCAAAGCCCGGTGGAGCAACAGACCTGTACGACTTAATCTGAATTAACTGTCTGTTAGTATGAGGCTCGGTAATTAGAAAACGCAGCCTATGTTAATAAAAGGGCTGACCCACTGACCGATGTTGTTGACATCACTGCTGCACGCTGTTCGCCTCCCTCTAACACACGGTTCGCCGAGCAGACAAGGATCGGACAAGCTGTCACAGCCCGGAAGCTGTGGCGCATGCGCAGTGCGAGTGAGCAGGGAGGCCGTGCCCTCCAAGGTGCCTTCAGGTGCCGTTCCTGACCTCGAAATATTTAAGGCTACCTTTCAAAAACAAACACTTTGGGTTTTTTTTTTTTGTTGGTTTTTTTTTTTGTGATAATGGGAAGGTTAGGTGATAAAGGCGCCCTCTGCTGGTGGAGCCTCATTCTCAGAGAGGAACATGTGACATCACCTCACTACACCTTTGTGTCAGGGTGACGATGCCCCTCAGATCTTTCTGTTAAAATTAGATTAAAGTTGGTGCATTTAAAAAAATAAATAAATGCGCATTACCATCCCAATCAAATACTCAAACATTTTTTTCAAATAAAAATTTTAATATGATCTATAAAGAATTATAGATAAAAACTAAAAAACTTACAACTAAAACTGACTCTGAAATAGACGGCTAAAGAGTAGGAGTGTCGAATGAACTTGTGTTTCAGGCTCATTCATTTATACTTGTATGAATTAACTTTTTAAGAGCCAACAATTCTATTCACAAAAAAAGGAAAATGTGATAGTAAAAAAAAATATGTTTAGTTAAATATCAAATTGTAATGTAATGTAAAACATGTTTTTTTTTGCTGTATTATGTCAGCTACCTTATGCTTGCTTCTTGACCCTATACTTACTTCTGCATATGTTTCTATATAAGAGGACTCGTGCGCAAATAAGCACACAGAAACATCCCTGAGCTGAAAAAAAATGGCAGGTTTCGACCCTCATTTGTTAGGGGAAAAAAAATCCGACCGCCAGTGAAAGCAGCAAAAGAGCTTGACCCCTGACAGACGATGATGTCACTGTCCTCTCCTGCAACATTCCTCAAACCCTATGATGTCAGTGCAAATGTTGGATTGAATGTTTGAATCAGCATTACAGCCAAAAGCACAAAAGATGCACAACCTGACTGAATACAGAGACGCTGCAGAGTGATTTAGTGCTTCATCAGTGCGGCTCTCAGCTCGGGCGTACCTAATGGGGTTTAACAGCAACTAATGGCTTTGTTAATGTCAGTAAATAATTTATTAATTCTTTATAAATAATAAACAAAGAGCCATTTAAGGACAACATGTAGCTCGGCCCTGATGTAAAAAGCACAAAAATAAAAACAAACAAAAAAACCTGACACATGTTTACATCACCTGGCTGGATCATCGTTCCAATCTGCGATATTTTGTTGAACAAAAAAAGCTTATTTTTAACAGATGTGATCATGCATTGCCTGAGTGCTGCCCTCTCTGAATAGCTCAGCTGGTGGATCTGTGTGTGTGTGTGTGTGTGTGTGTGTGTGTGTGTGCTGTTTATTATGTAAGACTGATGAATACACCTCACTGTGATTCCACATCAGCGTCTCTGTTGGCGTGTTTAACCGTGCCTGGGAAGAAGATAGCCTATAAATACAAAGCTTAGAATAAAAAAAAAAAAATCAAACATGTTTTGTAGACTCAACGTAACCGACATCAACTGCTGTGTCAGTCAGCTGTGCTATATTTAAAAAAAGCAACCTCCATGACTATTTCTGGTGTGTTTTTTTTCATTTTTTTTTTCATCCCTCCTGTGTAAAAGCTTAAGAGTGACTGTTCAGAGACAGTGCCAAGCAGATGGGGGGCATGAGGCGCGCTGCACACAGCTTCAAAACACACACCACCGTTACTGTTATCAGGCCAGACATTTGTAAAAACCAGCGCAGTCCAACAGATTGACACTCAGTTTATTTATAAAATCAAACAGTGTAGACCTGGCTCAGTGAGTTTTTTTTTTTCTCCAAAATGCAGTGTGTAGGAATAGATACAAAATAGTACAATAGTCAACCATCACTGACATTTTTTTGTTTTTTTCTATACATAGAGATCAAGATCAAACAACATTCTCTAACATCTGAGCGAGTTTCTCTGAGGAGGAAATACAAAAAAGGAAAAAAAAACAACCTCCTTTTAGACAACACTACCTGATAAAGGGAGTGGGAGAGTTATGGCTCCCAGAGGACTGTGCCTAAAGAAGAGCAGAGCGACCCGGTGAAACATAAAGGTTTTAGCGGATGACGACCGCCATATCCTCAGTCCCTCCGGTGTGTGTGTGTGTGTGGGGGGGGGGGGGGGGGGGACATATTTACACTGCGACGGCTCGAAAAAAGTTAAAAGGCACCACACAATACAAGTCACGAGGAGATTTCTGCGCCACACATTTGTAATGCTGTAACTGACAAACTTTTAAGGCGGATGTCATGTGCAAAAAACATCTGGAAACATGTGTCACACACGCACTGTCCCGGTGTCCTCTCCTTGTGAAGTGTGCTTTGATTCTTCCCTCTGCTGCTGTTCTTCTTTAAAAAAATATCTGAAATGTGAAAAGGTTTAAAGAATGATTGCGTTATCACTATGTCGCTTGGTATCACAGGCATATTCCAGGCTTCCAGGTGTGGCAAGTGAGACCAGGGTGGGGGAGGGGAAGAAGGAAGGGGGGGGGGTGCTGGAGGAGGCCTCGCTGTGTGTGATTTTAGTTCCTGTAGCTTTTGCGTCCCTCGCCCTCCTTCAGGAAGGTCCATATGAGGGTGTTCACAATGTCGGGCTGGTCCTGCTGCAGCCAGTGGCTGGCCCCGGAGATGATGTTGAGACGGAAGTGATTCCGGATGTAGATGCGGCACGCCTCGGCCATCTCCTGCTCCAGGAAGGCGTCCCGCTCGCCCCACAGCAGCAGCACCGGGGACCTGACGTGGTTGTGGCTGAGGGGGAGAGAGCTGCAGGCGGGGGGAGAGGACGAAAAACCCTGAGCGACATGACTTAATGTGACATCTGAATACAACAGAAATGTTCTTTATACTGTACTTTAAGTGACACCTGAGCTCTTCCTACGGTAACAAGTCAAAATGTCCTCTGTGAAGAAGGCCAACAGAACGACTGTCGGACATCTGATGTCACCTGGAAACGTGTGCATGTCTTGAATTTGTCCCTGACTTGACCTCCACTGTCTGTAGTTATGTTTCCATTTAACTGCTTCACCCCAAAATGAAAATTCAGTCATTATCTACTGCCCCCGAGCTGATGGGAGGAAAGTTGGGTGAAGTTTTTTAGTGGCTGCACGAGCTCGAACGATCAAATCTGACATTTCTTGAGGTGTCTTTGTTATGACAACCTGACAAGATGAGGAATCCTATCATGAGAATTCTCACTTGAATGTCTGTTTTAGATTAGGAAGCTCATGTTGCTTTGTGTAAACAGGATGAATGGATGTATATAAACTGGATGGATGGATGGATGGAGGGATGCTGCTCGGTGTTTACGTGTCTGTGTCTCCCTCGTGCTTTGGTACAGTATGCACTCGTGGACGCGGAGCGGCTAATTGGACATGGGTCAGTGATATTTCTTTTTACATAAGCAAATAAAAGCTATTCTGAGAGGACTCGTTGCTTGAGAAAGGGAGCAGATGGCGCGCTCAGCCATGCATGTGCAGCTCACATGTCAAAAAAAGCATGCACTGATACTTTGTTTGATCTGATCTGTGCCGATCACTCACACGCAGCCAGTCAGTCTTTGCATGTGAGACTAAAGGTAAATGTAAATGTAAATATTGGACAGCACTGCGGCCTTGATGGAGGGACACGTGTCCGCCTCTTCAGAGCTCCGACAGCAAGCCAACACTACGTACAGTCTCTACATGCACAACATTCAATACGTGACACAAAGTGGTTTTCTATTCTATAACCAAACACTGACACCGACTAAAAATCATCAAGTGCTGCAGTAAGAGTGAAACGGTCTCCTATGGCAACAGCATGCCTCCTCCAGCAGCGACTGTATAATGCGTCTTATATGATGCTCTGTTTTATTATAAACCACACCACCAGATGTAAAATAGTTAAAATGAGCTCTGTGCTATTCACAGTACTCAGTGCAGGACTTTTACCCATAATGCAGTGTTTTCATTTTGCAGCATTGCTACTTTTTGCTATAACTAAAAGATTGGAATATTTCTTCCAACATGGCTATTTATAATCCCTGTACAAAAGGTGTCTAAGAAACTCTGAGGCACCATCCATCTCCAGGTGAACTTCTCCCCACCTGAAGACATTCCTGTAATAGTTGAGGGCTCCAGTCAGAGCTCCGGGCTGTGACAGTGCGTACAGGTAGGCCTCCAGGTCCTCCGCCGTGAGCCAGCGGCCTTTCCTCCCGATCCCCGTGCTGCGGCTGGTGAACAAGGCCTTCAGAGCCTGCAGCGGAGAGAGCGAGCAAACACCGGGGTGAGTTTATGTGACTGTCTGGTACAATTTGATCCAGAAAACATTTACAGAGGGACGTCCGCGTCAGTGTAATATGAGTCAGAAGTGGTGAAATCAGCTCTGGTGACCTTCGGCCGCAGCTCTGGCCCCCCTGACTTACTGCTGGTTCGACAACATTATGTGCTGCGCTTTTACTTCTGAAAACTCCAACACAAGCGTTAAGGAACATCATCCAAAATCGAACACCTAGCTTGCAAATATTTCACTTCCAATGTTTAAATTTAAAAGTGCCATCGCAAAACTTAATCATAACAAACAGTCAGTAGGATTTAGGGAATGGGGGGCAACAGAACCGCTAACAGCTGCATACCATACTCTCTGCTGTAGCAACCAGCTGCCGTAAGCAAGTTAGCTCAGTTAGCTTTGCAGCTACGTAGCCCCACATTAGCTGACTGAGCCTGAGCCTGAACAGTAAGGAGGTGATTTACAGCAGCTCCGATCAGGACTATGACTTGGAAAGGCATGAAGCAGGAGAGGAGTGAGGAGAGAGACTTGACTTTTGAATAAAACAGGTTTTTTTGTTTTCAAGGCGTATTATGGTTGTATTTTATGTTTAAAACCAAAAAATAGGAGTTAAAATATTTACTTTTTTGACTTGTTTTGAGTTTATTTTGTTTATTCCTCTTGTGGTATCGGGCTAGCTGGTTAGCATGCTAACTTTAGTAAACATCTCTGCAACACAGTATATAGACATTTCCAACTTAATGTCAAAACTCCTTCCTGTGATTAAATAAATAACCCCCTAGTTTAAGTTTCCTTTTCCATTCTCGTATGAAACTGTGAATATGAAACTGCAGCCAGCCGCCAGTTAGCTTAGCTTAGTATGAAAATGTCAAGGTGTATATACATCAGGTTCTGGTTTTATGGGAATTTTATTGATTAAACAAATTAGATATTATGTGTTAATTAGCCTTCATCCCTGCTCCCAGTTATTATGCTAAGCTAAGCTAACCATCTTCCAGCTGTGGCGTTGCATTAGACAACAAGTCCACTAAAACCTAAACTGTAATTTTAAAACCAAGACTGCATTTGTAAACATGAGCTATGCACCTTTAACAATTTCATTAAACCGATGATGAAGTTTCAATGTCATAAATGGTGTTACTGATTTCTGAATAGCACATTTTAATATTCAAAGTAATAGAGAAATAAAAAATACCCATATCCAGCTTAGCACATGATCCGGTATTAATCTATCATTTTACATTTCCTACAGGATTAGTTGATCCTTTTTGTTCATTCCATCTGACCTCCTCCGCCACTTATTTTTTATAGTCGCACTGATACAGACGCTGTAAATAGCCTGACACTTTATTAACATGCAATATACACCACCACGCATTCATGCAGCAGAGACGCAAACAAACACACGACCTTGACCTTGAAAGCGCTTAAGCCCACACATAACAGACCACCTTGAAATCATTGATGGAGAGCATGAGCTCCGGGAAGCGAGGCAGCTGGAAGAAGAAGAAGTGACTGGATTTCAGCAGCTGGCTCGGATGTCGCAGGGCGTAATCTGGAGGAGAAGACGGGAGAGGAGAGGGAAGTTCAGGCGTGGTCGATGGTAATTAAAGGCCTGTGAGTCTGTGAGGGGTCGTGGACGTGATAACTCTCAGTGACTTTGCTTCTCTGTTTGCGCCAGTGAAACCAGCTGTTCCAGCTTCACATTAGCCTCCTGTAATTAGCTCCTCATCATCTCCCCCTTAAGGCAGAAGAGGATTTGCCAGATGGATGCAAACATGAAAACTGAAGTAATAATACTTCCTAATTAATGATAATAATTACGGTAATAATCCGAGAGCCAAACCAGAGTCTGTCTAATTAGCGTAAAGAAAATTGGTTTCCCCTCACGACATACAGAGTGACGTCTGATCCATTCATGGTGAAATCACACCTGTAAACACAGACGGATGAGGACAGTTGAGGACGATGAGCTTCGTCACCATCTCGGGGTAGTGGATGGCAAACAGCCACGCTATGGTCCCGCCCCAGTCGTGGCCGACAAGACAACATCTGTTGTACCCTTGAAAGAAAAAAGCACACAGACGTCAGACGGCGCTTTGTTATCGCAGCAGCTGGACGCTCGTGCTGATGTTGTGCTGTTTATTAAAGCATGTCAGCGCCTCGAAAATCAATACCGTTCTCACTTCTTTATTGCTGGCTTCCTCCCTCTGAGGACATTTTACACCCATCAAATGGATGTATTCCATGACATACAGCCAAATGCAGATCAAGGTCAGGACATCCGACTAAAAGGGATTCTGATCACATCACTTGTTCCAGCTCCTACAAAATAATCCCTGCACCTATGCTTGCACCATTTACACCCACTGGTATGAATCATACAAGCAAGCCTCATCTCAACTTCGATATCACATGTGCTTTTTAAAGCCATATATCCAAGTCTGGGAGCCACATTTGGAAAATGACAGAGAGCTGTTAGCTGTTTCTGCTGTGAACACTGATACTGGTTACTGGGATGACAAAAGGGGAGACGTCGCTTTAACCGTGGATGCTTAAAGGCCAAACCTCTGACTGGCGCAGCACCATTAGCAGAGTGTGAATATGGACTGCAGTGTGGAACATGTGGGTTGAACAGTTGGTGTTAACAGGGCCCTGCAGTCCAATCACAGATCACAGTCCGGTAGTTATCGTATGATCGATGCAAGCCTCCCACTTCCACTGAAATGACCATTAGGCAAATCCTCTGCGCAGCAATATGCATTATTGAGCGCTCAGCCCCCCTAAAAGCCTGTTAAGAAATTAACAATGACAGCTAGAACAGCGGTAAGAAGCTGCGTAACATCAGCTAGACGTCTAAAAAAAGCTTTCTTAAAGAGGATGTAAATTTTTGATAAGGAATGTTTTCAAAAACTGCTTGAGAATATATTTACAGGCTTCGGTGTCTCATTCAGTTACTCTTGTGGCATTATCTTAAGCTGCACCACTCAATTGTATAATAACAGCAGACCAAATGATGTATAATGTAAAAGATGCCGCTCGTTTTGAACCCCAACAGAATTATCCTCTGACTCTGCAGCTTCTCCTGAGACTCTGTAGACACTTTATGCATCTTTCGGCTCATTGCTTTGGGTTTTCAAACTGAACAATGAGCCAAAACTTCACTGCTCTCATCAAACTTGTTTCCAGATGCAGCAGGCAGTCTGGTTTTATTAAAAAAATAAAATTGACCTAGCACCACAACACAGACGGGCAAAGTTAGCGACTAGCTAGTGAACACAGAGACGCATTAAGAAGCTAATCTGGAGCTGGTGGGGACCAAAAATGGAGCTAAAAGGAGAGTAAACATTTGCTGGGTGGACATGAACACAACTCCAAGTGATCGCTGATGTTGCTGTGTGTCTGTTTGTTAGCATAGTTGCAACAACAACTTTATAAGATGATAATATTGCATTGCTGTGTGTGCAACTTGTTTCGCTGCCCCCTAGTGGCCGAAAAATATGTCAACAAGACTGTCTGACAGCGGTTCCATTTTTCATAGTTCAGGCCTTCATTTCTATCGGTGTGATACTGTTGTAATCACTATAGTTAGTCTGAAATCTGACAAGAAATGTTACTTTGAATTTCATGTAAAAGTACACAAGGAGTCACATAATCAGAATGATTATAAACAAGCCAACAGTTTGGCCGGACACTAACTCAGATGTTTGTTTACAGCCTGTTTGAATCTTCTTTTTCACGATGGCTGCAGTCCCAGGTCTCTACAATTCACCTTTTCAGTATGATGTCATTATAACTCACCACAATGACGCCAAGATAAACTCGAATGAACTCATGACTGACGACTGAACAAGTGAGGAACAGTGTGTTTATGTGGCCAACTGCATTATCGCAGTTTCCTTGTGATTAGTGCTGAATCAGTAGCTGTGACACACTTGAATATGAGCTGACAAGTGTGAAGGAGAAAACAAATATAGACCTGCTTCACACTTTGAGTCACCAGACAAGCTACACTGACATTTCAACCTTTAGACAGGTGATCGTATGGACTGTGTAGCTAAAACAGGAGAAACTGTGATTCCACCGCGACTGCAGAAAAAATGCCATTCAGGCCAGATAATCATTAGTGGATGCTGGTGTGTGCAGACAGCCTCGGGCTAGCTCCCTGCTAGTGTTAGCATGCAGTCAGCAAGCTGTGGGCTCTGTATCTGCACAATGTCCCATGTTCAGTAGGAGTGACTCACAGGGAGTTTGTCATGCTGTGCGGCAGGCCTGAGGGCTGTCCACAGTTTGAGACTGATAAACAAGTTTATTTTTGACTCAAGACACTGTCACAACACTGTCTCCGCTCTGAGGAGTTATTTAAAACATGCGCTCCCCGTGTCCTCCTCACCTAAGTACTCCACGATGTCCTTGATGTCGGTAACCAGGTAATCGAAGCGATAACTTTCAGGGGAGAGCGGCAGGTCGGACTCCCCGTAGCCCCGCATGTCGATGGCCACCACGCGGAATTCGCTCTTGAACTCGCGCAGCTGGTAGCGCCAGGAGAACCTGAGGCACACAAACACATGCAAAGATGACTTGTTTTTACTTTACCTGCAAAGGTGTTCTGACAGTGCACTCCAGGAATTGACTAAATAAAGTCTGGCTGCTTGTAAGTGGTTGACTAACAATGGTTCCTACATTTCCCATAATGCAGTTCAGTGGTGTCCATCACTTGTTCCTCCCTGCAGGGTTAATCTGCATGTCTTTTCAACTCCAACACCCAGTTTTTGTACAAAGATAAAAGTATAACAAGCATAACTCTCAAAAGAATGTGAGGATGTTGTTGTGTTGTGCTGCTGAGATATCTGCTAAAGTTAGCATGCTACTAACCAGCTAGCACAGAGCTCCTGAGCTCCTAGTCCAGACCGCTAGATGCACAGCTAAGCGAGCTAACTAACTATTAGCGGGTACAGTTAGAGGCAGTTAGCAGTAACTCTGATGATGTGCTGCCCACTGCTTGTTTTGAAGATGGAGTCCCTATGTTCAAACGTAAACAGATCCGAGGACATCATCAGGGGGATTTTTCAGACAGTTGACGTCCCCTTTTAGAGCCAGACGACACATTAAACAACTGTTCTCACAGGTGGTTCTCCCATGATGATTACACTGAACAACCGGAGTGCCCCTTTAAAAATTCTTTGACACAGCACAAATTTGAGATACTTGCAAAACCAGCATCACAAACTTTTTCTTCTTCTTTAAAGTCAGCACTCAGCTTTCTTTCCAGCTGAGTGAAGGTCACCTCAGTATAATAAGAGGCTGTTTTAGATTCTAATCCGCCCACTGATCATCTGGGCCGGGATGACTTCCTAATTGAAGATCTTGTCTGCAGCAGAGGCTCCTCATCAGGACCGAAATCCCCCACCGCCACCACCTCCTCCTCCTCCTCCTCTTGCGAGCGAGGGGAAGCAAGATGCAGAGCCCTGACTGTGATTCTGATGAGTCAGTATAAGATCCCGGCGCTCAACCCCTCAGATCTTAGAATATAGATGAGGTTTAAAGCAAAGTAAGCCCCCCCTCGGACCCGTCCACCCTCCTCCTGACACTCCTCTCTTTCTCATTTCTAAGAGGGAATTAGGGAAAAAAAAAAAATGTTAGGAGTTCCTTCCAGCAGTGTCACTCTCAGCACAGTTCATCATCTGTGTAAAGAATACCTCAAGTGAAGCAGAAAGAGCTGCCCTCCGCCCTTAATTAATCGCTGTGCTGTCAGCAGCTTAGATAGTATGTTAGAGATATGGACGGGCTTACAGCTCTTGACAACCTCTTTGGCCCCAATCCAGGAACAACGCTCGGCACCATTTTTTCATTTCATATCAGGGGGAAGAGATCTTGAATGCTTTGGACCCTTCTTCTTCTTTTTTTTTTTCTTTTTTTTTTTCCCCTCCGCCGATGGCAAATCATGTCTGTGAATGAGGACTCCCTCACTGGCGTGGATTTGTTTTCGCAGCCCAGAAGCCAGACGGCGGAGATTTAACAAGGCAGCGCTGATACATTACGGGCCGAGGGTTTCTCTCAGTCAGGGGAAAATTTGTAGGGTGGTGACCGATGTAACAAACACCAAGCGACTGAAGGAGCAATAATCTTAAATCAAGTTGCCTGCTGCTGCTGCTGCTGAGTGCAGTGCTCTCACTGCAGCTGCCCCCCCACCAACACCAACACCACCTAAAAATCTCCCCTTTGACCTACCAGAACTCAGGGAAGCCGTGTAAAAACAGCATGAGTGGCTTCCCTCTCTCTCCAGCTGCAACATAGTGAAACCTGAGGCCGGACTCCTGGGCGGGAAGAAGAGACACAACAGATCAAGTCAGCCAACACAAGTTATTTGCCATTATTACGTACATGAGAATCAGCGTATCATTAACTCTTTCAAGACAACAAGAGTTAGACGCCTTCCAGAAATGTTTGCAGATGTAAAAAAACCCAGGAGGCAAATTACAGAGCACGACTGATACTCGATTTTTTTGAGGGGGCGATGCCTAAAGTCCAGCGATATTAGGCAGGAAAATTTCCCAACATCGATACTGACAACATCGATAATTATTCGAGCTTTTAGCAGGTTTCTGGGGGGATGAGTTTGCACTGATGAAGTTCTGTTTTTAAGGTCCTCTTGTTCAATTTTGTCTTTGACATCCTCTCCTCACTTTGACGTGCGGTTCACTAGATCGCTGTCATTTCGAGGATCACGTCAAACTGAAGATTTTCTTTCTTCCTGTCAACCTCCACCTCCCTGTTTCGAGAAGTGATTAATACTGTAAATCTGTTCATATCTGTGTGTCCCTGTGCTGAGAATATCATGACAGAAGCAGACAGACTCCACTGCAGCTTGTTTATTTATGAGCTCTGACGATGTCTGTTTATTTGAACAGCCTCAGTCACCTTTTCTTATAAAACATACTTATTGCGCAACCTGCAGCCTGCAGGGTCATTCTCTTATTGACTCTGCAGACGCTGAACATCTCGTCTTGCTCTTCTCGTCCTCTTCTCTGTCTGACTGTGCTTATTCTCATTTTTCTCTCCACCTGCACTTCACAATCTTCAAGCGAGAGCCGAGTCTCGTCTCTAACTCGGTTTCATCCGCATCACGAGCGGACGTGAGATCAAACACTGGCTCCTGAAACAAACGAATGAAAGACCAGATGGCTGAACGATCCTGCGTGAAATCTAAAAAGGGTGGTTCATTAAAAAAAAAAAACAAAACAACACAAGTCAGTGGTGGAAATGTAACTAAGTACATTTACTCAAGTACTGCACAGTCTTGAGGTACTTGTACATTATTTGTGACCATCTTCTTCTACTCCACATCAGTATTGTGCTTCTGACTTCACTACATTAACTCAGGTAGTTTCATTTCAACATTTTCAAACACACGATCAGCTGAGAGTTGAACTGAAGAAATAAGTATTTTTCCTGATATGACTCATGTACTTTTGCACACATGCATGCCTGTGGTGACTGGTGGAGGATGGTTTTCAGTGAGGGACATGCTCTGAGTGTTTAATTACATCATGTTTGCTGGCTGGAGGTTTTTTTTTTTTATTATTTTGGGGAGGGGGGAGGTGGACGTGGAGGGTGGAGGAGCTGTTCTTTCAGCACCACCTGAGCGCAGCGCCAACAAAAACATGAAATAAACAGGATCCGCACACACACACACACACACACACACACACACACACACACACACACACACACACACACACACACACATCAGGCCTGTCTGTCTGTTCACGACGCGACACAAGCAAAAGGTGTTGGAGCATTTTATAACACCACAACGCACACACACACACACACACACACACACACACACACACACACACAGTGAGGAATTTCCCCTCCTTTTCACACCTTTCACGTCCAAGTGCGCATGTGTGTGTGTGTGCGTGTGTGCGTCTTACCTTGATCCGAACATAACAGTGGGTTCCCAAGGACGTGTCATTCAGACAAGCCGGGGGAGTTTCACGAATCGCCCATTGGAAGGTTGCTGTCGGCCTCAAGACGATGTTCCAGCAAAGTTTCAGCAGAGCTACGACGGTGCAGAGGGCACAATAACCGTAGATCAGCGACCAGTAACCCAAAACTCTGATTTTCAGCGCAAGTCTGATGAGAAACAACAGCAAGTTGTGGAGCACTCTCGCCATCTTTACATTGCCGCATTAAAAAAAAAAAAATCAAAAAAATCAAAATCCAGATCCAAGTTCTTTACCTATTGATCCCCCCCCCGCCTCTCTCTCTGTGTTTAATCGCTCCTGTTTTGAATCGCAGCTCCGGTAAATGCCGTTGTTTCGCTACCCAGCGCTCACGCACGACTGTCTGAAGGGAGGATCCCGACGAGCGGCTGAATGGGACGGTGGCAAGAAGAGCATCACGTCAGATTTCACGCTTTTGCGTGTGACAACGGCGGCGGCTGTTTGGCAGGAGACGGTGCTGTTGACTATACATGGCCAAGTCCGAGCATCGAGCAGCAGTAAGCCGCTGGATGCAGAGCTTTTCTTTTTAACACTGATCTCTGCACAGCTGAGAGAGAGAGAGGCGCTGTTACACAGAGAGAGAGAGAGAGAGAGAGAATCACTGCAGAGCGCGAGGCTTCACGCAGCCATGGCAACAGCGCTGTATCCGGGAGACGAGCGTGCACGTGCTCAAAATGATTCAAATATTATGGATCAATATCAGCTGTGTCACCTGAGCAGGTGTGACCAGGAATAACACGGAGGTCACGTCCTCGGTCTTTGTTACCTTTATACATAAATACACATATTTATATATAAATGTTTGTATTTGGTCACACTTTTTAATATCTATCTTACCATTAAAATTGATTTTTTTTTTTTTTTAGATAATTAAACTTAAACTTTCGCTGGTAACAAGCGATGTAATGCGTTACAAACTATTTATTACTAATTATTTATTGGAAAGTTTTATTTTATGTTCACTGTAACACTGTAAATTATTAATAAATACAGTGTAATTCACTCATAAACATTGTTTGAATGCTGTTTTTAACATTTAAACTTGCTTTATGAATGTTTAAAGAACTATTTCATTGAATTTTAAGGGTTATGGATCAATATTAACTGTGTCACCTGACCAGGAATAACACAGAGGTCATGACCTCTGTGTATATCTGGGTCTTTCTCTTTACACATACTTACACAGATGCATATATTTATATTTATATATATTAATTTGGTCGCACTTTATAGTATTTATCCTGTCTTTAAAATTACAATTTTATAGTTAATTAAAAATAAACTTTCACTGGAAATGAGCAATAAAATGCGTTACAAACTGTTTATTACTAATTATTTATTGGAAAGTTGTATTTTATTAATAAACACTGTGTAAGTCATTCATAAACACTGCTAGGATGATTTTTTTGTTTTTACCTTTACAATTGCTTCATAAATGTTTTAAGAACCATTTCATTGAATTTTAACAGTGAGATTACTGAACTAAGTCTACTTAACTGTGAATTTAACGTTTATTAATTGGCCAGTCAGTATCTATTTGCTGACACTGATATTATTTCCTAAATGATTATTGGTCCTGTTAACATGCAGAGAAGTGCACAGATTTATACTAGTAGGTAATTCTAAGTGCTGCAACTATGATACAGCACTAAGAATATATTGTTCAAAATGTTCTCCATGGATGGGTGGAGGTGGAGGTGGAGGTGGAGGTGGAGGTGGGGGGGCATGACCTCAGTATTGTCTAAGATCCTGGCTGCGGCCCTGGGTGTGACGCATTCATATTATAATCAGCTGTAATGCGGTCACAGGTGTGCTGCAGGTCAATTATTGTGTCAGTGAACACAACGCCCAGACAAGGCAGCACACATAATAAGCAGGTTAACAGTGTCAGATTAGCCTAATCCCTCACGTGACTGGATATGTCACAGATTAAGACCTTTGTACTCTTCAGATCCAAATACAAGAAGCACCAAAATGACAAAGGAGGGGGAAAAAAGTGAAATCATTAATAAGTAACGCAGTTAAATAGCACCTAAATAATTAAAATGGTCTTCACATACATTTATCAATTAACCTTCCATGCCTCCCCAAGTTTTCACTGTCTTTAACACTTTCTCTTCTACATACTTGTTTATTTATTCTCATATGTTCCCTTGAAAAAATGATGTTGAATTTGAAAATAAATTTCTCACAACCTGACATACCCAGTCTTGTTTTTTTTATTATTTAAATAATTCACAGTCCTCCAACGACAGTGTTGCCAGATTGGCTTGATGGTTTTCAGCCCGGTGAGTCTGTAAAATCTGTCAACAATAGCAACCCTGTTTATCCATCATCACAATCTTTGAACACGACACACTGATAGAACAACAAATGGAATTGTTGAACACAAACACGAGGCGACATCTGAATCAGATAACAACTGGATGGATTGATGAGCTGATGCAGATTGCTTAGTGAAAATAGTTTATTTCTGAGTAAAAAAAAAAAAAAAAGAAAAAAAAAAAAGAAAGAAAGAAATTTATTCAAGCATATACAACTGTAACATACAGAATATGTTGATAATCTCCAAAACACAATTTTGGAACAGGCAGAACTGTATGAACAACAAAGTGCAGTGCGTGTACAGTTAACACAGTGTATGGCGTTTTTTCAAGTAGTCAAGCAAGTGAGGAACTGAGACTATTCAATTCCTTTTCCATGTTGGAAACTTTGGCAAGGAGACCAACCAATCTTTGTTCAGAAGGTACTCTGTAGTGCGTGCAAGTTACATATTCATAGAAATCAGTATTTTCTTTACATAGTATATTTTTGAGTGGGGATAAAATGAAACATGGTGGCAAAAAGTTCATCTAACAGGGTAACTTAACAGAGGAACAAAACAACACTGCACAATTCAGCAAACAAGACAACAAGTTGGGGTTTTAACTACAGTGTATGGATGCATTAATTAGCTTGTCGTACTGGCACCAAGGCTGGGAGGACTCAACAAAAATATACAAACAAACAAACAAACAAACAAACAAACAAAAAAACATGCCAAATGATGTGATGCAGGTTTAAATTTCGACAGTGCCTCGTCCCGATCACCTCAAATTCAATAGTGCGTCAGTGAACACATTTAACAACCATTTCAAAATACAAATTAAGGGCAAAGCCCATTTATTATTATTATTCTGTGTTTCTTTTCACAATTAACATTTTATTATTTTTTTTAAATTCTCAGGAACATACATAAGGTTGACATGAAGTCGTCTTCTGTGCCCAGGAAAGAACGAACAGCTCAGTTATTCTCTGAGATGACACACAAGTCTTGCACGAAGGAGCTTTTTTCCCCCCAGTTTTAGTCCAGGTTAAGCTCAAATGAAGTCATGATGTCCCGCTGCATGGTCATGTCAATACCAGACATCTATAACAAGAAAAATAAAACCACAGAACAGTTGTTAAAAAGGCCTTTTTACCGATACTAGAACAATAAAACACTAAAACTCGGATGAAGGAACTCACAGCCTCTCGCCTGCGACGCTCTTGCTCCTTCCTGCGAGCCAGCTCTCTCTCCGAGGACTGTGTGGCGACGGCTTGTATTTCTGTGGGAGACTCGGGAGGCATTTGCTGCTCAACATCTTCGGGAGATTCTGAGGTAGTGTCTTTGCAAGTGCTCTCTGGTGAATTGGGTTCTTCTTTAAAAGGTTGTGAGTTTGTTTCTGTTTTACATGGACCTGGTAAGCTAGAAGGAGAAAGTCCTTTCAATTAGAAGCTGCTCTCTTTAAATCAAAAACTGAAATACTGAAACAATGTAGTCTTGGCAGCTTTTACACCTCGTCTTTGGGCAGGAACTTTTATTTTAGAATATCAAATAAAGAAATACAATTTTAAAGCATTTGCTGAGTACCTGCTCTTTTCTGGAGCCCCCCTCTCCTTGTTTCCTTCCTCCTGTTTCCTCTTCAGTGCTTTTTCACGTTCTTCCTTTTCTATTGCCGCCTTGCGGAACTGCTGGAAGCTTTCTTTTGAGGACTTGATTGCAGTTGGAGTGAGCGACTGTCTCACCAGTTTCGCCCAAGACTCAGCGTTTTTCAGAACAAGGTCCTAAACAAGAAAAATGTCCATGTTTATCTGCAATAAATATCAAGCATGGTGAGAGCGGGTGGCACTAACGAAGATCAAATTTAACGCTTCGATCATTGAGTTTTAGCTTCTAGGAGGGTATAAAAGTATGTGACTGAACTAATGTTACTGTAGTTTTGTGTGTGTGGTGCAGCCCACCCTCTGCATCCTGAGCTGCAGAATTCAGGAAAAAGTCAAGAAAAGACAACAGCAATGGATAACATCAGTAAATACAATTAAAGAGTGCCAACCTTTTTTGGAACGTGGGATTTTTCCTCTTCAGCAGATTTACTTGCTGTGTTGGTGTAAGGCACCTTTGTCACCTGACTGTCTGGAAAATCCTCAGTGTATCTGAAATCTGGCACAGTCAATTCAAACATCAGTGTTCTGCTAAAGAAAATGTAATTAATAAAAACAAAAATATATATATAATAATATTGTCATATGAATGGCCTTCTAGTGACTTACTTGTCTCATCGTTGGATTGCCATGGGCTTTCTCTCAGAGGGGACAGCACCGGTCCCTGCTGAAAGGTGAGATTTAGTTTTAACATTATAATCTTCATACTTAGCCAGCATTTAAAAGTACTGTACACTATGATCATCATATGCTACACATTAAAATATTCCAGATATTATAGCTGTGCATATAACATGGCACAGTATAGGAAAGTGTCACTATAGGTCATGTTGCTTGTGGATCTTTCTCATTGCAATTCTGATGGACCATGAATACTTTTTAAACAAGTTTATCTAATATTTTAACTGACGGACTAAACCTGTTAAAACAGCTAAATGAAAAGCAACACTTTAGATTTAGACCAGGGGTCTAAAACTGCCACCAGCATTTGTGTTTTCTATTGTGTTAACAATGGAAAGTTTTCTGAAATATTGCGCTTTCTTGTATAACTCGAAGGCTGAAGTTACTCTCCGATGAGATGACAATACCAGCAGTGGCCCCAAGCTAATCTGAGTTTGTGCAGCTTTTATGCTTACCTGAACTTTACTCAATACAAGGTAACTGTGTTAGATAATGGGCTGATGCCATTTCTTTGTTTCTCTTTGAGAACAGCCAAGGAGCAAAGTCCTCTGTAAACTTTGCTGAGTACAACAACCGGTCAGAAGTAAGACATGATCTTTCAAAATCCATATAATCTTTACCGCTGAGTACATTGACCTGTGTGATCTTATTGATACGCAGGTTATTTCAGAGTTGACAGAAGCCTTAAAATCATTCACAAATCAATCTGACAGTGTTTGTACAGTGTTGTCGATTCATTAGAAGTACCTCAAATCTGGTAGCGGCCCAGTCCATCAGAACTCCTGGTGATGCCATGGGGGACAAAAGGGCAGACAGATCTGTCAAACAGGAGATGGCAGACATTGATCTTTAACACCTCACAGCTGAGCGTCAAACATTAAACCAGGAGCAACTGATCCATCCTGTATTTTCCTGCTCAGCCCATTTACAGCTGAGAGTCAGTAAGTTTCCACTTGCTGGACTTGTGTTTCTGAAGGTCGCTGAGCATATGGGACAATTAAGAGGAACAGGCAGCCTGAGGTGAACAGGCAGTGATAGAGGAAGGGTTATGTAGATATTAATACACTATTCATAATGTAGAACTATGTAGATTGCTGAACAGGAATGCTACAAAAAGGCTGGGAAAGAATGAGAGTTAATGCAGAATAACAGCAAAAAAAAAAAAAGACAAGCGTAAATATTTGTTTATTTTGATAAATCATAATTCCTTGTTATTTAAAGGACAAAGAGGGTGGCAGTACCTGGAGGTGATAAAGTCAGCTCCTTACTGGTCCGGTCGGCATTATGGTGTGTTGGGTGGCCTTTGGCTTGTGCTACCGGGGACTGTACAGCAGGCTGACACGTCTTGACTGAAGCTTTTGTCAAGTCTTTAGTGTCCAGTATCTGCTTACCGCAGGCAGCACGAGCAACCTTTGGCTTAAGAAGAGATCACATTCTTACTTCTCATTGTCACCAGTAACGCTGTGATACCACAAATCTCTCGATTACAGCAGTGAAATAATGAATGTATTTACCTTCTTAAGCTTTTGGCAAGACTCTTTACTTTTCTGCTTCTTTGTTTTTGGCACTGAAAGACATTCACAGTTGTAGATCACAGTCTACAGAGGCAGGCATCAGACATTTCCTCTCAAAAAACGCTGATGTAATTCATTTCTCTTGATTAATATTGAAAGATATGTGAATAACACAATCCTGTACATTTAGTTATTGTATTTATTACATTAGAAATTCAAGCTCAGAATTTTTATATCAACTATATTGACGTATTTAATTTTCCATATCTGAATAAACAAGCTGTTTATGCTTGTTCATGACGGCAGGTAAGCGCTGCTGTAAGACTGATGTGAAATCTTGTTTGGATGAACACCAGTGGGTTAGTATTTCATCGTGCTCTGGTGCAGAAGTGTTAAATGACTGGGGTGCTAAATGACCTCTATTCTCTACTTGCTAAATGGCTAGTGAATATCTTATTTTTCCAGACACTCAATATAATTTTTTTTAGGATATACCGGCCCCTTGCATATTTTACTAACATTTGACTGGTGGTTGATGCAGATCATGAGCCCTGAATACAACTGTGGGGTGTGGTTACAGGAAACAAAGCACTCTTCTCACCCACTGGTGATTCTGAGTGATGCCTGAGGTGCAATAAAGATTCAGCCACAGAGGGCGATGAAACTCTGCTTTTCAGCTTGATATTAATTTATTCTTTATCGTTGACTTTTGATGCCATTACAGATAAAAACTGAACCTTTTATTTATTTTTTTTATCCCCAATAGTCTGAAATGTCATTAGAAAAGACATGTGCACCTCGTCCATAATGACTGCAAGGTTATTGAAAGTGTGTGTGAGAATTAAAAACAAAGAGAAAACGCCTCATGAATGTGCAAAGATATAACACTATTTAATATTTTTATTATATATTAACGAAGACAAATGGGGTTTGAAATGTAGTAGTAAGTCGCCCTGGTGAGTTGTGCCTATGGCTTATCTCTTTATTTTATTAAAAAAAAAAAAGAAAAGCGAAGGGTCGGGTTTAACAAGGGTTGGTGAGGGCAGAGCGCTGAGGGGCAGAGCAGCTAACCTGATTCAGAGTCACTGCTATCAGAAGTGCTAGAATCACTACTGCTGTCGGAGCTGGATGACGAGCTGCTGCTGCTGCTGCTGCTGCTGCTGCTGCTGCTTTCGCTGAGGCATGGAGAGTAGCTTAAGTCAGGAGGCGGTATGACTTTAGCTGTAAACAAGAAAAAAAAAGTGTAATTTTACATCTCACATGTGAAAGCATTACTCCGATGACTGCGACGTTAAATTCAGTTCATACCTGCCGGCTTTTTTTTCTTGATGGGGTTCTGCTCTTTACTGACAACCTGAGATTTACCAGCATCCTTAGGTTTCCCAGTCTTCATTCCTCCTGTGGGCTTCACCAGCTTCTTTTCTGCAGGACAGAAGAGATATTAACCCTCCATTCTCATTGCAAATGAAGCTCCAGGAAGTTAAATCTGGAAAAAAAAAAAAAAAAAAAAAAAAATGCACTGGACTTACGGCTTACAATCTTGTTGCATTTCTTCAGACATGCTGCAACAAACCTCTGCAGCGCTCTCAGTGTGGAAGGCTTAAGCATTTCAAAGTCAACTTCAATCTCCTCCAGAGTGGAGCCCCGCAGACAGGACTCCCTGGCATGAATGATGTTCACCAACTTTCCCAGTTTGTCACCAGGCAACTTGTTGATGTCCAATTTCAACTGCTTCTTCTCCTGGTAAGTCACTGGTACTGACGCGAGCTCTTCCTCACATTTTAAAGGTCTGTTACTATGCCTAGACATACATGCAAAACATATGATGTTAGCCATGGTTTTAGAATGAAGCATATAAATATTATGGCTATAAAATATAAAACCATATTAAAAGAACAAATATGGTCACTTACAAAGCAGAGCTCTTTCTGTTGGTCATTTTCTCCACAATAGCTTTGTATTTTGAAGATTTGTGCTTTAGTTTAGTGATATGCTTTTCTTTGGTTCTTTTCTCCCTTTTCAGCTTGTCTTTCTTCTTTGGTTTCATCAGGGGCTCTTGTGTAAGCTTCTTCAGCTGATCCGTGACAGACATCAACTGAGAAGCCAGCCATTAATGAGAAAATTAAGTAAAATGCACTGAAGTGAGTGAATTCTCAAGATCCATTTTGCACGATACTGGCATGTGTATACCAACCCGCTCCTTCAGATCTGCAAGCTGCGTGGCCACCACCTCTGATGTACCCTCTGCCTCTGAAGAGCTCTCACTTTCAGAACTTACTGAGGTCGACAGACTCCCAACTAGGTCTCCTTTTCCTTTGTCAGCCTGCTGTTGAGGGATGGAACAATGCTCTGCTTCCTGGGGAACCTTCAGATATCTGGCTTCAAAAACTTCCTGTCAAAACAAATGCAGATCAAACCATATATAGCATGTCCATTATTCTAAACCATTTATGTATCATTATGAGTGGCTTTGAATGAGCTTTTATTGGTTCCCAGTAATGCAGTTGATCAAAACAGGCTGAAAAAACATGTACTGTAGTAATATTACAACAAATACCACTAAAATATTTACTCTGCAACTGCTTAGAGTAATATTATTATAAAGTAAATTACTCCTTCAGCACGTTTTCCAAACATGTCTTTCGTAGAGAAAAATAGATTTATTAGGTTTTAAAGGTTTTCCCAATGCATTTTGGGTCCTTATGTTACCTTTAATTACTGCCATACTGATTTGTTGACAAGAAAATTAAAAATACCTGCAGTTTTCTTGCCATGTAGACCACCTCATGTGAAGGTGGATTGTATTTGTAACAGTTGGAAAACATAAGTCGGACATCAGCAGCAAATTCCTTTGCACTTGCATACTCTCGTTGATCCATTTTTTTCTGAGGGAATAACACATCGTCACGAAAACTGATGTGTAATTATGAAAAAGAATGTTACACACTCCAACAAGTCTTTATCATCTTACCTTGATGGTGCTCAGGTCCATAGGCTGTTTGATGATGTTGTGGTAGTCGTGTAAGCCCAAAGCAACTGCATCTACAGGGGTGTAAAAGGGCCAGGCATATGGATAGTGTCTCTTTGAGAGCATTTCCTTCAGGATATTGTTGCAGTACCAGAGCTGCTTAGACAGCTTGACCTTCTTGCCCTCAAAGGTCGGCAAGTCTTTCTTAGGAGGTTTAATGGGTCTTCCACTGCCTCTCCTAGAGAATAATGTACAAGGTGCTGAATGATCCTCAGCTTGGGGCACCTCGCCGCCATTGATCACTGAGTTAGTGAAGGGCGTAGAGTCTGCTTTCCTCTTAAAACCTTTTTTAATCTGAAAAAATAGAGCATTAAAAACATTGGTTAAAGGCTTAAACGGGCAATGGAGTCTGTAATGTACTTTAACATTAGTATTTCTTCACAGTAATTCAAGTTTGTAAAACATCTCAACTCATTGTATGCAAAGAAGAAAGTCAGTCTAACATGAGAAAGCATTTATAGTGTAGTATGAATAAAGTTTACGATGTCCACTGTTGTACCAGCGCAGAATGAGCTGACTGAAATGTTCTGACTGTATTTGTTTTAACCTTTATTAAAAATGGCAAGAAAATGTAAATTATGGCAAAAGTCAAAACAGATTTTGATTCATTTTCTTACTAAAACACAGAAGCATCAGAAAGGAGTCATAAACCCTGATTCCAAATCGTGGTAACAATCAGGCTAAAAAGACAGACAACCTCTACATATTTTCACACTGTTCATCATAAGGTTTAAAGTCAGCATGTATACTGTGAAAGCTGCTTGCAAACTCATAAAATACTTACTGTGGCATCAATTTGTGCTGAGAGCTGGATGGGCTGGATGAACTGAGGCACATCAGGAGGAATGACTGTCACTGTCTGCTGGAGAACAACTTCTGACACAAGGGATTTCTGCTTTATAGCACCTGCATGGCAGGAGGTGAAGTGAATTGTCAAATACATCTCCAGATACAAAGAATATCTGATGTACTTCAATAACCCCCCCCCCAAAAAAAAAATATGCAATAACATCTTGGGCAAGTTACCTGCATTCATCTTTCTCCCCTTCACTGGTTCCTTTGCAGTGATTGATGTGACCTCAAACTCTTCCTTCGGCATTTGGGACACTTTCTGCAGAAAAAGCTTCTCCAGAGTCTGGGCCATAAAAACAATGTCGTCTCCAGGCTATGGAAAGAAAACATATACAAAAGTATATTACAAGAAGTTAAAAGCACTCAGTGTAGCATGCACTCTTCATAGTCACCCACTTTCTATTATAGGATATATTTCAAGAGAACCTTTAGCTGTGTAATATCTTAAGAAATGCTGGTTGGGTGAATATGAATTATCTCGTTACAGTAGGACAGAAAACGAATCAGGATTAGTTAACATTGGGTCAGTTTGCAGACCGACTTCTGCATTACAAAACTTGCTCCTGGCTATTTTTCTATAGTATGTCCATTATACTCTGTCTGCGTGGGCAGACTGAAATGCACTTAGAAGAAGTATGTAATGCAATTGGTGTAGTACTCTCTTACCCGATTGTACACATAGCAGTTGGTGAACATGGTGTTGAAGTCTTTAATACAATCAAGTGCTTGCCAGTAATATTGGTTTTGCAGACGCTTGTTGATAGTGCCCAGATCCATGGGATTTGTAATAATTGTATAATAATCCTGAAAGACAACAAAGGGATTGGCATGAATGCACCAGATCACAGTCGAATGGAACTTGATCCAGCAGGCAAAGTCCTCACCTTATATAAGGTTCAAACACTAAGATCCTACAGTTTGATAGAATGATGGCATCTCAATGCTTTACAGTTTTGTTACTTACGGGGAGACGCAGTTCTACTGCATCAACTGGCTGGCGAAAGGGCCACGAGAACTGATGCCTCCATAAAGCTTTGATCACCACCTTCTCCAGATACTGCAGCTGATTGGTTACACGTCCGGGCTTCTTATGATTTATGACGTCAGGCGGAGGGGGGTTTCCACTCACAGCGGGACACACTTTCACATCAGACATCCTGATGTCCAAACGCCATGAAGAGGGAAAGTGTAGGTAGTTTGCTGTACTGCAACTTGGTTCTCATCACACGTTTTCCTAAACAAGGAGTGAATAATAGTTTCCATTGCTTCAGTAAAAATGTAAATTGGGGACATTTTGAAATTACAAAACAAAAGAATTCCGTCACAGTTTCTCCTCAGTCCTACATGTCACATATTTTACCTTTATGCCTTACAAGTATGGCTTAACAATTAATGAAAAAGTTCAACATCCGAATTGCAGGAGCTCTAATTTATCAGTTTTGTTTTTGTTTTGTTTTTTAAAAGGGGGTAAAATGTGTCACAAACTACCATAAATATAACATTGTGGTGTTTCAGAGAAACTCAGCCTACAAAATTACCCTCCAGATATAAGGGAACATGCTTGTTCGGTATAGACTCCCACTAAAATCATGACGTAGAGTTCTGCCCTACTTGCAACAGATCTTTAAACCTGGTGCCTACAATACCAACAAGTGCCAACAGTTAGGTCCCACACTTGGATGGGTCATGCTGGTAGCGACAAATGTAGCTTCTAGCTTTTATTTTGGTGACACTGGTATTTTTTGACCACAAGAAAAATATAGAGCAACACCCGTTTTATCTTTTAGTAAATGGAAGTTACAGATTTATAGTCTTCATTTCAGCATTGTTTTTAGTTTAAAATTAAAAAGTCAAGCCTCTATCCTAAAATATCTACCATGTCATCAAATGCAAAACTACGTTGATCATCTTTGTAACCTGTGTTTAATGCTCTTCAGCAACTGGCACTAGAACCAGAACACCCACTAGCAGGTTTAAATCTACTTGGAAGAAATCAAGTGAAAAGAAAAAAAAAGACATGCCAAGAAGTACCAAAAATATCAGAACTCACATCCACCTCTCTGGCATGGCATAGGGAGAAAAAAGCGTCTCGATTACAGTATGATCAATATCGCCTACGGGCTATGAACTCAAAACGTCCCTGTATTAATTATTCACTCAAACGGATATCTGATCATATGGCAGACAGGCAAGGCTAAAAGTAGTGCAAAATAACAAACAGTGCCAAAAAAAGCACACATACATCGACTCTCTAATTCAATCTAAACAAAATACTCTATTGACCAATTAACCAGACGTCCGCACACTTCATTGCTCCCCATGTAAAACTAAAGAGACCCCACATCAACATTGATGGTATACTTAAAAATGCCAGTCAAATGGCTATCTACAGTACAAGAGAGCAGAGAATGAGCAAAAGCATGGCTAATACTGCCACCTGCAGCACGTCTCAGATATTGCTCCATTCAACATTTTTAGCTCAGGAAAATGAAATCGACTGTTACTGAACCCTGACTCCAAAAGACGTTGGGATGCTGTGTTATGCATTAGTAAAACTGAATGTGACAATTCTGAAATGTACTCAATTTACAAAAACAACTGTCTGGAATATTCCATAGGTGATAGTATCATGATTGGGTATGTGAGGGGGATCCTTGAAAAGGCTCAGTTGCCACCTAACTAGGATGGGCTGGGGTTCACTTTGTGAAACACATGATTGTATAAAAAGGACATTACTAGACATACTTACAATTTTTTGGGAATAAGGATTATACATTTGTTTCAAGTAAATACTTCAGTGTTTCCAAAGGCAATGCCCTACAGACAGTATGTCCTATAAACAGCATCATATGGTAACAGAAGGCACAAGTAGGCTGATCTCAAGGTTTATCTTACTGTGAATCCATGTGAACTAAATTCAGAGTAAACCTTCTGAGCCCTTCAAGAAGCAACTAAACTCTATATAAACATTTAATGATACAAAAGGCCATTTTGTGTGTGTGTGTGTGTGTGTGTGTGGGGGGGGGGTTGGGGGGGGTTGGGGGGAATTGAAGTGACATTTTTACTACTTAAATTTTTTTTCATATTTTTCCAAGTTGGAAATATGATCTGATTTCAAACCCAACCCAAATAAATTTACAAGTTCTGTATCTTATTTCCAATTTTATTCATTTAAAGACGACAAATGGACACAATACTTTCAAGCACTCACAAATCCAACGCATCATATTTCTGTCCGGTTGTTGGGTGCAT
Source organism: Acanthopagrus latus (assembly GCF_904848185.1). Classification (NCBI taxonomy): domain Eukaryota; kingdom Metazoa; phylum Chordata; class Actinopteri; order Spariformes; family Sparidae; genus Acanthopagrus; species Acanthopagrus latus. Next base: position 4,057,586 of record NC_051049.1, read on the forward strand.
GCAGGTGCAAAGTTAATTTCAAGTGGCATCCGACCCACTCTTAAGTGACTGAATGATGAGCTCCTTAGTCTTCCTTACACAGTAACCTGGTACTGGGTTTGTCAGTCAGTTGAAAGAGTAGGGGTCAGTTGGTATTTAATGTGAATTATTTCATAAAGATAGTATCATTCTGACATAACTGAACAATGTAGAGCTGAAACAGTTCTCAAGTAACTGATTGACAGAAAAGAAACTTCTTGTGTTAGTACTGTTTATGAATTACTGTAGTCATGTACCAGGTAAAATTAACATTCAAACATTGAATTTCAACCCAGGATGAAGGAAAGGTGTAAGAACACATGAGGCTGTGTTTTTTTTTTTGGCGCCCTCTTTACGTTAGATGCCATATGAAAGTGAATCATCACTTCACCTACCTCGAGTTTTAATGCTGCTCTATACTAAAATCTAGACGTTGGAGACACACTAGAGACGCGCTGGTTTATCTTTAAGCCAGTATCACCTGAAGGCTTGTGTCATTGCTGTATAAACGCCACGCATGGTTTTGACAGCAGGCATGGCGGCATGCTGCATTGTTGACAGTCCTCGGGGCCAACACGTGAAGCCGCCGCCACCACGCCCACCGGTTAGTTTAGCAACTTGTGTTAGCGGTTAGCTAACTAGCACACAGCAGAGAGGACGTTGATATGGATTACTGAGAGAGCAAGTCAGGTATTTATCAGAGCTTAGCTTCGTTGATTTCATTCGCTTCGATTTCGTTCGACGGACTAGCTGAGTCAACGGCCGAATGATGACGCACGCAATCACATTAGCCGACAGAGGCTATTCTGAAAAATGCCGAAAATGCTAATGCCGCCAGGCGACTCTGTACACATTAGCTAGCTTGCTAGCTAACTGGCAAACGGTACTGCTAACCAAGTCGTTTTTACTTTCCTGCAGTTTCGTTTTGTCCAACGAAATACGTCTTACAAGGTGGATTTTGACTCAAGAATCCCCGGAGCAAGCATCTCGTTAGCACATCCAACGTTTAGCCAGCTTCAGTTAACGTTAGCTGTAAACATGTGGTCGCGTTACCGTTATGTGCTCCTTGTCAACTGCTGTCAGCTCTCGCAAATGATTCACTCGTTTGCAGGAATACACCCAGCGTCCGTAACATACACTAATCTTTTTGGTTTTTTTTAAAAAACATGGCACGTATGAAGCATTACCGAGCTAACATTACCTTACGAGATTTCAGGGGCTCTTGCGTTCAACTCTTCGGTGGCAGGCGTCTCTACGGCAACCGCCACAGATTTATACCCGTCTGCTCGAGCCTCTAGAACTGATTGGCCCAAACACGAGCTACACGTGTTGTAGAGCGCTTTTCTGAGGAGAAACGTTCCAGAAATTATTATTATTATTTTTTAAATACAACCTCCTGTGTTCCCTGCGAGTTTGTTACGTTAGTTAGCAACCTGATTGTTTTAAAGCGTTGTGTAAAGATTTTTGTTGACTTGTTCCAAACAAAATGGCAACTCCATGTCCCGGACGTATGCCTCGCGGTGTATGTCCCGATGAGTTTGGCGATTTAATCGGTGAACAGTCACCAACCTGCTCTACATAATGTCAGCTGCTTGAGTGTCAGCGTGTTCAGACAGCCAGTGGCTTTCTGAATGCTACAGGAGGAGGGCTAACGTGTGTGTGTGTGTGTGTGTGTGTGTGTGGATAGACGGGAACGGAAAAGAGGGTTGTGGGCGGAGTGGTGGCTTCACGTACTGATCCAGGAGCGGAAAATCTGACTGTCACAGAACATAAAACCTGCTAAACTCTCTCCACGATAAACAGAGAAGAAATAATCAGACTGTCATTAAGAGTCAGCGCAGTTTTACAAAAGAAAATATCTTTGTATGCAATGTAAAGCGATCAGATTATTACAATTCATGGTTGAGTTTGTACTTTCCCAAGGTACCTTGAATTAAGCATACATTCACTTCCTGTGACATGGAAATCCTGAAAAACTCTGACAGGTTTTGATTTCTGTAAAAATGAACTAGGATAATTTTATATATCGACATCACAGTGAAATACAATTCGAAGGAAAAGTCTGATTTTTCAGTTTTAATTAATAATTTGAATTAGCATAAATGTACTGTGACTAGTTCAAGTGTATTATTATACCCAGTTATCACTATCAATGTGGATTTGAACCACAGTATTGCACCTGACCCAGCCCAAGATGACAAGGAACACCAATTACCTATCCTAACTCATGGGAAATAATAGGTAATTATTAATTCCCAAATCAAGAAAAAATAAATAAGACACAATACAGTTTTATTGACCTTACAAACCTAAATATAAAACATGCTGACCCATGATGATGTGAATATACTCACATACTGTTTATGTACGTTATGTCACGATTGGTATACCAGCTTTAAAGAAGAAGACATCTTTGATGAGCACAAATCTAAATCGTATTCAGCAAGAAGAGTCAGTGTAATATACATTTGATATTTATTTTCCTTTGCCTTGTCGCCTTCCCATACATTTTTTAGATCATTATCTTTTATTTCCAGCATTAGAACATGAGTGCCTTACACATTTCCCTGTAACCACAATAAAATAATTCAAACAAGTAAGAAGAAATTTACAAATCAAAGAGGCTTGAAAAATGCTATCAAGCCTGCAATATTTTAGCTGATAAATGGAGGACATTACAATTTGCGTCCACAAGATGGAGCCATCGGCACGAATGTGGGGTTTAAACTGCCCTCCAAAGGAGGGAGTTTTAACGGAAGAGGCATGAAGGATGTTATTGTGGTTTGTGTTTTGAGTGATTCACTGAAATATTTCAGTTTTCTGTAGACAAAAGGAATAGGATTGTGGTGTGACATAGTGATATAAAATGTGTGGAAGGAAACAGGAAGTGGGATAAACTCTGTAATGACAAGTTTAATTTGTTACATACAAGGAACAACTGTCCATTTTTACATGAACATCAAGGAAAACAATGGAATCCATTTTATTGTCACCTGGAGATTTGTGAACATAATTGCTTTTTATCCAGTCAGTCAGTGATAGCTCCCACAACTAAACCACATGACCGATAAGATTTCCACCCTTCCTCTGTGTCATCAGCTGCTCTTACACTTCATGCTACAGGTCCATAAACAGTTTTTAATTTTTTTTACAATGGCTCCTGAATATCCTGCAGTCACATTTGGTGTTGTTTTGTAGCGAAACACTTGAGTGCCGTGGGGGGGATTTAGAAAGTGAAAGGAATGATTGGTATGTCCGATTGTCAGCTGTCCTAAATGAGTGTTGAATCTGACCGTAAATACTGACACAGTGTCTGCTCCCCTGACAATGACAGGAAGCTTGTTCAGAGGGGAGGAGGTCATATAGGAAAAGGATCTGCCCCCTGATGTTTCAAATGTGAGGACTAACAATGGGTATTTGTTATTGAATGAATAAATATAAACTCTTCAAACCAAGTGAGGGAAGAAGGAAAGTTTGCACCTACTACTACTGGTTGAAAATAACCAAGCACGTTTACTCAAGTAATGTGCGTCACATGTTCTGAACATTTTGATTTCACATTACTTTACTCCTCTGTAGTGTCACCTAACATAATGTGTTTGCTCTCTCTGGATTACGATGTGACAATCCGATAAAATGTTATGCATTTTCCTATGTTAAACAAACCAGCACTAAATAAAGTAGTTAGAATTAGCTCCACCTTGAACAGTTAAACTTTAAAATGTTGTTCACACAGTAGCACACCTGGACGCAGGAAGCAGGGGTGCTGAGGGGGCTGCAGCACGCCCTAAAACACTCTGATCATGAAGCCTTATGTCACTTGATATTTCTCTGGTTGATCAGTCAAGTGTATAAACTACACTGCAGACTGGAGTCTCTGCTGACAGCAACAAACAGGCAGATCAGCGTTATACGTGCTCCTGTCCTCTATGAAATGTCTGTCTTGGACACAATGTTTGCTACCCAATGAAATAAATAACTTAATGTATAACAGACGCTGGATTTACAGGAAGTCCCGAGTGATTAAGCATTTGTCACGGACCGTGTTTCACCAAGTTTCAGATTCTCCTGACTCAACATCTCAAGACGAGTCAAGATTTTATAAGGGAGTCTCCCTCTTCACGTCCCTGCTGTCTGCTTTGTACATGTTGTAACATGTATGTCACACATAATTTACCACTATGTCATTATGTAGACGGATCCCTCAGCTGTTAATTAATCCAATAATTTGGTATGTGAGGATATAAAACTGACTTTTTTCCCCTTCTGCACAGTGACGATCTACTTTTGTTACATTAAGTACACTTTGTTGCTGTACTTCTGCACCATAATGGAGTATTTTTTTGTATTGCTGCGTTTCCTTAAAGATGTAAAACATAACATTTCCACATTCAAAATGTATTAAAAAAACAAAACAATCGGACCTTATTTTGGAGTTGTGTACTGTCATTAATGTTTCCAACAATGGGGCGTTTCATTTGCTGTCAGCGCCTGATGATACACCATATAGCGATGAAGGAAGTCAGTGAGCTATTCTCAACATAATTAGACTCCTATGTTACTCTGTGACATCATCAAACTGTGTCTTTTGTGAATGAAGGATTCTCAACATACTGAGCGCACAAAGGCAGATGACAGCCTGAATTAGTGAGTTCTTTCAATCCACTTTGGTAAGGTGAGCAGGTGGTATGGGTGCTGACAGACACTGGTGGTCTCATAAAGTCAAAATCTCCACTTTAATTCCCCTGTGGTAGATAAAACATGATACGGTGCCCTTCCAGTGGGGAAAAGGTGAAGAGGTGCCCTCTCTTCACTATAAATCTAACATGACTTCTGACCCTTTTGACTTTTTTCACCACAGCCCCTCAAACATCCCGAGTCCACCGCTGCTGATGGAAATGGTTCAAATGGTTTAAAATTCGTTTTCAAAATTGCCAACTTTTACATAAACCTGAAAATAGACGAGGAAAGCATGCCTGACACACCCAGGAATCTGTTATTAACTGGCTTTTGAGTTGAAGTTTATTCTTAATCTGCCCCATATGTTGCTGGTAAAAAAAGATGGGGAGCCCTTTCAAATAACTAAAGATGTTTGGAGTGGTCCAGTAGCATGTGGTTTGGTTTTTTTACTGAATTAAAAGGAAAGTCTGTATTCAAATAGAACTCAGATGTGTTCCTGCTTTGATTTAAGGCATAAAACCCAGTATTACAGAAAGTAATATGCTGTGCAACAATGACATTCATCTCATCTTTCCTGCTACTGATATGGTATGTATAGGTATGTATAAATCAAAGTGAAGCCATGTGAAAAACTGTCCTGGTCCATTCAGAGTCATAGCGCAGCACCGAGAGCCAGCTAGAGTAAAGTCTTAACATGAGATATGTCGTTTTTTATGGCCGTTGTGCGACTGAGAAAAGTATGAGACAGCAGATCCTTTCTGCACTCTGATAACTCCCTGCAACCCAAGTCAGCAGCAGTCCAATAACAATCCCTGCCCAAATCAAATATTTACAGTGTCCCAGAGGCGTTGCTGGAACCAACACAAAGCGAGGGGGATTCTCACAGCGATGGGAAGGTATTCTATTCAGAAAAAAAGTCAAAGAAAAGCAGGTTGTTACAACGTATGTGTACAAGAGTTACGAATCCCATTTTACCACATGTCCATGTTCAATGGCTCATGATTTAAGGGTCTGTTTAAACTCCATTAACAACTGCACCCTCCTTTAAGTTACAGCTTTTTACAGTTAATATGTGGTTTTGCTTGCAGAGGGGTTTTAAAACAAACAGTTTTTATAAAAGCATTACAAGTTGGACTTGTACCGAGTCAGCAAACGTCCATATGAAATTGATATAAACGTAATTAAGTTCTTCTATCAAAGTCATACATGATGGCAACAGTCTTTGGAACAGCACAACACTGTCAAATCTAGTGACATAAACTCTCAGTCATAATGAGTAAAAAAAAAAAAGAATACTGTTCTAACATCTGTTTATTGGTGCCGACTGTGTCAGCCGATGACACAATATTACACAAGCTTGGTTGGTTAACCCTTTCAAGGTTGAACTCTGGACCTCAGATTCTGATGATAGAAGCTGCTGTGTAGCCTGGTGGTGCGGCATCTGATGCTAATAAAGATCTGTATCTTTTGCCAGACAGCTGGAGAGTGAGCAGACTTTGGCTCGGGTGGTTGATGTGCCAATGATCTTCTGGGCAGTTTTAATCACCAGCTTAATCGGCTCTTTAGTTTTGCTGACGCTGAGCTTTAGACTGTTCTCTGTGCACCACTCTGCAAGATTAGTGATTTCCTCCTGATAAGAACTCTGATTGCTGTTTGTAATGCTGTCACCTGCAAAACTTCACAGCAGAGTTCTCCTGACGAGAATGCAATACAAACAGGAGAGGGCTGAGCACACAGCCCAGGGGCACTCCAGTGTCCAGCAGTCTAAACTGTCTTGGGTTTGTTTATGCATTTCTCTTCCTCCTGTTGAATACTTTGAATTGAGCACTCCTTTTTTAAAGGCACAATCCAAATGTCAGTTGACAACAACAAAAAAATCACAGTTTTTTACTCAGCCTTCAATCAAATTGAAATTTCGGCATATAACTACCTTTAAAATAATAATAAATGATCACGTTACAGTGTCTAAGTTTGGTTTTCTTACTACTTTCCAGAATGCAATCATTATGATAACTTATATTTTAAGGCATCATTTTTGACAGATAATAGTTCTGTTGAATATTATGGCACTCACTGCATGAAACTGTCTAAAAATGCAGTATCTTAATTGCCTGTAATAGAATCCAACCGAATACTGAGATCATTTGTTATTTCCTGCAGTTATACTTGGTGCCATTTGCACTGAGTGCAGCGTGATTTCTCTAACAGAGCATTGTTGGACTTGACAGTGAGTTCAGTCAACTAGGTCAATAAAACTCAAGGACCTGAGTTACATTAATAGAAAGTGAAGATGCTTCAGATTGCACATATCTTTGATGCACTGTTACGCTTTTATTCCCTTTCCTCTCAGCTGTGTTCACAACCCTAACACAGTGTAAATAAACAAAGTGGAACACTTTAACGGAGACATGCATATGTATGAGATGTAAAATTATTTGATCCCTTTGAGCGTTTCCTTGTCAACTCTCAAAAGCAGCATGAGTGCTGTTTTTTTTTGTTTGTTTGTTTGTGTGTGTGTGTGTGTGTTTTCCACAACAAAAGTTTCCTTCCCCCTTGTCACAGGTGCCATCTCATTAGTGGTAGATCACTGAGCTGACATTTACGTTGTTCCGAGTCACACAGCATCTCCTTTTCACTGGGAGTCTGATATCACAGCAAAGCGAGGCGGTGTTTGTTCAGGAGGGTACGAGTGATTTCACACACAGAAATTAGTCTGCTCACAGTTTAGCGCTTGTGATTGGGGTGGCGAGGTGGAGAATTAAAAGTGTGTGACAAAAATGTCTTGTGAGAGCTGAAAAAACAAAACAATTTACATCCTAATATTAGAAGCCACCAAAAAAACTTGTTTAATTTGATCACAATGAAAAGCATCTCAACTCCTCTTCACCTAAATAACAAGAGCAGTAATGTACAAAAGGAAATGTTTAGTGTCTATATATTGCATGCACTTCTTATGGAGGTTTAAATTGATTTATTGTAAGTGAAGTTTCTTTGAGTGAAAGTGTCTGCCAAATGAATGTAATGCAATCTGGGCGAGTGCTTTTCTCTCCTCGAGGCCAAACATGACCTAAACATTTAAATAACCAAATGACCTAATCCGTAACAATACCACATGGAGACATGCCTCTCAAATTGGTTGTTTGGGCTTTAGTTATTGGCCATTTGAGCATTTTTAAACCGCTGCGTTGAGAAATTCCTAAAAAATATGAATGCCGTTCCAGAACCAGTGTGTGAAGGCCTTCCAAAGGTTTCTCTGCCTCCTGTGAAAACAAAATATTTCATGAAAAATAATACGTTAATAGCTTTTCTGTGTCATGTTCTTGGTGCCTTACAGACGGGACGCTCTTTGGAACGTCACAGCAGACGAATATACAGGTAGTACATTAAGAAAAAGTGATTATAAGCAGCAAATGCCTTCATACACAACAAAAACACAAAGCTAAAAAAGGCTACATATTGGATGGATGGATACATTCACAATAAAAGAATTTCAAGTTGGATCCCTGCAGCTGTAAGTGCTCTCACAGCACTAACAGCCGTGTCCTTCAGCAAAGCACTGCACTCTTACCTTTTCACTCATAAGTGGTGGAAAAGTACTTTTATCACAAGCACAATAAATAACACCACAAGGTAGAAACACTCCACTTGGAGAGTTCAGTCAAGTGGTTTTCCCTCTGTTGTACCCCACTGATGCAATAATGTAAAGGTGCTAACTAAAATCATCAGAAACATGTGAAGAAATGACAGTTTTGATTGATGTCGAAGTCATCTCTTTGTTGGCTGCAGAGATATCTACTGAAGTTAGCATGCTAACTAGCTGGGCCTAGCCTGTCCTGTCTCATAACACCACTTTTAAAGTGAAACTCTCGCCAAAAAGCAACTGAGGCTTTATCTGTGATCGAATAAAAGTCAAACATTCATTTAGAAGCATTATCGGCACTTTTAAGATTAGGAGAGTAAGGATTAGTAGGAGCTGGATCTCCTGCGCACCGCCGCCGTCATGGCAGACGAAAAGTGCCAAACCCCCAAGTGCTGAGTAGTAACTCAGTGAGTAGTTCAAAAACCTTCTTTTTAGTAAACTCTGTGTACACACACAATGTTCTCAATACTCGGGTTCATGTGTAGAGACCCTGGTGATACTACGAGCAAAGTTTCATGTTGTGTCAAGGCTTCTTAGTGTTTTAAAAAAAGAGATTTTGATGCTATCATAAAAGTGCCCGTAGCACTCCACTGAAAAATGGCTTGCCCGAAAACGAAACTACAGTAAATCTTAAAAGTGCCGCTTTCGTCGTAATTATACATTTACACAAAGATTTGACTCATATTCAATCACAAATAAAGCCTCGGTTGCTTTTTAGGCGAGAGTTTCACTTTAAGTCAAAAGGTGATAGTTCAGTAGTGTAGCTCAGGTCTCAGGCTTCATAGTTCACCAAGCTAATTAGCTAACGGCAGCTAGAGTTAGCAGCAGTTAGCGGTTCTCTGGTGATATGCGGCTATTTGTTTGAGTGTAAATTTGACAGGTGGCAAATTCTTATTCAGTGCACCTTTAAGAGCATTTTTTTTCATTTGGTGATTTTGATGTTTATTCTTCCATTATCGTGTCTGGAAATGTTATCTACATGTTTAGTAAATGCCATTTTGATTTCTAAAGTTGTGATTAATGATCAACAAAATATATATATCGTAAGAAACGCAAATAACTGCTGTGGTGTGCTTGTCCTGTCCTCAAGGCGTTCCTCTTTGGAGGCCAGTGCTTTAAATTAATCTGTAGCAGTGTTTAGCAGTGACTCTGTAAAGACACTCCCACACAGAGTTCAAAAGCTTGCAGACTCTCCTCAGTTAGTCAGAACTGAAAAAGCCTCTCTGATGAAAGATGAAACGACTTAGAGAAACTGAAACAAGTCCGGCTGCCCACGACACAGTACTGAGAATTACCACGACCTGCAACATATAACAGTGTTTAATATTTAAAGTGAAACTCTTGCCAAAAAGCAACTAAGGCTTTATTTGTGATTGAATATGAGTCCACAGATGCTTCGTGTAAATGCATAATCACGACGAAAAAGGCACTTTCAAGATTTACCGTACTTTTGTTTTCGGGCAAGCTAATTTTCAGTGGAGTGCATGGGCACTTTAACGCTAGCATTGATCCATGTTGATCCCCGAGTGCAACCAAACGGACAGGAGAGTAATGGGGGACCTCTTACCTGGTAGGTTGTACTCAGGGATCGATACTTTTTGTCTGCCATGATCCAGCTCTTACGGTGAGTAGTTCAAAAACCTTCTTTTTCGTAAACCCTGCGTACAAAAACAATGTTCTCAATGCTCATGTTCATGTGTAGAGACCCTGGTGATACTACGAGCAAAGTTTCATGTTGTGTTGAGCCTTCTTAGTGTTTTAAAAATAGCGATTTTAACGCTAGCGCTAAAGTGCCCCATGCACTCCTGTTGAAAATTAGCTTGCCTGAAATCGAAACTACGGTAAATCTCAAAAGTGCCACTTTCATCGTAATTATATATCTACACGAAGGTTTGACGCATATTCAATCACAAATAAAACTTAGGTTGCTTTTTGGTGAGAGTTTCACTTTAATTGACTTTATGTAAATTGGTCATAGCTATCTTATGCCTATAGTAAAGTTAAAAAAAATATATATATATAAAATCAAGCCTCTTAAATTTGGTTAGGAAGAAGTAAATACTCAAGTGAATATAAACTCAAATGCAGTGTGTGTTGATTTTCCTACATCCGTGTTATCGCCTCTCATCAGCAGCAACAGATGCTTCGGTGCTCAGCGGAGCCACAAACACTAAAACGTGCAGTGATCGGTGACAACAAGAGTCTCGCTTTGCCAGAACCCCCCCCCCCCCCGCCCAGAATCTGGCATCAAGAGCCCCCATGCAGATACAGATCACAACATGGGGGCCCTCATGTGATGACAGTGACCTGTAGGAACCCTATACAATAAGTTTTGTATAGAATAGCACCAGCGCCTGAGCTGTAAATGGGGACTGATTGCTCACATGCATCCTCAAACTAAAATATGATAAAGCAGGATCAGGTGACAGAGGAGGGGGGATCGGGGCCGGGGACCCTCTCGCGCGCGGACCCCCGAGGAGCCCGTGCACCCCGCTTTGGGAAGCTCCTCAGCAGCCCATCTCGCGCACAGCTCAGCCTCCTCCCTGTAAGCCCCGCCCCCCTCAGATGAAGCGCTCAGTAAACGGCAGTTAACGTTAGATAGTATTTAGTAAACCGTCCCAAAGTTCGAGCGACAGGAGCCGTTTATCCACACACGTCTCACCCACAACGAGCTGCTTTTCCCCCCCTTCTTCTTCTTCTTCCTCCAAACTACGGGATGGTGTGAGTGTCCGGCCCCGGGAGGAGAAGAACCGCTCTGATATCCGCATCCAAACCGGAGCGACTTCAAACTTTCAACCAAGTTCACTTGGACATTTTCTGGAGACTCTGCCTTGGTACGTCCCCGCTCAACGGCTCTACCTAACGCACCACAGCTTTAGCTTAGTTTTCTAACAGAGCTAGCTCGGTAAACAAAACACTGTCTTTCCACACGACGTCTGTATATACTGTTGAAAATGTTCTTTTCCAGCCTTTCTGAACCGCCCATAAATCCAGCTGAACATCTGTGTCTTGACTCCGCTGACATGCAGCTTTCCTGCTTCCTCTGGTTGTTAGCTTAAAAAAAAAAAGTTAGTCGTGTTGATATCCAGTGTTTTTTCTCCTGTTCTCGTTTTTTAATCAGGGGAAAAAACTAACGTGAAACAGAGAGTAAACAGAGTGTTGTATCCGGTGCTCACAGAGGTGTTCCCGTACAGATAAGAGGAACAAGCGTGACAGCGGGACCGAGCCGCTGGCTGCCAGTCCGGGCAGCTCCTGTGGGATGAGACGTGACTGACAGACGGAGCCGTGCGGTTCAGATGGTAGCCAGTGTGTTTGAGTTTATTTGCACGGCAGTGGAAATAACCTGCAATCAAGTGGTGGGTTGCTGCTGTGTGTTTATAACCACAAATGTCAGTCAGTGTTCCTGCGATAGAGGATCATGTTTTGGACCCTGGAGACACATCAGAGCGCAGATGAGTTCAATTACCCAGCACTGCTTAATTGCATTATATACCTGATGTCTGATTTGACACAGAAGTGATATTATTGATGCGTGGTTATTGAGTTGTTATCTGATCTAAGTTGGCCAGTTCAGGGGTATTTTATGCAGAAACATGCAAATCCTATTCAGTTAATTGATTGTTTTGGATGTAGATCTACAGCTAATGATGATGATATACTTGTAAATCATTTAGCTGATTATTGATGAACTTAAAGTGAAAAAAAGCCCAGCATATTTTCTCAGAGCCTAAGGTGACATCTTCAGATTCCATATTTTCACCCATTAACCAGTCCTGTATCCAAAGATATTCAGTGGAACAAACATAAGAGCAGCAAAAACTCACATTTTACAAGGTGGAACAAGCAAATGTTGGTCATTTTTGCAAAAATCTGTCTATTTTAGCTCTAATTTAATTGGTATTAATACATAAAGTCACATACATGAGCTGCAAATAACAATTCTGTACATATAAATTAGTCTGCTGATGATTTCTTGTATGATTAAATGATTATAAATCTCAAATTTGAGAAGCTGGAACCAGCAAAAGTGACTGTTTTTGCCCCAAAATGACTGAAAATATGACATTTTTTTTTTGTTTTTCACACTAGAGTAGTAATTGTTGAACTAATTCTTGGAATTGAGCATCATGTATAATCTATACATTAGTCTGCTGGTAATTTATTTTCAAACAGTTCATTGCTGATTACCTTTAACGTCAAACACAATTTGAAAAATGCCCTTTAAACTCAAGATGAAATTTTCAGATTGCTTATTTTATCCAAACATCAGTCCTTAATCTGAAGATATTCAAGGTAAAATGTTACATAACAGAGACAAGAAGCAAATCTTCACATTTCAGAAGCTGGAAGAAGCAACACGTTTGTCAATGTTGCTGAAACAACCCTTAAATATTTTAATGTTTTAAGTTTTCTGACACAACTAATCATTTTAGGTCTAATCCAAGACATGTGGCATCAGTATAGATACTTGAAAGCAACATAAATTAGCTGCAGCTGACAATAGACCCTTTTCACAGCAGACATTTTGACTTGTCAGTGCTGTAAAAAGCACAGGTGTAATTATTTTAACATTGACAATGGCTGCGTTTGATTTAGGTTAGCTTGTTCCAGGTAGGAAGCTCTGATAATGTGCATGCTCACTCACTGACATGGCTCTCTGGGATACTTAACAGAGCCGTCCTTCCCAATATTGTTTACACCTGTGCTTTGACATGCCAGAATGTGTCATCGTTGTAGAGTACTACTACATTTGTAGACTACAAAGACACACATCATGCAGAGGTATCAGAGTCTTAGCTCAGTCCAGGATGTTTGTAGCATGTCAACCCTCATGGATTCTGTGTACAGTGTGTGGACAGGCTTTGTGACTGTGAGTCAGACTGGTGATCAGTCATTCAGAGCTCTGCTTTTGCGCTGCAACGAGTGGGAGGTTTGGTGGTTTGTCAGTGCTGAGCCTGTACACACACACACACACACTTTCACACTGAAAGAGGAGAAGAGCTCATTTAAGAACTCTCACCAGGTCATATAACAACACAAACCTCCAGATGACTTATGAAGCAAACTGAAATGATTAGAAAGTCTTGCGTTTTACTCATGAACCACAAGATGCAGTTAAGGTATCTCAGACACTGCCTCTGTCTTCAGTGGTGCTCCTCTCTTCACTTCTGGCTTTGTGATCAGGGGAACACAGTGTATGCCCTTAGGATGTAACAACACTTAACTCCAGCGTATGCATTCGAGATGACACAGATATAAGCCAGGCCTTTAACATTGAAGTGACCACAAATATGGAGCTTGGTTTCAGTAATGTGCAGTACGTTCAGTCTGGGGTCTGCGTGTTCTGATGGGCTTTCCAGATCTTCTCCGGGTGAAATAGTTGCTCGGCTTAGACGGTCAGGGTTGAATAGAAGTCACATGAGGTGATTTGAGTTGTTGCTGCAACAAAACCAGCACCGTGTTGTGCAGCTTTTGGTGTAAAACCCGGCCAGCCTAACCCAAAACAAGGTAAAAAACTGCTGCCCTAAATTTGACTTTAACTGCTAGTGAAAATTTAGATACAATCTTTTTAAAACACTGTGATCTCTCTAGATAAAATGAGCTCTTTTGACAGCAGGTCTTTCAACCTTCAGCCATATTTTTCACTAACAGAGTAAGAAACTCTCTTTCAAGCTTGAATGTTGCTTCCCTTTGATTTGGACTTGGCCTTGCAGAAGGTTTTGCAACAAACCTCTGTTGAGTCAGTGAGGAGGTGAAGGAGGGGCATAAATCAAACAGAAGGCACTGGCTCTTCCTTGAAGGGCTGAAAGTGTAATATTTGTCATGATCTTCCAAAATGACTCCTCAGCCACTGCAGCTGCCACACAGTGAAAGGCCCTTTTGTCCTACATGAGCTGCTTGCACAGCAGAGCGATGCACCTTTAGTGCCTCTGTGCATCACCTCCCTCACCCTTAATGGTTCACCTCGAGTCAGATACGTGAACATCTGTTCTTTCCACGCGGCTACTGTTCACGTCACATGCGAAGCCTTTAAACTGTGAACGAGTGCAATTCCTGTCACAGCACCTTCACTGCAGACAGTAACAGTTTTGTTGCCATAAAGAAACCACTCAGTGAAGTAAGTTTGCATAACTTTGTCCGTGGACCATATCTTTCTAAAATAAATGTTTTGGTTGTGGCTGCCAAACACGCCGGGTAACTATCTAGAATTAGTCAGAGCCAAAGACATACTGTTTAAATGATTCTCAAGAATCAAACAATATTTTGGATGTGATAGGCTGTAAATTTACCAATTATGTCAATACTTGCCAAAAAGTATGTGTTCTGCCTCCTGAAAATGTTAAATCCACTGATTCTTTAAACTGTGCACAGCATATCTGTCTATCTGATCTGATCTATCTGTTTTTACTCTATGCTCCAAATCAATCAGAAAAGAGAGAGCTCGCATCCAAGCACATTGAACGTTCAGTGCTGGACAATAGGGGGAAAAAAGGAAGTCTGCACCCTAGATATGATGCACTGAACATTTATTACCTCCACATGTGATATTTTGGCTAAAGCCCTTATTCAGACACAAAACTAGTGAAGAGACACACCTTACAAGTGACTGTGCCTAATCAACAGGTAAAAACGGTCATACCGTACGGCCTTGTGAGGAGAGATAATTACGAAGCCTGTAAACTTAATTCATGTGGAAATGCACATTCGGGGCCCCAGAAGAAAACCCATATATATAGATATACAGAGCACACATACACATATAAACATGTATACAGAAAGGAACACACAACGTCTAGTCCCTGTGATCATTGGAAATAATTAAAGAGCTGAAAACAAACACAGGCATTTCTCAGCAACAGTACATTTTAATGTCACTTTGACTATATGTAATTGAATAACATGTTGGTTGACTGCTAAAATGTCCAGATGATTTTATTTTAGGTAATTTAATAGGAACTCCATTGACTCTGTGAAAACGTAGTGCATCCTTTGTGATTAGAAGTGCATAGATTTTTTGCCCCATCACGGTGGTCAGTGTTTGCGTTTACATTACCAAAGTGAAAGCTTCAAACGAGGCCATGCTGATTAGCGTGGTGGTATTAAGCTGCTTACTGAGGACCCCACTGGAGCATTCAGTGTTTTCTGGCGCTCTCAATTAAATTGTGTTAATAACCTGTGGCTTGTTCCAAAGTGCTTCACACCCAGCAAGCCAGTCAGCCGTCCCGCACTGCTCACCAGCTCTCACTGGCCATGGGCACGGGAAGGTGTGTGCATCACGGTCCTTTGAAGCATGCAAGACCCCCAATTAACCCACCAGGATTAATCCCCTGCTCTCCAAACTGCAGCCTCTCTTGTCTCATCTCATCACTCCCACGGGGTGTATTAAGTAGAGGCCAGTTCCCTGCTGTTTGTCCATGCTCAATGCCTCAGTCTCCTTCTTCTGGTTGACTTTCTCTACTTTTGTTCACTTTACAGCTGAGGGCTGAAGCTGACTTCCTGTAGACTGCTTCGTCGAGAAGGAAACCTTTGTGAAAAGCAAGAGAAAGGCCAGTTCGTCATACTGGAAGCTCCAGGAAAATTACAAAATGGCAAGAAGATCCTCAGTAACCTTAATACTTCTTGCAATATGTTGCCTGGCATCTGCAGGTAAGTTTCTCGCACTGCTTAGCTACATGTGAAAGTGATTGCTGTCAAATTCAGTTTTATTGTTAGGAGCCAAAGTCAAACCCATGCATCTATCTGGTATTAGGAATAGATTATATGAACTATGCACCAAGCCCTGCACTGCTGTGTTGTCAGACAACCGCAACTTTGCCCATACCCATGGGATTTTCCATGTGTACTCCCAGCATGCCTTTCTAGACAGTGCTTGTCAGAGTTGTGTCTAAGGGGGATTTTTGTTTAAGAAAGTGCTGACAGGTTCAATCTCAGAATACAAACAGTCAGCAGGCCTACATGTAACTGTCAGATTGATTGGAATGAGAATCTGATGCTGCCAAATACTCAGAAATTTACAGCCGTTAAACTGGCAAACCAAAAAGACGAAGAGAGTGTAATGCATGTGTGATAATCCAGATAATGTTATTTCCTGCCACAAACCGTCCTATCTGAACCTCACATCATTAATAGGAAATACTGCACCTCTCACTTGAGGAATGTGCCCGTTACGTACAACCTTTTTGTACGACTCTAATATGTTCTTATAGATATAAACGCTTTCCTACAGCGCTTAGATTTATATCTGTGACACTCTACCACTATCTCCTTCAGATTGCTCTCTTTGGTTTTTGCACATCGCTGAGATTGTTTCTGGCCACAGGAGGCAACAACTGACTGTACAACGACATAGAAATTATTATTCATAAAAATAATCAAATCTAATAATAGTCCTCATGAAAATTAGTCTTAGTTTTTCTTACTCTTTTAAGAGTACTTTTATTTATTAATACCATTAAATAGTCATTCAAAATGGCTGTTTAGGATAAATCCTGTGGGGACCATTCATTTCTGTATCTGATTTCATGGTGATCACTTTAATGGTTGCCAAGATATTTCAGTCTGGACCAAAATGAGCCCTGCTGCTTGTGTGGCCAAGATAATACAAATATGTCACAGATTATTGCTCTAACTTAACAGCCTCACACAATTTTTAAGTTTTTAATGGTAAAAAAAAAACAAAACACAAATTGTACATTGGAAAGTTCAAGCACTTGGTCAAATATATCTAAAAGTTGAAGTGTTTGCCCTGTATGATAGCCTCTCACTGTCTTGGTTGCTAGCTTAGCTTTTTTACTCGTGTTAGCCAACACTTAGCCACTGGCTACATCTGAACAGTTTGGACTTATTTTATACAACTGAAAAATTACTAGTTTTGGTTTAAATGTGACCGGCACCATGCCCAAGCTAAAAGTTGGGGCAGTTTCAAGATGTTGTGGAGTTGGCCACAAGATGTAATTAGAGAAACTGTTACTGCTGTAATTTCCACATTGGCTTTGAAAATCAGCAGTGGTTTTTGTCGTTTGGTAACTTGACCAATATATTCGATGTACGGCCCAAATCCACTCAGCCCTAACCTGCAGTTTGAGTAAAAAAATCTGTCAAGTTGGCAAAAATCTGACACGCAATCTAGTGTGTACATTCCTCTTCCATTTTTCATATTGTTAGATGTCCTGTTTACAGAGACTGGTTTCACAATATACAGCTCTGGACCTGAACTCAGTCCAGCTTTAATCTGCAACATCCCGTGTTGTTTTTCTGTGGTAGCACGGGAATAATTACCCAGTAGGAGGCATGCTATGTATCTCGCACTCGAAAAAATGTGTGGTTTCACATTTTTCATGCCTTCCATCTAATTGCCAACATGGGTTATTATTTGAAAAGTTCTCTGGAGGTTTGAACCACACTCTAGAGAGTTGACTTTTAGTCAAACAATAGCAGTGTAGTCAGAGTGTGTTGTGGGCAGAGCAAACATAATTTCTCCCACAATGCCAGGATCTCCAACACAATGAAGTCACGTACAAAGTTTTCCTCTAAATTCTTCCTCATACGGAACAACACATTGTTGTACTGTGTCACAAGGGACAGATATTTACAGTAAGACAACCAAATGCCCTTTCCTCCGAAGTCCACTGGCAGCGAGCATACTCATGTGATTTATGGACAAATCTTGAGTTGCTCTTGAGTTATCCAAATAGTTGATTTTTGAACAGGTAAATTGCAGTCCAATAAACACATTTGTAGATTAAAAGATATTCTCCCATCTCTCAAGCTTATCAATTTTGTTTCTTCATATTTTTTATTCACTACCACTTCAGCTTATCTTTCTCCTCTCTCTCTTTTTCTGTCTATTTCTATCATCTAACAGCATCTGTGTAAACAGTCACATCTGCCCTCTAAACTTGTCAGGAGAGCTCTTACGTAATGTTTAGATTAGTCTAGAATGAGTCTTCTCTCAGTGTAATGCAATCCAGGATCTGGGCCTCCCATAACTCTTAAAAGTCAGACTGAGAGCACCTTGACATCCATACTTCAAATCTCGGCTCTGTTGCTTCACTCTTTTGCTGTTTATAACTTTTTTTCCCTCTTCATATCCTTGCTACCATTTTGTGGTTGTCTCTTTTTAGCTTGCCAAAATGGTTATTTTGTGAAGGATATATTATGGACGTTTGGGCTGAGTTTGGGTTTCGCTGTGAAATAGAGTCTTGTCGGAGCCATGCCAGATATTAATTTGAGGCACTTGCCAGAAACAGCCCTGGCAGCATGCTGGTTATACTGGAGGCACAACGCCGGGCTGCTGCCTCACTGAAAAACACACCAGTGTTGTTGATTGGAGAAGTACTTTCTCCCTCCTATTAAGGCCCTTACTGATTGTACTTACGCGGTGACTTGATGAATGATGAAGCCATTAATGCGAATCTGTCTACAGCTATCCATCATGGAACTATATGGTCCAACAACATGATTGTTGAATAAAACAATAACTGGAAGAAGGGATTGAATTGTGCTCGTAGTCACAGTCCATACGTACAGTAAAGTAAACAACTTTCTCTCCGTCTGCATATTTGTATACTCTTGGCAGACAAGAGTCACTGTGAGGCCAAAAGTGGTTGTAATGTTTTTTTCCCCCACAGTTGAGCAAAAGGTTCGTCTTTATATCCACAGTCCTTTCTTAGGGCCAGCAAGAGAGGGGACTGCCAAAATGCATTGTGCAACCGCTGTAATCTGAGAGGTGGGGTAGCCAGGGGGAGGAGAGAGGCAGGCGCAGGCGTGGGTCGTCTGGTCCAAATCGACACACTCCACACACGTACAGCGTGCCAAACCGACAAAGTCCCTTCCAGCGCGCTAAACCAGATGTTGCCCTGTGATTCATGCGAGGAGCCCGAGCAGCACAGAGGCTGTGTGCTGCTAGGCAGAGTGGTCGGGATGTTTACATAGCAACGGGAGTCCCGTGTGTGTCTAATTACAGGTCTGCTCTCCCCCATGGTGAGGCCTTTATCTTAACAGCGCTGTCAAGGAGGAGGCAGCCATTCTGGCACTGTCTGTTTATATCTTTTGCTTATTGAATAAAGGTCACCCTACTATTACCCAGTTTAATTAACAGCAGTTTATAAATTAGATTAAGGGATATTTATTTTATTTGCTCACTGTTGCTCCCTAACTGTCTGTCACTGAGAGAAGACCTGAATGAAGTGCAGCAGACACGTCCTTACAGATAGACTCGTATCTTCGTCCAAGTCCATCATTTCTTGTCAGCCTCCCGTTACGAGGAACGCTTGCGCAAATCTGCAGGAGTGAACCGAATCGCCGCCCCTTTCCCCTCTCCCCCCTGTCTCTGTCTCATCCCGTCTCTCCATAGTTCCAGTAAGCAGGCGTGTAAATAATTTCGGTCAAAGCCAGTAATGGGAGACAGCTGGGGTGATCGTGCGTTTTCCATTGTGTTTCACAGCCCCATGAAAAAAAGCCACTGGAGCAGGGGAGAGTAATAGTAAGAGAGAGTGACTTCATTGAAGAAAGAGAAAGTAATCGTAAAAAAACAGAGTCCTTCTTTTCAGATAACCTTTGGAGGCTGCCAGAAAAAACGATGATGGGCGATCATGTAGCGTTTGTTGAGCTGCTTTTTACATTTTTTTTAGTCATTACCAGCGTGAGTTCATCAGAACTTCAGTTACCTAATCATTTTGCAAAGGTGCCAACTTAAGTGCACGACTATTTGTCTGCAAAAAAACAGTCCTAATATGGGATTCTAGCTAAAGGCGTCCAGGTGGTGTCTTTCATCAGACCAACCTCTCCAGGGGCCTCACCTTCCCCACTCCATTTCCACCAGATGAGTCCTGCTGAAAGACCATGTCCCAATTTTGGAACGGTCCTTTGGAAAACAGGAGTGCCTGTCCAAAAAATGACAGCAGGCCCTTTACTTTGTCCTAAATAAGAGCTGTTTGGGTTAGATCACAAACACACGCACTTAGAAACGCTCTTTTTCCACTTCCATTTGAAAATTTGATTTCACCAATCAAATAGAAGATGTGGTTGAGGTGGTTGTAGGAAATAAAATAATCATTAGCCGCTGTGGAATTCCTTTAAAAAATGTTATTGGTAGCTTGAGTATAGCCTACTCCTGTCATTACTTAAGCATCTGCGCAACAAAAGAGCAATAAAAACTGTTAAAAAAGTATCATTTAGTAGCAAATGTCTGTGTTTTCAGTTTACAGCATTCACATTACTTCATGTATATTATCTGCTGACTTTGTATATTTACTAGACATCTACTCATAACTAGTTTATTGTCTGGCGACTGGTGTAACAAACCTATTATTCATCATACTTTCGGCTGGTTAACTGTGCAGTAAAGAGGCCCCTCCAGCGCCCTTTGTGCGTGTCAATACACGAGGCAGCATGGCATTTGACAGGTCATTCTTCCTTCTTTTTTTTTTTTTTTTTGCCCCTCCTTTCCTGAAGATGAAGAACCCCGGAGGAATGCAGCCTTTTCCAGCTGGTGTGAAAACGCTGTCCGCCTTGCCCTTTCTCACCTCTGTGGCTCCTTCACACTGGGCTCACACACTGGCACAAAGGGCCAGCATTGTTTGACTCGCTGCTTTCTGTTGATGGCAACCTGCTGCTTCTCAAAGGCCCCTATTATCACATCTGAGCGATGATGTTTTTGTAAAATATCACGGGATCAAAGACATCTTTTAGAGCTGCCATTTGATTGATGCCCAAAATAAAAAAAAGTATCAGTGCAGACAACGCGCTTGGTAGAGATGTCCCAGTTAGCCTTTTAGAGGCTTTGAAGCTTCATGAACTACTTATATTCAATGAATGAATGAATGAATATTCAGACCTTTGATATCAAGGATTTGCTTGCTATTATATTGCTATTGTAATTAAGAGTCTAAGATGACGACAGGATTGGAAACGTCAGCCACTTGCAGTTTGTCTCCAAAGTCCTGAAAGTCAACTTGATGAGCGAGTGAGTGTTGAGGTGGGTCGGATTCAGCCTCATCGCCCACAGAAATGTATGGAGGTTTAGAGACTACCTAAACTACATCAAGAAGCTATATTTCTCTTTCGCCTTATCTGTCTTTTTTAGTGCAGCTGACGACTATGTACTTCTAAAGAGCTCAACATTGACTGCTCACTATTTGAACAGCTTCGGTTGTGAATTTCCCATTCGTTCACTGCACTGCCGTTCAGAAAATCCCTGTATGAAGAATTTTCCACATAGAAATAAGCCATCCAACAATGAGCTAGATTGTTACCATGAAACAATTGATGAAGAGAAAAGATTCATTTGAAAAACAAGTCAAGGGTACAAGACTGTGTACATAATAATTCATAGAGTGAAGAACTACTCGTCCCTACAAACCATTGCAAATTATTCCTTTCTGACTTCCTTAGCAACTCACAAACTCACAAAATACATTGCCTGACTTTGTCACTCCAGAACATGCCAGAAAGGAAATCATGGTTGCTTCCTGATAAACGTAATGGTAAAGATCCGATTGTGGCAGCAGTAACTCCCCTAGCCAACATGACTTTTGCGGGTGTGGTTAACCTTTCCATAGATACAGCGAGCTCCACCAATCAGAGACGACGCTGTTTCAGATTTTAGGGCGTCTAGCACTTCTCCATGGCATTGCATAGATGCTGGTAAGTCTGTCTTGGATGTTTTAAACATTATGGCTAATAATCAACATGCCTGATTCAGAATACAAATGTGATTTTCACCTCTGAAATGTCACTGTTGTGCTGACGGTAGACAAAGCATCAAAGCTTTGAAGCATCTTGTCAGACTCACTGCTTAATATTATTGATTTAACAAAATCATTTCCTCATGCCCCAAACAAGTCCAGACCTATCTGTGGATTTCCCTGGGTATACAAGGGTGTGTGTGTGTGTGTGTGTGTGTGTGTGTGTGTGTGTGTGTGTGTGTGTGTGTGTGTGTGTGTGTGTGTTTGTCAATTTCGATAGAAGACCAGAAAAGTTCTGGTTAAGTAGGGCTGTTCTTGATATTCGTAAACAGTGTGGTTGTGATCCAGATCATTTGTTTGAGACTTGACGTAGATGAAATGGAGCGTAATAAACTTTCAAACGCAAGCACACTGGGATTTACAGTATTGTTTCGGCTCTACAACATTTCTCCAAACCTCTTTACGTTCTGCGGGCTTTTAGAATTTCCGGACTTAAGGATTGTAACTCAACAAGCGTCCTCGGAGCTTTCAGCTGACCTTTTAGCCCCAGCCCGTCTGACATATTGACTTTCCATCATGGCTGGTGGATGATATTAGGTACTGTACAGTGAGGGTTTCTGGCGAGGCAGATGATCCAACACAAATGAAATGAGGCTGATATCAAGTAGGACAAGACAAGAGGCTCCAGGGCACACCTCCCTGCATCCCCTGCTGGGTTTGAATTTTTGTGAATGTAGATGAAGCGGCTGCTCCAGAACCCCTACCAAGCTGCTGTCAGACAGCATGGCTTTTGCAGGCTTTTATGATTGATGAGTGAGATGCCCTTGGAGCAGCAGGACAGATATTTCTCTCCATTGTCCCATTTAACCAGAAACGGCTCTTCAGCTCGGGTACGACTGATGCAGGCCACTTATGTAATTTCAACAAAGTCAAGTCTGATTGAAAACCACATAACCGCTGTGTAATAACTCTAATATACACTTATTTTTCCTTCGCCAACAAAGCCCTCACTTGTTTTGGTTAAGGATTGGATGATAATTTATTTCCATCTGTTTGCTCCTTTAAAAAGAATTATAAAGAATTATATTTCATGTTTTTCATCCTTGACTAGTTGACATCTGCTGCTTTTATACGCTTACCTACACTGATTTAGGTCACAGATAATGGACCAGTTGACAAACTGGACCAGTTTGTGGTTCGTGGTAAGTCTGCACTACGTTTCCGAAACATGAACAGCCTGTTCTTGTTTCGTGACTGTGCTGACAACTTTTTTGTTCTTTGATATTATAGGTCCAGACAGCACATGTCAGCACCCATCAGTAAAGACATACAGTGGTAGCGAAGCCAGTAAAATCTTCAGTCCTATACGCACACATGCTCAGTCTCTCCCAGCTGTCTCACTTTACACAGTGGCTCCTGTGTTCCTCTGGGAATGAGCCTTGTCATCCATCTCTTCAAAGCCCTCTGATTTATGTCTGCATTTAGAGGTGGAGAGAAATGTGCCCACTTCCATCTCCTCTGTTTGCCTGTGGCTTCAGATGCTGTTTGTAATTTTTCAAGTATTTTTTTTCAAGCAATGGTGATAGCTTACCAACAGGTGGCCACGTCATCTGTCAGGGCTGATGAATAATAAGTGGGCTCAGTTTCAGTCAGGGCAACTTGTTTTACCTACCTACAAGATATATGGATTTGTACATCTTTGGCAAACAGAGCAGTTTACTATTGTGTTAGACCAGTAGTTTCTACACAAACCTACTTCTTGAACATAAATGCGTGTCACAATTGCTTTTTTTTGTCCAAAGCCCAACTATTCTTCATTTACTGTCATAAATAACAAAGAACACCCAGCAAATCTTTATCTAGATTACTGTAAGAAATGTACTGTAATGTTTATTACTGCGTCCTTACTTTGCTCTTGTGCCCTGGGTTTTGCCCCTCAGGCAACATAAATTAAGTGGAGGTTGTTTGGCCACTAATTTAAGCTGAGAGGAAGACTGCAAGCACTGCTCTGAGCTTAAATAAATACTTAAAACTCCTCAGTATGTTTTTGGGTCAAAGAGAAAATGATTTAATCTACTTTTTCATTTCAGTTAACAAGCCCCAGAAAAGATGTTGCAATAGAACATCTCTCACATACTGAGGCAGTAAATTACTGCACAGTTTTCAAGTAAAGATGGAAATAGATTATTTATTTATGTACATAACAACGTGATTGAACGTTCAGCTAGGGTTGGATAGTATATAAGATATATATGATTATTTTGATATGATACTATACATGTCATAGATATTTGATTTCATTGTATCGTCAATCATCATAAGTATTCCTTGTTTATATTCACTTTACTGGTTATTATTTGTGAAAAATCTCATTGTGAGATGCATTTTTACTGGTACTGTTTTCCTTGGTATTCAGTGCCTTCACTGTTGCTGAAGTTTCTACACACACAGGGATGTAATTTATTGTTTGAACACCTGTTAACCTACTTAAGAACGTATAAAAAGCTTTGCCTATATACCCATACATGTATCTGCACCACATCACCCACATAGATAAAATATAATCTAGTGAAACCCCCTGTCTTTAAACTGTATTTTCAATTATATGCCAGCTGACAAGATTACGATTGATGAATCTCTCAATAAAGTGTGTTTGGGTTGATATTAGGTTACGGAGGGGTTTGCGGGATATCTGACTTCAGATTTCACACTTTGATGGGGGAGTTTACGACTTCCCTAATGGAGCTGAGGCTCACCCCTACACTCCTCCCTTCATCCCATTCCAGCTTCCTTCTCTTATTCCTCTAACGTTACAGTCCAGAGATAAATCCTTTTCATAGGCAGCCCGATAAAGTGAACTCACACTACCCTTATGAAAGGCTTTACTCACTTCCTGTAGTAGTGACTGAAGGTTCAGGGGTGAGTGGGCTGCGCTAATGTCAACACTGCAGAGCTAGTGATTCTTTTAGTCCAAACCCCTTAGGAAAACAAGAACGGGCAGAATATTACGTTCCCTAAACTAGCTTGCATGCTTCATGGTCCATGGGAATCATGCCCTGCAGTAACAAAGAAAGGAGTGCAGAGGATTCATTTAATCCTGTAGTTCATATGGGAACTGGGATATCCTAGGTAGGGAGGAGATACTGTATATTGAAACTAGAGGCCCCTTTGTGCTACTTTGTATTTATTGTAATTAAGTTGGCCTTATGCTATCTTTACATTATTGGACAAGTGTATTCACAATGCATCATCCCCTCTATTGTTTTGCGATATGAAGCCTGTGTTGACATATGTGAGGTAATCTTCACTGCTTTGACTGTCTTATGTATCTGGAGGAGAAACACAATTTTCCATGCTTACTGAAGGATACTGGGAACTAGACATGTGAGGATGTGTACGCACACACAGGGGAAGGTTCTGTTTGTTTATCTTCGGAAATGGCTTTGTGGGAATATCAGATTTGTCCCTAACTGGCACACAGACTGACATCACTTCCTGTACCCAAATCTTGGCTTGATGCCACAGTGTGGACGGCAAACAAAGTTGATTCTTTGGAAATAGAGGCGTTTATCTCTAGTAAGATAGGAGGAGGCTCTATTTACGAATGCACATCCCAGGAAGGGTCCTGCTTTTGTATTTTAAACTAAAAGATAATTATCAATGGTACATCTCGTAGTTCTGTGTCCTGAATGAATTATGTTGAATTAACTTGTAGTTTAACCAGAACTGATAGAAGCTTTGTTGATATAATGTAAAAGATGGATCTGAAATGATTGAATAATCTCTTCAATAAGGGAAAGTATAAATGCAGAACACTTCGATGGATTATTATTAATTAATCACAGCATAATGTTGTGACTCCAAGCGCAGTTAAGTCAACCAGTAGTCTGCATAATGTCACTTTACATAGTGTATGGTTTCCTCCCTTAATGTACAATGTGGTTGCACTTAAAGAAGCTAGAAAGTTGTGAAAATGAAAGTACCTTTATTTTATCACTGGTTATGATCTAGTCTAACATTCAACATATGTGAAAGAAGTATTAGTCCTTAAATCACAATAGTTACAGTCCAAAAGGATCCTGCCAAAGAATGTGAAATGTGTCTGGTGACCTCACAGTGTTTAAATATATCAGAGGTGAGTATCTCTAGTGTCTCCCTCCTTAATTTGGGATTTACTGTGTTCACTTCCTGTCTTACCTCAAACTCTGTCACAGTCAGTCCTAAGTGAATATTAGCCAATGTAAAACAATAGTAAAGAGTAATAGTATCATTCATATCTTCTGACAGAAAATAACTTCCCCTTGCACATGTCTGTACTGTCTATATCCACTGTTGCTGTTAGAATCAGTCTGTATATATTTAGTGCTTATCCTTCAAAAAGGTATAACTGAAGAAAAAAAGCATTTAAATGGGAACTTAGAAGAAAAATAAACCGATTGAGGCGTGTTTCATTCATGAGTGGGTGTCTTTCATGTCCTGGTCCTTTACCTCCAATGTAGAAACGACAGACCACAAATTAAATATCTGATAGAAATTTAGCCAAAAAGTTGCAACCCAAGCACAGATCTGTCGTCTCCATGTCAACATCAGAGTCACCAGGTAACAAAAGCTCAGTGAGCTCTGATCACTTACGCTTGCTTTTTTCAATTTCGTTTTATCATTTTCTGGGCATCCTGTCCATCTCAATCTCTCTGGTCAGCGATTATTAAAGGAAACAGGTGACAGGAAACAGTTAATATTAACAGAAACTCTCAAAATCAAATGTGTCAATAAGCACATTGTGTAATTTCCTGTAACTGGTACTTTCATAAAGGAATTATAGATGTTTTGATCTGTTTTTAGTGTCAAGTAAAATCTGAACATATAAATAGAAGACTGGCCTTCTTTTATGTCTGTAGAGGGGATCTCTGTGGAACATATGCTCCACTTACATGACTATAGTGTAAGTGTGGCGTTGCAGCAGTACGTCCACAAACGTCCTGTATGTTTTACTTGTTCAATGTAGCCAAAAAGTAAGACTGAGAAAAATGTTTTAACATTATACATTTGTCACTGATGCAGAAACGGACTTCAGTATGTACTTTATTACCAGATACTCAGTTACCAGTTGTAACACACGACATGTTTTAGCCAAATATAGGTGGAGTACTAAGCTCAAGTGGTTTGGGTAAACTCCAGTTCAAGTAAAATGTAACTTCCCGTGACTATGCCCACCCACAGTGAAAGAGGCAGAGAGTGGTGATGAAAGTTTACGATCTGAGTAAGTTTTTCCAACTGGTAAACTCCCTTCTCGCTTTCACATCTAAAGCCACACTATCTTGGACTGTTACATGAGGTTTTTACACCTGTGACATTTGTCGTAGTTGCTAGTTCTGATACCCCTAACTTTGAAAACCTAATATTTAATAGGGTCAGTGAAGTGCGGTGTCTCTGGTGACTCCAATGAAGATAGTCCCGTCAAATGTTAAAGGCACCTTTTCATTTTCAATGTGAGATGTCTGCAGTATTCTGGATCGCTGCATCAAGCATCTTTCGATGGATCCTATTGGCTAAACCTTTGAGCCCCTACGTTTAAACATTTGCAACATTGCAATATATTACAAAAAAAAATATTAGGTCACTTGGAGGACATTTAGATCTTACTTTGAAGTTTTGGAATCCTGTTTAATACTGGTTTTAGATTAAAAGTTTTACGATTCAAGCCATAATTTCAGTTAAGCCGTGGATGTGTCTTGACCTCAGAGCTGGGCAGGGGGTGGGAATCGAGTGAGAATGAGATGTTGATGTTGAGACTGTTGGGCCAGATCAGGATCTTGTCCATGTTAGCTTTTGTTCCTTAAGCCTCGTCCGTAGCTGATTTTGCCTGACCCAGAGAGTCCTATGAGAACCAAGCTTCCCTTCCATGAATGTTAACAAAGTGATCCATCAGGATTGAAAGTCAAGAAGGGGGATAGCTAGAGCTCTCCTGACATTTACTGCACAGTCAATATGACTTGGTTGTCTGGATTGAGATTGATGCTCATTAATGAGGGTTTTGTATAGAATCATTCATCTTTATGTCATATATGCTATATCAGATATCACGGATCAGATTTTGCCAGGTCCTGGGGAAATGAAGCATCTCGACTCCTGATTCCACTGTTTTCACAATAAATGTGAAGCCCAAAAAGTTAGCCTGCACATATTCTAGCAATAGACAATTATCGTGTAATTTGCTGAGGTTTTGGAGGTATTATTGTAGCTCACCACAATGTAGTTGTAGACTAAGTAAACCACAGTAATTTGGCAACTTTTTTCTGCATATTTAATTGTAGGATGTAGTTAGGGTTACACTCCGCACTCTTCATCTTTTATACAATTGCTACTGTCATTACTGGAGACATTTAATAAATGTGAGATATTACTGGTACAGCTGAGGCATCATATTTACCATCTGATTTTACTGCATCTGTTAGGTCAGGGTGGTATTTGTGGTATGGTTTGCGGAGTGTCTGGTCGAACCAGGCTGGACTTGTTTTTCAGGCAGTTTGAACAAGAGCTTCTCTCATTCGTCTGCTGTGGGCGTTTGGCCTGGCCAGCTATAAGGCAGTAGTAGCAGCTGGACAGGACATACTCTGTACTCCCATCGCTGACCGAGGAAACAGAAGCGAGGAAGAAAGGCAGACAGACAGACAGACAAGGTGACAGAAGACACAATACTGTGGCAGGGCAAACTGATACAACTGTTTTCCCGTCCAAAACATTTTCTATGTCTGTGGAGTTGTTGGCTGATGGTGATAGCATATGTGATTGGATGAAGGTGAATGGTGAAGGTCTTTTTCTGCTGTTACGTATCATTTCAAAGTTTGTTTTAAAGTTTAAAGTCATTTTATTGTACTGTAGATTATTAAAATGAAGTTACTGTAACTCCATATAGATATATGATTGATTTTCAGTAAAGGATTTCGGTGAACCTGATCATAAGTGGTTCATTTGACATTGTTACTAAGAAAATAACGTGGCAAATGTCCACCGGGTTCGTTGTTACCAGGCTTACCATATTATATATGTACTGTCTACGCAAGCAGCTGCACAATGCGTTCTGGTAGCACAGCGTAGTGTTTTGAGAGTTGGTTCATTTGCATAACGTTAATGATAGTGATAGTGGCACGATAGGAACAGGGATCATGCAATTCATTAGGATTAATCCTCTGTGGACCATGACTGTATGTTGCTAATTTCTGTGAAAATCCAAACATTAGCTTTGGTGATTCTTTGTCGCTGAGTGTTATTAATTTTGTGTTATTAATTTTGCCAAATGGTTCAGCCTTTAAAGGTAATATCATTCAGTCTTTCTAATACTTTACGATATTACCTTTTAAAGGCTAAGCAAAACAACACCATGAAACCTTGAATTCCCTATTTTTCTACCCATGCAATAACTTTTGCCTCCCCCTTTGCCTCCCTTTTTGTCTGTCAGGCAATTTGAAAAAATCATTGCCCAACATGTAGCGTAATCTTTTGGCAGTCTCCCAGAAAGAACTACGTTTTTCTTTGTTTGTCTGGCAGTTGTTTGTTATTCTCCATGTGTGAGGGGAAAAAGTGAGTTGGAGAGGCCTCAGACGTGTTTGTGGGAGTGAGACTTGATGACATGGTTAGAGAGGGAATAGGCTTCGGTCCTTTGGGAGGAAAAGGGAGTAGGGGGGCTAGGCGGGAGTTGAAATACTGATGCGCCACAGGTTTTTGCCATTAAGCCATGTCCTTTAATCACTACAGTCCCTGCCATTTTTTTAATATATGTTCGCTCCCGATACGTTTTTTAAAGATAATCTGTCTGGGCTTGAATTCACAGGCAACAAGAGACATCACAGTTCAGGTTGAGATATCTGTCAGGGGCTTTGGATTTGTCTCAAGAGACAAATATGGTAACAATAAAGCCTCTGTGTTTTTCTCACAACAAGGCGAAGGGGCACTATGCCATACATGGTCTCTGGCTTTATGATGAGCGAACATAGGCTTATTGGACGGCACGGAAAGAGAAAACAATAGCTATGTGTTCTGAGCAAAAAGAAAGAAAAAAAAGTTTTCCCCCTTGCTGTACCCCACTGCTGAGGCACTGTGTTTTTGGAGTCAGTTGGAGAGAGTTTAACATTGTTATCTAACTGTCTTTCACTTAGACTTTAATGATTTCCAAATGTTCCATCTGATTGCTGTTGGGCAACCTCTGTGTGTTTAGCGTGATGTGTTTGAAATGTTAACGGGCCTTAGCTGGCACAAGTCTGTAGGGTGAAACACCAGGTCTGACCCCGACAAATAAGTCTGACCACAGGCGTTGTCATTGGATACGTGAGTCTTTAATGGAAACGAGCTGTTTGGTACCTCACTCACTGTTTGTGCCACCCTGACTTCATGTGAGATGGGTGTATCTGTATGTGCATTTTACACCCTGTATATTGTTTAAGTGGGTCAACAGATGTAAAAAGGAGGTTGAGCTCAGACTATAGTGAAGCTTTTTAACCACCTAAAACCTTTGTGGTGAACAGAAAGGAAGTCCCATGTCACGCAAGAGCAAATGTGGAAGCCAAGTACCATCCTTTATACAAACGAATCTGTGTTTAAGTCAAGTAGTCCAGTTGTTCACAGGTCACTGCACTGTTCATTAAAGCTGACTGTGCGGTAGACAAAACACAGAAAGAGACCCAACGGGCTGAGCTGCAGTGTCCTGACGCCCTGCTGAGAGCTGCTTTGCTTGATCGACCGGGCGCACTCACTGTTTTTTGCTGCTGTGACGTCTCTGACTGAAATGAGAGCATATCACTACTGTACTCCGGACAGATACGAGAAACCGAGCTGTGTAACAAACTGAATTTCGATGTTTGTGTTGTTTGTAGTCGAATCTCTGAAGGGTGGTATTTTGATTAAATTCTGGTGAATATTATTTGAACTTGTCCAACTCAAACCTACAAAAAACACCAATATTTTAAAAGAAATAATTAAAAAATGATTTGACAATCTAAATAGCTTTTGTCAGGGCAAAAAAAAATGAAAACCTTCATCTTTAACTCTTTATCTGTACAAGATTACCAGATGTAATAGTCTAACATAGGCATAGTCGTGACATCCCTACAGTTACTCATAACAAGAAGTACTAATGATAAGGTATAGAGGTTTTGTTCTCAGTCGTTTTTTCTTTTTAAAAACAATCAGATGGTCCTTCATCATTATTATCATCAAAATTGATTCAACAGAACCCAAGATAACATCTTCTTATTCCATGCACTCCTTTCCCTTGTCAAAATCTGGTGCCTAAATTACCCACAATGCAACCTGAGCACAGACAGTGTGGGCTGAGAATCAGGTTGCAGCATTTCTCAGTCGCAGAAGTACATTAGAGAAAGCGCTCCCCGTTACCAGACTTATTTATTGTCCAAAATTGTATTTTGTAACAATAATACATTAGCAGCTAAATTATCACGTATCCCTACTATTTGGAGAATTATAACATGAAATAAATCAATTAATGATTAGTTATTGTACTATTTGTCCCTTTGGATAGGCTAGTGTAAGACACAATGAACATTGTAATCTGTAAGTCAAAAAAGTTAGCCTCAAAGTACAATAATATGAAATATGGCCTTCCCATTGAGAGATAATGCAGAAAACTTCCCTGACGTGACCTATTCAGAACAGGGATTTGCTGCTTGCTAGCTTTGTGATAGCAATCAAATATGTCTGCTTTAGTGATTTAGATTGTTCAGTGATTTGCCTCATGCAGTATGACACACGGAGAGTTGGACAGTATGAACTGAATCATTAAAGTAGACCAAGCTGGCAGGTTTTTGCTCCTTAAATTCTCCAGAAGCTTGTCACATTTCTAAGGCTACTAGTGAAGGCTACAGCTAATGGTTAGTTACAGGAGTGCAAAGTGTAAAGATTAAAGAAGGTCAAATTTGACCAGTCAAGGAAAATAAGAGTGGATGAAATTACCTTATGGGAATGATTATATGTCTGATATGTTACTCAGCCTATGGCGGTCAGACGACATTTTACAGAGGAAAAAACGACACGACAACTTAGAGGACTGGGAAAAAGTTCACAGCTTGCTGCTTGAAGGTGTGCATACACCGCGACAAATGCAAATTGAATCTACAATATTTTAGTGACATCTTACCCCATCCATCTGTACTGATGACACTAAAATTATATTCTTAACGGTAAACAATAACAGAGGGTTCATACATTATTTACATGAATGAGTCAACATCATATGCGACTTGGCATTTGAGTCCCTGCACATACTGTAGTGTTTGATTCACATAATGTTGTTGTCTTCCCTGCAGGGCCGCTTTTCCGCAGCCCGTGTGAGCTGCTGCCAGTGGGGACGGGACACCCGGTGCAGGCCACGTCGAAGAGCTTCACTGCCCTGTCAGGCTGTGCAAGCAGAGGCACCACCAGTCTCCCTCAGGAGGTCCACATCATCAACCTGAGAGGACACGCTCCAGAGGGACCAGACAACACCCCGGCAGAAGTGAGTCATCCTGACTTCTATTCTCTACCACCATAATTCACTCCACAATAAAAACTGTTAAGATTAGACTTTAAGCCGTTACAGCCAGCCTCTGCCACCAGTATGCGCGTGTGTGTGAATGGGTGAATGCAGTCTTGTGTTGTAATGTGGTCGGTAAGACTAGAAAAGCACAGTTTAATTACACTCCATTTAGAGCATTGTCAGCCAAGGATTATCTCAGGATTAGTTGGTGATTTGGTGAGCTAATGGCTAACACACTTGCACACCGGGAACATGCTGATATTTGTAAAGTTGAAAGTTTCTTCCTAGTTTGCTTGTACTCTTTTCCTGCCTTGTGACACTGTTTATAGTAATTTCATTTCAAGACTGCATGATATATTGTTTCAGAATCGTCATTGTCATGTGTGCATGCAGACTGGGACGTGCAAGATTTACTCAAACAAGTAATTCTCTGAGTTTTTTGCTGCTTGATATGACAGGAAAACTCACGAGTTTTCATTTAAAATCACTAATCTACAAGAGAAGTTTGTCCAAAACTTTAGTCCGGGTTCTTAGATGTATGGGAATTTGTAGCTTATGAACAACATGCGGGCTGTGCATGTGCAGCTAACATTCATTTAAACCTTCTTACTAATGGGGCAATGCGTTTGTACCATTAATTGATTTTATTATTTAAGTGAACTATTGACTCCTGTTTCGTGACTGTATTAAAAGTATTCATTACATACATCAAAGTAAACCTATTTCAGACCTCATAATCAGGCTAACCTGACCTAACCATGACTTTCCAGAGGGTGAATAACACTACAGTGATCTGTTAGTCATTCAAATGGCTGTGCATGTACTTTCCAGCCTCCTCGTTTTTTTTTGTTTTTTTTTAAGATCCCTTTGTTGGTCTCATTCAAACTGTCAGCACATCTCATCTCCTGATACCGTTCCTAAAGTTGATGTGAAACCACTCCCTGTCTTCAGGTGTTGTACAGCATGTCTCATGGCAGGACTTTTCAAAGTGAGCAATAGTTGGAGGATGAATCATGAGCTCACGACCTGTGAAAAACCGCTGCGTCTGGATTTTAAACTGTCCCGAATTCCCACCCCCTCAGTCACAGCAGTGTGAAAAGCAGCATGTATAGACTTGCCATTGCAGTTTTACTGCTGATATAAGCTCCAACCCTGCCAAAGCTAAACATACAGAAAGGCTGTGTGTGTGAGCATTTTGCATGAGCCCGAAATCCCTCTGGTTTCAGTGGCTGTTTGTTCTGAAGCTGCATGAACTTTAATGATAGATGGATGAGTCTTTTGCTGTAATCTTTCATGTTTACTCCACACAATGTGATGTAGAGTATTTAAAGCGCAGGACCGATTTGTCTAATTTGTGCGATTACAGTGTTTATTGTGGAGGGCTGAGCAGTGGATTCAGCACTGACATTGCAAAAGACATCTGCACAAAAGACATAAAAAATGCATTGTAATGGAACAAAATAGGTTTAAAATATTGCAATATTCAAAACACTTTTCCTGCCTGATACTAAACTCAACTTTTCATTGTCTACAAACAGTGTAATCCAGCTGATAATCTCCCCCATCGATATTTATTTAATTACAGTGTCTGCATATACTGGGCCTTTGCAGGAAATAACCAGTAGCAGTAGCAGATATTGAAAATAAATGGACTAATTGGTTTCACATACAAGGAAAAAACAAGTTAACAAACTTTTTTTGACATGGACGTGGGCAACTAACTCTAAAAGTGGAAAAAAAAAATGTTTGCGAAACATATCACATCTGTTATTGAGAAATGTTTTAGTGTGAACAAAGCGTTGGAACAAAAACAAGAACTTCTTTTGTTTAATTTGAGTCCTGCAGGTTTTATTGCAGAAACAAAAGTATCACTGTTATTTACTGATTCTTTCCTATTATTAATTATGACAACACAGCTTTTTTTCATACTTATGCATTGCAAAGTGAGCATGGGCTCCTCTCATCCATATATCTACCATAGGATTTTCTGTTTTTGCTCGTGACTTACGACAGTGAATGGGTCAATCTTTGGGTTTTGGGCTAGTTGGATTAAAGGAACAGTTTGAAGACGTTACCTTGGGTTCTTGGAAATTGTGATGAGTACATTTGGATTAATATAAAATGAAAACAGTCATTAGATATAGCTCTCGTCTATACATGAATATTTTTTGACATAAATGACAAAGATCTTTCTGTTTTGAAACTTGAAGCTGTAAAAGCTGTCACAACCGACGAGACAAGCTGTTAAATCTTATTTTCACTGGCTCTCATGTGACCTTCCTGCTGGTAGCAATGGACCAAATAATGGTTCATGAACGCTGTCAACTGACGAGGTCTGGCAGGAGAGCAGATTTTTTTGTATGCTTTTGTACATTTTGTCCAAGGTGAATATTTTTACTGTCTTCTACAGAGTTTATTTTCAAGGATTTAAATCAGACAGGCGAGTGCTTCAGTTAAATTAAACAAATTCCAACTCCAGACTTGAATTTTTAATTGTTAGCTTTGGGCTCTGTGCTGAATTTATGCAGCTAAAAATGGGTATTTATTTGGTATTTGTCCTCTTTATAGACTCTTTTTTCTTTGTAGACTCACAGCATAACTGTTGTGAATAAATGGATAGTAGGAGTATCAGTTTGAGAATCTGCGAATCCCATCTCTTCACATCACTTTATCCAGCTGTTGGTAACCCGTCACCTCCATGGTCAACTGAGGACTTTTGTGGAGGAGGCAGAAACCCAGCTGTCGGTTCCCCTGCCTACGGCCTTGGCTGGAGAAGGTCACTCCGGCTCTGGGTGAGATTAGGTGGCCTCGCTGAAGTTCGTTCTGTGAGTGGATGTTTCTGCTCATGATAAGATAAGATCCCCTCTGCCCACTCCCTCTCTGATTCTTGATTGCATTTCCACCTGGAGTTGTGGGCACAGATCGGCCTGCTTGGACACAAGCAGCCTCTTCCTAAGTGCTCAGTCTTCAACGAGGCTGCTTTAAGGGCACACGGTGCATCAGACTGTAGTCTCATTGACACGATCTGCCCCTGATCTTTCGTGACAGCGGGAGGTGATAATCCCTCAGTGGAAAAAGAATTACAGCTTTAAATGGAGAAGGGATTTAAACATGTTTAACATCATTGGCCACATTTGGGCAAGGATGCTCTCACCTGTGAATAAGCATGCTCATCGCTCTTTATTATTTACCCTTCAGCAACACAAGCATGAAAACTATTCCTCATTGTATTTGAAAACAAGGAAAGCATGGAGGTTTATCTTGTGGAGTGGAAGATTGAACATGAACTTCAACAACCTCTTCCTTAAAGGAATATTCCATTGAAAATTAGCGTTGATTGTCACGGCTATGTCTGAAATGTATTTCACAGCAGTTAAAGTGGAATTTAACAGCATCCCAGTTTCCTGGTGAACAAAGACGCCCACATAAACTTCTCAAACTGCTCTTGCAGCATAATCCATTTCTCCTCTGTCCGCCAGTATGCTTAGTTTGTGCCAATCACTCATAGTTTTACAAAAATAATGCTATGCATGCATACAGCTGGAGTCATTTACTTTCAAACAATCAAAGGATGGTCGCTGTCTGAAGTCTCAGGTTAAGACTTAAGATGTCTTTGATAAGTTTGACCCAGGTAAACAATAACTTCTTTGGAAAACATCTCAAGGCCTTCAAGGGACACCCTCTTAAATGAATAGTTTGACATTGTAAGAAATATGTCTGTTTACTTTTGTTTTCAACAGTTGATAACACTCTTGATAACATGTCTGTTTAGCACCAACACTCGAAACGGGCGAACAGCTCTGCTGAAAGAAAACAGCATCTTTAGTAACAGCTCGGGCTTTCACAGAATAATAAGTGACATCATAAAGGATCATAGTAACAACAGAAAAACAGACGTGGGACATAACTTTAGTACGTTTGTTTAAACAATAATTTTCTACATTATTTAATGTAAAAAAAACCCAACTGAATTTCAGATATATAGAGAACAAAAAACTCAAAATCAGAGAACTGCTATTTCACCTGGTGCCCCCAGATTGGTCCTGTCTTCAGTTGTCAACCCTCTACTGGTTGTACTTGAGACCTTTTTGAGTAGAATTGATCTTAATTGTTGGATGACACAATATGATAAATCTCTACTATTTGACTATTTGATTGCTGGATTGGATTAGTAAATTAGAAGTCTTGAATTCAGATTCAAATCGACAAAAATTCTTGTTTAATCCATACAAAAATTTTGTAGACATGAGACATGATTTTTGTAATGGATCTTATCTAAATCTCAGCAACAAAACAACCCCTACTCCTTTAATTTTAGTGTTTTATTCTGTTGGAGGTGTCAGATGTGGGAGCTTGCAAATTGATTTCACTCTCGGTAATTGGTGTTTTCCTGTGTTTGCTTTGGCATGTGTATCCTTTGCTTATTTTCAAAGTCAGCAGAGAGGTGGCTGGTCAGTCTGTGATTATGTAGATTTTCTCTTCCTCACCTCTGTTGAAGGGGGAGGATGTGGTGTCTGGGCCACAGAGCAGGCTGTATTTGGATGTTTTCTACGATGGCCTGCAGCACAGGAGGTGCCTGTGGCTGGTCCTTGGCTGTCTGGGTTCAGGGGCTGCTGGAGAACACGATGTGCCCAAGTGACTCCTTACTAAGTGTCTGCAAAGTCAAGCCTTGACCAGGTTGGGAATAAATCTGCTGCTGCACATAGTGTGCATGGACTAATGTGGACAAAGAGGATCACATGGTCAATTTCAGACAGTTTTATACACACACAAGCAGACACACATCCTGCAGCTGCAATGTGTGAGGCCTGCTTCACATCTCTTTCACATCCACGTGTGAAAGTCGTGGTTTGCAGTTTGTCCATATTTTCAGTAAAGACGTGAGAGCAATGAATTGTTTCCTGCCTGCACCAGTGAACCCACTCTGTATGGGTATTAACTAAAGGGTATGAACTGTAATCCGCAGAAAGAAATGCACAGCTGGACCTGACTCAGAATACACACTTTGGCTACTGGCCAATCTCCACACCAAAGCTGAGTTATTAAGTGCAACAGAACACCTTAGTAGTGACTGTGCGTAGTGCTTCATCTGGCATATGCTCACATTTACAGGGCACGCAGTCACCATAGAATAACACAGCAGAATGAGAAAATATGCTAATCATTCATTTAAGTAGCTTAAGGCTAGAAGTATCCAGAATAATATTTTGGATCTGGTGATGCAGAAGCCATGTGTTCAAATCTGCTGAGGTAAAAGTAGAACAGCAGTCTGTACTTTATTAAAAGAGGTGTAATGTTGTAAGAATGAGGCTAAAATGGAGCAAGTAATGAATAAGTTACATTTTCTTTTATTGTTCTTGATGTATACCAGATAACCTGATATTTAAAACCACTTGTATTCAATACAGGTGCTGCTGATTTAAAGTAATAAGTAACAACAGCTGTTACCCTCTTGTGTCAACATCAAATAATGAATTTGGTTCAGCTTAGTTTTGCAAGTGTTTCCTCACAGATATCAAATTACTAAAAGCAAGTTTGACTTCCCAGCAACTGTGCTCAAGTGCAGCATTTAACTCCCCCATTACTGTCCATAATGCCCACATGTGAGCAGGTGAATATATCCTTATTGTTTAATTACTGGGAACTAGAAAATAATGCCCGACAGATACTGGATTTTTGGGTCCATTAATACTTGTGACAAAGGTATGTGCGACAATACTGTGTGGCAGTGCTGCCACTGTGAACAGCCTCACAACCCAAAAGCATGTCGGTACTTGGTAGAATGTTAATCTTGGTAGAAACTAATTTCTTGGATTGGATTGTTCAGGAGAAATGTGTCATTTCCAGAACAGATGTTTATGTTTATATTATTATATAAAATAATGTGTAATGTCAGACTGGTTTCATCAATTAAAGAGGATTTTTATTTTTATGATACTTAGTAAGTAAGAGCATAACCTGCCCCAGACATTGCCCACCCAGCATTGACAGACTGCTATGAGGTAGATTTGTTGGCTGGCTTTACTTAGCCGCTTTGCCATTTCAAGCTCATGATGTCCTTTTTTATCATACTCTGGATTTTTACTCAGCATGTCTTTTAGACAGTGGGCTGTTTGTTTCATGGATTCATAACTCTCCGGTTCCAAAAAATGACCAGTTCTGAAACTGGCTCGGCTGGACAATAATTCTTAACTTCGATAGTGTTATTCGCATTTGTCTGAAATAAAGAGTGATGATTTCTTCAGCTCCCGTGGTCCTAACAGAAGTAACAGAAGCCCCTTCTCTGTTTTATACCCATGGGGGCTTCTGACGGAAAGACGGCCCAGGCTGTGAGGCAGTGTCCTGGAATAGAACTAGTTACTGCTCTGGGTTGGCAAATTATAGTTAAGCCTGAAGTGCCAAGTTGGCTGTGTGCGTTGGCGGGTAGTGATTTCCTAAAATTATGGCCGAATAATTTTCTCATTTTTACAATATTCAGTTAGATTGTGTAAAAAAGATCTAATCTTCTAGAGGAAGAGAGCAAATGAGAGTTACAGTCAGAGTGAGCTACGCTGCAGACCAGACTTGCTGCTCAAATTTCGTCCAAGCTTTAAAGCCCTTGGGATTTGAAGGCAAAATATATTTTCGTCGGTTGACTATTGACCTGAAGGTGTTGGTGTTTTGCCACTTAAGTTCTACCAAAACAATGACCTCATTCTGAAGTGTTCTTTTCAGCTCCCCCTGCTTTGGTTCAACAGCGTAGGTATCAAGTTTGAACATTTTTCCATATGTTCCCCTTGGTCACACACTGAACTGGCCTTTTGCACCCTGCTAAACAGCCACAAACACGTGTGTTAATGCAGAACTTGGCACTATGCTAGACACCTTGTTCCTCACTTGCTGCGAACTATAGAGTATGAGCAACTAAAAAAAGAGGACCGTCTGGGCATACAGTCGGGCGATAGTGTAGAACATAAACAAAGGGGGCCGGCGGTATCTTGAAACGCCCATCTTTCTCTAATCAGCTTAACCGAAGGCAAACATCAAACACAGTCACTGGCTCTGAATCAGGGTGAGGCAGAGCAGATAATGTTTTATCAGCTGGAATTCGCAGATATCTTCGGCTGTGTGAGTGACTAGCTGGAGGAGCTCACCAGGCACAAGCATCTGGCAAAAGCAAAATGTCAGATACGAGTGGAGATCACACACAACACACACTGCACACACAAAGCCAGCTAAGTTTTATTTTCAACGTGCTTTCAGGCTTTTGTTTGGCCTTACACTGTTATTGAATGCCTTAAAGCTTTTGCTCACTAGGAAAAATTCTTCACTCCAGATTCTATGATAATAGCGAACTGAACATCTATCAAATGTGATGGGTTGGAGAGATGGCAGATGGAACAGGCGTTTGACGCTTTAACAACATGCTATGTATGTGACCCACCACCACCGTCTTACGCAAGCAGCTAGCAGCATGTAGCAGCTAAGTCAAAGCAGAACAACAGCCGAAAATGTCTGCAAATTTGGGAGACAGTGAAGTCAGGGAGCGCCTTGTCCCTTCTAAACAAAGGATGAACTCGACTGCCATGTAACAAGGATGGTAAATAATTCTTATTGCAGTGTTATGCCATTGTTTAGGAAGCATATATAAAAGTCACAATAAATGCCAAGCTGTACATACCACGACCGTCCTGCCTCTTTTTCTTATGAAATGGTGGCTTGCTATCCAAAATCACCCACTGGGTTGTTTGGTTCAGCCTAACAAAAATAAAAACAATGTAAAGAAGTGTCTTTCATGTGGCAGTATAGCACAATGTATGTAGTCTGTAATCAGAGTATCAAAAGACGCACTCAAATCACAAATTAAATGTAGCAAGGGCTAACACCATCAGGCTCCAGCTGATAAACTGCCTGTGTGGCTGTTGTGCCTTAACAGGCTGATGAAATTACAATATCAACATAATCAGTTGAAACTAAAAATTGTCGAACAACAGAGAGAAACTACCACTGCAGAAAAATGGATTTACAGTTGAGTAAGACTTAATCTAATCAGAGTGTAATCATGCTCTTTCCTCCTGACCCGGTCCCCCCCCGCCTCCATGTTGTATTATTTTCTCCAACGTGTCCTGCCATTCTGCCATATCACTGAAAGATCGCTATCCAGAGGTCCCGCCTCGCTTTGACGTCTTTTCAGGCTGCCTCTTGCAGCTCAGTGCAGAGCCGAGTGCAGACTGATTACCATCACAGTTCAGGGAAAAGGCTCCAGGTAGCATCTCCATCGCATTCAAATATGTGGGTGGCAGTGATAAGAGCGGTCAACAAGTTTTGGTCCTCCTCCCCTCCATCATTTAGCTCTTTTGCCCTGGCTTTCCTCTGTACACCCTCAGTGATCCAGAAAGAACCAAGATCCAGACAGACAAGACACACGCACATACACACACATCAGATAACAGCATATGATTGGTCCCAGGCATTGTGCCTTTCTTCTCTTGAAGCCATGACTTTTCAGTTCCTAGCCAGGCTTTGTTTGTTTTCATCTTTTAAAATGTTCCAGGCTCCTTGGATATTGATCTATTTTAACCCTCACTGATTCCAATTTAAAACATGCCAGCCAGTCATTGTTATTCACAATGTCTCTGCCTCATGTCATTGACTGTGATTGTTATTTCCTGGGAGGGAGAGTGTGTTTCTAGATAAGTCTTACTTTTTGCCTAATTAAAGGATGTTTGGGGTTTTCTCTGAATCAGCAGGGATCATCGGGCTCTTAATTAGCTCTGTCAATAAAGGAAACTGCAAGGACACTGAGCCTCCCTGATACTGAGCTCTGACTGCAGGGTGTCAATGTTTGTCTATGAAAGTATCACTTTCCAGTGTTCATGCAGAGTGTTTTATGCAACACTTTTGAAACTTAGTATGATTTGATTGGCTCTAAAGGTCATAAAATTGCAACCACATGCTTGAGACAGGACAAACAAACCAGCCTTTACAATTACACTGTCAGAGACATTGGCATGTTCTAAATCTACCCTTGTGGCTTTGTTGTACTATAAAGGATTGTATATGATTATTGTCATTTGGGTTTTTGTTCCAGCTGGCACTGTGTTTGTTGTTGAAATTGATTTAGAGCATAAAGTTGAAGCTCCATTGTTTTCTTTTCAGCATTTCCATTGTTTACACATGCTACTAACACTAATGGTATGCTCTGTGACGGGCTTTGCTTATCCTGCTACAGCTGTCGTCCCTTGTGTGGAGTGTAGTTTCAGTAACACGATAGGTCTCCATCCCTGGTTGCTGGCAAATTCGCCCTATAACTGTAATGGACCCTGGACTTCCAAATCCCTTTGCCAGCCTCCTGATAATCAATCAGATGTGGCCTCCTGTCCCCGACGGACCCTCTCTGCAGGGTCCGATAAAGGTAGCAGCACCAGGGACAACTCAGCGCCACCTGATCCCTGCAAACACCATTAGAGGCACTGGTGTTTCTGCACCTCTTCTCTCGACACCCTTGCTGTGTAACAGGGTCTGTTGCTATGCGCACCAGTCTTACCAAACTTTATGACGGCAACTCTGTGGGCAGAGATGCACACCAGCTGCTGTTGAAGCCTCATCATCGCTTAGATGTCGCAACCCAGCTCTGTCAGATACAGCTCGGTATCATCTCTGTTTACCTGCTAAACCTTTTTAAACAGCAGATAGTTACCACAGTTTTCTCTTCTTCACCGTCAGCGCCGCTTGGCACTTCCTCTCCTTAGCGCTCTGTTTGTGTTTATGTGTTCAGGTGACTCACGTCTTCTGGAAATGTTTCTGTCTGGGTTTAATTTCCTCGTCTTTTACAACTCTCTCCCTCACTCTCATTCTTCATCTGTCTGCCTCTTCCATCTCTCAAAGCCAGGGCCCCAAAGCCAAGCCAGGTATGATTATATCTTGGTTGTTGTTATTCTCAGAGGAGCAATGCACACACTTTTTCCAGAGTCTGGACTGGGGAAGACGCAAATATGCAAAAAAAAAAAAGAAAAGAAAAGAAAACTAGAGAGAGCAGTGAGTCCTGAGTCTCTGATCTACTTGTTTGGTTCACCAACCACTTTGTCTCATAGATAACTGTTCGGTAATTTCTTCCATTTTCCCGTCTCAGAGGGACTTTCTAATGATTTTTGCAGCACTTTCATGGACCACTTCTCTAAACACTCATTTGTGTTGCACTCCTCCAGGGTTACATCTGTGGAGGACTGATAATTAGGCTTTGATGCTTCCTGTTCTCTCTGTCTGTGCTGGTGATGTCTCTTGTTAAACGCTTCATGCAGCATCACAGTGACAAGTCTTTGAACACGGAGCATCTGCCAGAAAATGAAAATCACTTTTTGTTGGATAGAATAGATCTCTCTAGAGGGAGACAGGAGTCTGGCATGCAGTTGGCTCAGAGAGGCATAGTGTGGATGTGAGGGAGATATATAGATCAGTGTTTCTTCTATCTTTCCCACTGACATGATAATTACTATTCTTCTGACCAATAT
The DNA here is from genome assembly GCF_904848185.1 of Acanthopagrus latus. Taxonomy (NCBI): domain Eukaryota; kingdom Metazoa; phylum Chordata; class Actinopteri; order Spariformes; family Sparidae; genus Acanthopagrus; species Acanthopagrus latus. Next base: position 4,100,630 of record NC_051049.1, read on the forward strand.
GGCAATTTGAATTGTGATTAGTATCTGTGAAATAAATTGCATGGTTCTACTCTGTGGTCTGAGTAGCACTGAACAAGATAATATGGGATTGTTGAGTTTTCATTCTTGATCTTGGAAACAGCAACTGACAAAAAAACCCCTCAGCTTAAGATTCAATTGGTAGCTTGTTCTGGAGATTTTAAGGTCCAAAAAGATACTGCGTACTTTTAAAACGTAACTGGAAGATTTGGTGTATTGCTTCCTATCGACCAGCTGTAGGTACTTTGCTCTAACAAGCCACAGGAGCTTGTGAGGCAATCACTGAGCTTCACATTCAACTTCTAAACGAGCTATCTCAGTGATCACCTGCATTTTTTAAATCTAGACTCAGCCTCAGCCATCTGTTGGTCTTTTTGTACAGCTAAAGATACAGTAAAGTCTTTATCTTTATAAACATTGTAATGATATGGAGTGGAGTCTTTTACTTTACTATCTTTTGTGCAAATAGTCGAGACACAGGCATGCAAAGAGCGTATCAACGAGACTACTGTAAAAAACAAAGAAGAACGAAACGGGGACTAATGTTGTACTATAACATTCAGAAATGTAATTGATCATCTTCAGGGGCTGACATTAAAGTTAGGGGTGGTACCAATCTGGGAAACCACCAAGTATAAGCTACATTTTGACCCTCCCAAAGAGGAGGGCAGTGCATTGTTGTCATCGCTAAACATATCCAACTACCTTATGTCTCATTCACATGTATGAGAAAGCCTGAGACTATAACAATGAATGAAAAATAATTAACATAGCACTGCTGTCAAGCTAGCACACTAGCATTTCTTACGTTTTGGCTGCCATTCTCATGCAACTTGGAACTGCATGCAACTAATCGCTTTAGCAATACATCCGCTATTAGGGCTACATTGCCAACCCTACCTTTATTGTAATATAACTGACTAGCTTACCATTTGTTGGTAATGGTAGCAAGTAAAATCCACAGTTGCCAAATAACCCTTTCACCTCTTGACACTTTTTACAATACTGTTCTTGATGTGTGATAGAACAGATTTGGAAGTTTCAGAATTCAACCTTACTCACAGTGTGGAAATAATCAGTGTACAAGAGAGAAATGTGGAAAATGTTTTTTTGCTCTGTTCAGCATTTAGTCTGTTTAAGCACCCATGGCAGACCATCACAGAAACAATTTACTTAAAAAAAATCAGCGTAAAAGAATAGAGTGTTGTTTGTTGATGCTGCTGTTGATTTGTGGTTTGGTTTGTGCAATAAAAAATGCACTACACCAGAACAATGGTAATGGTTTCTATTAATGATGTAGATCTTTGTCTTGATAGAATATGTGCTATAACCGCTTTCAAACAAATTGTTGCTATGAATAGTCCCTTCAGTTTTTCATGGTTCTAACTCATTCAAACACACTTAATATTAAACTGTCAACTCAGTTTTACAATCTCCATCATTGTAATTACAGATAATTCGTTCCATTATTAGCCTCAGTCGAAGTACAAAGGCTGTATTTATTGAGAAGAGCGAAGAGCCAATATCTTTGTGAGCTGTGACTGATTAAGTTACTGTTCGCTTGTTGTGTCATATAATGTGAATCCTTGTGGGATGAATTAGTAATTTACAGTTGTCTACTGCTGACACGCAGGATGGGGTTAATGCGATTAGTCTGGGAATACAGAGTGGAGGAAGTTTAAAGAAGAGCGTCACAAAGACCACCATACCCTCAAGAGTATCACTTCTCATCTCTCTGAGTTAGCTTTGGTTATAGCAGTATTTCAAATGTTTATCTTTTCAGAAGAAGATTGAAACCCTTTCCTCAGATGACTCTGAGGTCAGTGCATGCTCAGGCCATGAACCACCTGACTAGATTTCGGTCCAAATGGTCCAGACAGGTCCAACACTGAACCAAGATCACAACAGTTTAGGTCCCAAAACATCAACAACGACTTTGTTTTCCCCGTCTGACTACCAGACTGTGAAAATCTATTTTAATGGCTGCCTGAGAACCAAAGGCATAGTTGCATGCTGTAGAGATGGTAACAGAGACCCGCCACTTACTATTTTTTTCCTCTGTTAACAAAGACTCCACTGTGTGAAAGTTCAGATCCCACTGAGGGTACATATCAGAGCAAAGCAAGTGCCTTTTAGGGAGAACACAGCATGCCGTCTTTGTGAGTTTATCAGCTAAGTGAGTACATAAACAACCACAACGCCTGATAAAGAACAATCTACAACATTATAGCACTGCAATCACACCAGGGTAGAAGCAGTATCGCCTGATATTTTTAGTTATATTTCAGTAAACATGAGAAAATCAAAGCTTTGACATTGTTGTATTGTAGCTGTGTGAAATGGGATCATGTTACATACTGTGATCTTGTATTCACTGTTCTCTGTTTATGCCCTTATGTCTTCCTCAGTACGATGTCTGTTGTTCCTTTATGACTCAAATCCCTTTTTTTTTTTTTTTCATTGCTATTCCAGGTTGAGCTGCATCTGAAACCCATCCAGTCTTTGCTGCGCCACCAGAAGCCACTGGCCTTCGTGCTCAACTCCCCCCAGCCACTGATCTGGAAGATCAAGACAGAGAACCTTGCCCTGGGCATCAGGCATACCTTTCATGTGAGTCCAGCATCATTAAAAGCCTTTAAATCCTGCTTCCTAATACTGTGTATTCATTTCCTCACAGGCTCAACTGTAGCCATTCAGTAGTCTTCCTCTCTGAGAAATATTGAAAGTGGTATAAATTTGCAGCGGAAGCCTTTCCACACTCCATGAGAGGTTTCCCAGGATTTGATCGTGGTAGCTTGCATGTGCAGTCACTGAAGCAAGGCAATAATCTCTGCATACGCATGTTAGGTTTTGGTTGGTGCAAGTTTGATTAGTACTGATATTCTTTGGTGTGTATCGAATGATTCAGAGGATAATTATTTGAGTGTAGTTGCTGACTAAGAGTTTTGTTTTTTTGGACTATCATCATTTTGCTAAAGCCAAACCAGTATCACCTCCACATCATGGTGTAAAAGGTATTTATCCAATAAGATGGAGTGTGCTTTGTCAGCTTTATTCACACTCCATAACCACAGGGTCATATCCCCACTTCCCCTCCCCTCCTCCAAACAGTCCTGTTGATAGCTTGGCAGCTGTTCAAATCTGACAGGGCGTATCCGTATACCACAGAAACCCTAACAAGGGGGGAATGTTTGGAAGCAAACACTAAACCACCAAAGCTCTGCTGAGGAAGGAGTTGATCTCTCACCTCCAGATGTTTACTGAAATTCTGGATTATATGCAAAATAGTTTGTAAATAACGATCATCTCAATAGTTGCATTCGTAGTCCAATCTGAGGTGCAGTTTATTCAGAACTGTAACATCAACAAGGTTACTTTAAAGATGTCTACATGGTACATCTGTGACATGCTTGAGCGCGAGAAGAGAAAAGTCATAAAATCAGTAAAGGGTTACAAAAAGTAATACAGGTTACAACTTGCCTGTTACAGTGTACAGACATGTACAGTGTAAAGCTGGAAAAAATAAAATGTCATGTCATTTAATACTATTTACATTTTGATAAATAAATATTAAATATTTTGCTTCTGCATAGCCTACATCTTGCTTTAAATGTTTTCAGAAACACATTTTAACATGCTGTTTGAACTGATATATTGTTGAAAAACAGACATGGAAAGTACGGAGGGGGACTCACATGCACTTACATGACTTTATTGTCTGTTCAGGACAACATCACTCTGCTGTGTGTTGTTGCAGCAAGCAGTTGTTTACGGCTGTTTTAATGTTCTAATTCTCATGTATTTAAAGTCATCAACAACATCGAAATAACTCAGCAGAGGTCTTTATTGGGACAAGGGTACATATGGGGGAGGCAGAGACAATGTTTTGGTGAGGGGTGTCCCAGTGTAGTTGGAGCCTGGTCCCCTGGAGAGCCAGCCATATTTAGTAAAGGTACCATGGAGCCTCACTGGGAAACTTAATAAAAAATTTAAAAACAGACTGCTTCAGTGCCCTTGTTCAAAGGCCGTGTATCACACGAGAAAATCGTAGTAAAATAAGACCCAGAAGCTTCGGCCTTGGCTTAACTATACAATATTGCGATGAAAACTCTTTTCGCCTTCATATGCTCCAAAGGCTTTTCTGTATTTTTTTGGCTTCCCAGACGTAATCTTTTTCAATTGTAAGTTAACACCACAGCATTCTGCAAGAATGCAGTATCAGGTACACAAATTTTTTCCATATGCGGTCCGGTGTTTTCCTGCTTACTTCTCATGAGCCAAACATCCTGCCGTGAAAGCCAATGTGACACGCAGGAAAAAAATCATGAATTACAAAATCCTTGTGTTATGCACAGGCTCATCTATACACATGCACATAAATGCTTGAGCGCGCACATACACACACACACACACACACTCACACTTATTATATAAAGAGCCTTGTGTTCCACTTACATATTCTCAGTGTCCCCGCCCTTGTGACATTTAGAACAGCCAGATTATTAATATGTGCATTCTCAGCCATACAAAACTTTTTTAGGCCTTATCTGACATCACTTTCATCAAGCTGACATATTCATAAATCATCGCCTTTGCATTGACGCTTTACACCAAAGATTGTTGCTTTGTTCGAGAACAGGGTTGTTTTATACTCATTTCTCCCTAAAAAATCTAATAACCAGTATGTTAAGTGAACAGGAATGCACCAAAAACCTTTTTTTTGATTCATTGTGTGTGAGTGAAGACATGAGGAGGGCGCAAAATACTCCTTTAAAGTATTTTCTCTCTAGTTATGTTCTCGTGTCAAGAGAAACAGATACATGTCATGGAGATGGATGTGCATCTGTTTTCTAAAGCTGCAGTAATGTGTGGCTCGTGAGATGGGTGTTTTCTGTAGAGACCAGCAGGTCAGCATCACAGTAAATGTCTCCCCTTGTCAGTGGTGGCAGACAGAAAACAGCTGACAACCATCACTAAAGCATACAGTCCAGGAAGAGCGGTTGCTGAGTGTCTAATGATGTTGGACATTTTGCAGAGCAAGGAGTTTCCCTTCTTAATCCTGCATGAAGAAGAGGCTGATCTGGATGTACTTTTTAAATGATAAGATACATCTCTGTAACAGACGAGCATGTCTTTTATTAATCCCTTAGATTCATTTACAGTAGCTGCTACACTTGCTCAACTATCCATCCGACTGGAGCATAAACGTATTCTCTGAGACAAAACTGAGATATTCACTTTCTCTAACTGCCTTTCAGCATGTTACTTGTCTGACACATAATTGAAGTTTTTCAAGTGGGGCGAGAAGAGATAAAGGGATTGTTAAAAGTGAAGGAGGCCCTGCAGTCAAACACGCTGAGCTAATGGTTTTGACTGACTGTGGGGACCCCCCCCCCCCCATTTAGGTGTTAAGTATTCCTCGTGTGAGTGACAGTACTGAGCCGCTGGCAGTGCAAGCTGTTGGTATCTTATCCACCAGCCTGACTGAACTGGCTGTAACACAGAGGAGTCCCAGACTCTGCTCCTCTTCTCAGGTTTTCTCCACAGTGACACCTCCTTAACATGCCACACAACACAAACACCACCAGCCGACTGTTCATTGTTAAGATTCACTCCTTTCTTCAATAATAGATTACAGGTGACTGTTCGCTACGCCCTGCCACCTTGAATTACTGTCACTGTGCTTGTCAGGCTTCCCGTTCTTGTGTGGCACATATGTTTACAGTTATGATAGTGACGTGTTGACCACTCAATATTCAAAGTACGTTTTCAAACTATAGGTCCTTGTTATAGACCCTAACATTAGCCACAGTTGTTTAAAAAAAGCAATCTCAACCAGAATTGACTCTGTAAAATATAGATGAAGCTTTAAGGTTTGAGAAATGAAGCCAATGCCGAAGTACCTTAAACCTGCATTCTTTCTAATGGCCTGCAGGGGGCAGCTCCACTGGTTTCAACAAGAGCTCCCATTGTATGTAAGCTTATGGAAAAATGACTCTGTTTAATTCATTAACTCAGTAAACTTTTTCCTAATAACTTATTTGTCTAAGTCTGTAGTAAAATATGACCCCTTTTGGAGTTAGAATGGATAATAAAACAGGGTATGCTTTAGGGTGTGGCTACCTTGTGATTGACATTGCTACCAGAGTGACCATCCATCAATACAGAGGAGAAGCAATGCATCTCTCACAGTTTCAAGCTGCCTTGTAAAAGGGTCTTTGATGACTTACATGACATTGTGCTTAAAAAACTGTGGCTTAAAGAACAGTTATGTACAAGTTAAACGGTGTAGTGGGCAAGTTAGCACCGAAACATCATGTTTGTATTGCAATGTAGAGCTAGTTAGTTAAAGTATTATCAGGAGTATAACCCTGTACTTAGCTTAACTACTTATTAACTACTTGAACATTTTCTCGTTTTACATGAGAGATAAGGCCATCGAGATGAGGACCAACCATCGTGTTTCGCAAATGTAGTTTGGGTTGGCTGCAGTTGCTGCAGTGTAAACTTAGCTAAATCCAATAAGGAGCAGGAGGGAGCTGCTAACGACTCTAAACTCTGATCACATCCTGGAACGGCTTTGCCTTGTCAGTTTTACATGCAACAATCAAAGATTGCACGAGAGCCAATAAACACAATGTTTAATCCATTCCTTACACTTTCACTACACTAATATTGAACAATGACTTAGGTGAGGGGTTAAGTGAACAGTCAGTAAAATTAAACACTCGCATCAGGCCACACAAGGACATATTTCCCCCCGACCACAGGATGCAGAAATCTCAGTGTCACCGTGCCAATTCTCACACTTTCTGATCCGTGACTCTCAGGTGGAGGAGCTGCTGTGCTGCAAGCTTAGACTCACAGAGTCGAAAAAACTGGTCTTGAGCTTAACACTTAAGAACAGAAACGCTCTGCCAGACCTCCCTCACACTGCCTTTCCATTGGAGAGGCTGTTTCCTGGGACTAATTGGACTCTGAATCCATCCTGCCAGTCCTTGTTTCCTGGTCTCTTCCACTGCTCTGGGCTCCGTGGACACAGATGGGCTGCCTGGAAAAGCTTCAGAGACGCTGAGCACACTGTTGCTGTTGGCCACTGGGCGCTGGCCTTCTTTTTAAAATGCCAGAATCCAGACTTTTATTGTAAAACATGCTCTCTGCAGTACTCCATGTCAGTCAGCAGCAGGCAGGAATCATTATGAGTCTTAAATGACATGTAATGTGAACGTTGAAACCAGGCCAAATGTTATTTTACCAAGGGACACTAGCATACCAAGTGAGACACATGTGGGGAGTGTACTGTGTTGACTTTGTGGCCAAATGTATATATTTCTTTTTGGGGTTTTGCATCTGAGCTTGAATTGCTTCATCTGGATCACATGTTTTATGACTTGATGGAACAACACTGTAGTTTTGCTGTTGGCTTGTGTTACCTATTGTTTGTTTGCCAAGCTTCGCCTTTCACTCCTGTATTTCTTTCATTAGTTGAAGGCTTGTAGTCTGAGTTCTTTTGCTGAGCGCTCTCCTCAGTCTAACTGTTAATGGAAACCATGGGTAGCCACTATTGGTTTTTATATGGAGACAGGAATGGGAGAGAAACGCTCCAGAGTGGCGCTGAGACATATGGTATTGTTTTCTCCACAACACAGCCTGCCAGTTCACAGGAACACACGCTCATTCGCAGCGAGCGGCGCACTCGGCTTCACATATCCCATCAAGAGAGCCTAGACCTAATCAGCCACAAAAGCATTTATCACTTCATATCACCAGAGAGTCATTGCATGCTCATATTATCTATCATCCCTCTCTGCATTTGCCATCATCCTCATCTGTTTGCAACACCTCTTAATTTCCAAACAGCCTTTTGCCATCTTCCAGGCTCAGGGTGTTGCTCAGTGCGAGGATTACAGCTCTATGATAATTGATCTCAAACATTTGGCAGGCCTGTTCCTTTTTACTGCACACATGGCTGTAATATGTTGACGCTTATAGGCAGAAAAAGGGCCGGAAACATACTGTTAGATGTTTTGGATCGCTCCGATGCTGGCAGATGTGCTTTTATCGCAAAAGACAATGAAGAGTTGTGCTGTCTTACAGATGAAATGTGCATTACAGTAGAACTTTAAACATATATAATACTAAACTGACTGATTTTCATATTAGTGAAGACAGCTGTTGAGAACACTATGTGAGTTGTTGTAAAGTAACATGCCTGCCTGCAAATACCATTACAAACACAAGTACACGAGTTTCTACCATTATGTACATGAAAGCGGGAGTTTCAGTCCCCATGGTATGTAGCTAACTTCTCCTACATTCTTTGTTTGCACTCAACTGCCAAGTCTGAGGAATTCCTCTAAAGTCGAGGTAATCTCCTGTGTTCATGTATTTCAACTTCAGTACACATTACAAGGCCTTCACAGCTAACCAAATCTAACTTCAGGGCAGTTTTTGGCAGTCACAGATACAGATTGCTTTATAAGAGATGAGCTCTATTTTCATTTATTGTGAGGTTATGCTTTACTTGGCAGTAGGCTGCCACTTGCAATTCATAGGAACTGGATAGACACCAGACCTTTGCTGCAAACATTGGACTGTCAAGATATCCATTTTTGTGCAGGATTTTGCAGGATTTTTTTTAATTGTTTAATTTTTCAGTGACAGCGCACAATTAAAGATAATTGCACCAGAGTTAGGGAGCAGCTAATTTGCATCTGTTGCCAGGATTTTGGAGAGGTGTGAGCGTGAGCCTGGAGTGTCTTCGGTGCAGAAGGGAACATGATCCACTGAAAACATGGAGGGTGTTTCTGCCTCCACAATCTGCACACCGTGCATTTTTATTCACTTGTATCAATTATTATCTAACGCCATTGTGCATAGCAACAGCATCCTGCACGCTGAGCTTGTGCCTTCACTGACCTGGACCTATTATGGACAGTGCCCCGTAGATCCAAGAAAACAACCTGACGTTTGTGAACTATTTGTGTGTAAATATTTCCAATAACTTGTTTTATTTGTTTGTCTGATTGAGGTCTTTCACACACAAATATGAATATGCTTCCATCTGCGTTACTCGAATCACAAATATTTATAAACAGAAGAGCAAGTTGAAAATGCAAAATGGAAATTCGCTATAATAATCCTCTTGACGTGACAGGGAAAAAAATATTTGGACTCTCCAGTTTCTTTTGCTTATGATGAAAATATGAAGACCTTGCGTGAGGACAGCTGTGATGATTTTGCCCGACAAACTTTGAATCTCTGATTAAATACTTTCCAGTCTGATGTTTAGACCAACGCAGAACATTATTTACCTTTAGATCGTGACCAATCCTGTCACCATTTTAAATATTCAAATATTTAATAAAGTTACCATGCCTGCGTCATCGCTTAGTAAATTACATCTCTCTCAAATCAGTGACTATAAATGAAGAAAACATCATTCCTGTTGCTGTGTGATGAAGAGGGTTTATTTAACTGCATGGAAAATAAATGATATGCTTTGTTGGGCTGCTCATCAAGTATATATATAGGATTCACCATTATTAGCATCCTATGGAACTCTGGCTAATCAGATGTTTCTGAAATCCTCCTCAATCACATTACATGTAGGAATTGCATTATGACGTGCTTATCAGTCTGCAATTCATACATGCATTGTTGCACCTCTTTAAGTGTGTTGCACAACAAAATATTAAAAACTCATATAGACTGAACTCAACATAAATAAAAGGTGCTGCCAAATTTGCCATCGCCTGCATTTGCTGGGCAGGTTTTAATGCAAATGCAATTTCATAGAGAAATGAGCATCAAAAGTGTGCTGCACCGACTATTCAGTATAAACACTGCGGCGGCTATGCCTCTCTTCCCACTTTGGTTCAAACTCACTCATTTTATGCCAGGAAATTAACAAACAGGCACCGATGCAAAAAAATGGATTTGCACGGCAGCATTTTCTCTCGCCCTGGCTTTGCGCCTGCAGGAAAATAGAGCTCTTTTTTTGGTCTGTCAACTGGGCATGCAACAGGGTAGACAGAGAGTGAGGGAGAGAGAGTTTGTTAAAGCCCAGAGTGGGTCCCTCGCTTCCCTGTTTCAAATTCCTGAGGTTTTCAGTGCTCTGGAAGGCCTGGAGCTAATTTGGCTTTCAGGCTTTCCCCTCTAATTCTTTGCGACTAATTACAGTCGTATTCCCGCAATTAAACTGATAAACTCTGCTGAGCTTGGCAGGGTTGGCGAAGAAATCCCAGCCCCTCCTCTCCGGCTCAGGGAACCACCTCCTCGCCATCTTTTTCTTTCTGTTACTTCTTGTCGTAGTAAACACACTAAAAATAAAATCAACCTGAATTCTTCGACAGTGTCTGTCTCTTAGGCTCCAGTATTTACTGCCTCTGGTGACAATGCCAGGAACACCGAGAGGAGCGTCCAGAGGTCAGACAGATGTTGTGCATGAGGGGATTGGAATAGTTATGTCTGAAAAACCTAAACACCCCGAAGGGATGTGATTCTATTATCATTAAAGTATGATTGCAATTTAGGGACAACTTCATAACATCATCACGAAGAGGTGGTCTTACGTATTCTTCTTGGATTCAGATGGATTTAATGTTTTAATTGGGTCTGCCAGCACCGTCTCAGCTCATGCATACAGATAGGATACCTAGGGAGGAAGAAAAACAAGCACGGAAATAAAATGAGGTAGACTGTCTAGACCGTGTGCTCTGACTCTTTTGGTCGTTGGGTACGTTTTTCAGCACATGTGAATGTTTATCTCCTCTGAAATGAAGCATATGGGCCGAGCTCCATTAAGTGCCAAAGGGGTGGTCCCTCCTCAATACGGCCATGCCAGTTTCCTGTCAAACACCAATCAGCACTTCTTTGCCCTCCATTTATTTAAGACTTCTCCCTCATTTTTGTGTATTTTTGACAGCTGGGATCAGGATAGCAACCACCAGCTTGTATCACTTTGGTATTCTTCGAGATGTATGATGTGCAAAAAGATATTTTCCAGGTAAAAACTGTGCTGACTATATTAAAAAGCGTTTTATTTATGCTAACAGTTTAGTCCTGGCATGTGCATTCAACACTGGTGTATGATTTTAACTTGTTTTTACCTACTAGCCTTCCTCTCTGACATGTGTCGATCTGTCTGTGTCCTCTCCCCTTGTCGCTGTTTTCGAAGCAGACCTACACATTTTCGATGACGCACTACAACGTGGTCCACTGTTTAAACACTGGAAACCAGATACCCTATTGTGTAGAGGAACATGTGCAAAAATATGCTGAGCATATTTGTAGGAGCTTGGGATGGAGTGTGAAGGATGGGCTTCACCAGTGTTTGGAAAAGCAGGTTTAATTTTGGAAAGGCTGAGCTCTTTTTTCAGTCCGTCTGCAGGTCCTTCATTTTATAATCTCACGGGAATGAGTGTCCTTCCGTCAGCGTATATGTGTGTATATACTGTAATATAAACTCTTAAAAAGTTATACTGTTAAGTGAAGTACTAAGTATTTGATAAATAATTGGTTTTTTTTTTGTCATCTAATGCTCCTGTCTTTTCCTCCCTCCAGGTATCTGAAGGCTCAGAGGTCCATTTTCAGCCAGGAAACTTCTCCCTCTTCTGCCAGATCCAGAAGGACAACCTTCCCCATGGCAATGAGCACCTCCTCAACTGGGCCCAGAGGAAGTACAGGGCCGTCACCTCCTTCTCTGAGCTCAGGATGACTCAAGACATCTACATCAAAGTAGGAGAAGGTGTGTACCAGATTCCCTAAATTCCCAACATAGCTCTTGGCCCCAAGGCAGGCCTCCCTGTCCCACCTTTAGCTCCCATAACTTAACTTAGCTTTTGTGTTTGAGCTATTGCTACAGTTTTACATGCACTCCTCTGAAAAAAGAATTTCCTTCCCTTCGTAAGCATCTCACCCTTTTATACTATTTGACAGGCTACCTGTGTTAATTCTGAGTTGCTGCTCCTCAAGAACTATTGGATTCCGGAAAAATAAAGTGCACAGGCTACAGGAAGCATTCGTGTATTTTGGCTAGAGGCTTATTTTAGAGGTTAAACAGTGACTTTAATAATCATTCAATCCACTGGCAAAAACTTAATGGGCAACTATTTTGAGAATTAGTCAATCATTAAATACATTTATACATTTCCTGAAATCCAAGTTCTCTAATGTTAGGATTTGCTCCTTTTTCTTCTCTTATGACTGTGTTTCGGGATACATGTGATGCAAGTCCCAAGTCATTCTTTTCTCTTTTCATGGCAAGACAAGTCACAGTTTGTGCTAAGTCAAGCCAATGTTGCATCACTTTGTCACCCTCAAGATCTTACCTTCAGTATCTTCACAAATGACGAGGCACAAATATCTGTTTTATTATATTTCTGGTCAGTTTATCTCACCTGTTCAAGAAGTATGATGCCTGTTTGCAGGATAACTTAGTTATGACCAGATTTGGGCCTTAAGCTTTATATGAATGCAGATTTCTTGTTCATCCATGTAAAATGAAGATGGTGACTTGCAGGATTGTCCTCTCTATTCTCAGACCCAGAACGTTTTTTATTTTATATGAAGGACTTTAAGTCGAGTCCAAAACAAGCAATCTCAAGGTGGAAATATTTGTATTTCTTATTTTTATGATATCTTAATAAATCAAATTAATAATTGATTTAGTAGCAAAATAATTGGCAGATGATAAATAATGAAAATAATTTCTTCTTGCAATGCTGCTTTTTATGTGTGGCATATTTTGCTGTATGGTAACTGTCTACTGTAGATTTGTTTGTGTCGGTGAGTTCTAAAACATTTTATTAAAACTCACCAACTTTTCAAATATTCAAAATCCTGTAATCTTAACATAAACACATGCTAACGTGCTGCCAGATGTGCTGTGAGTCTTCAGACCATTTAAATGTAGTTTTCCATATGTGGTCATGTGTAAGTGTGAGACAAATAGAGGCGCTGAAGTCACAGAAACTAAAATATGAAGCCAGGATAGCTATTCGACCAAAAATTCTAAAATAAAACTTGGTATTTAAGGCTTTGGAAAGGTTGAGTTTAGATTTAAACACGTTGGCAGATAGTCACTGACAGTATTTTGTCCCTGGATACAAGTCTCGAAAATGTCTGTCATTCGTATAATTTGCTCAAAAGTTTTACTATTTTTTATTTATATGATAAGGCTGCAATAAAAATGCCTAAAGTACATACACAGTGTGGTAAAAGTCGTATACGCTGACCAAATGTGAAGAGGAAAAAGCAGAGGCAAGCAGGAGATCGACTGTGGCTGTTAAATTTTTTCGATAGGTGAGGTAAGGTGGGAGTATGTACAGTGAAGAAGCACCGGGGATTCTCAGGGGAGACTGTGATTGACCTTCACATATGACTGAGCAGCGGACTTTTCCATCCTCAACTCTCTACTGGCCACTGCACTCAGTGAGCAGACGGCACATCCGACTTCACAATGCATCAGCTCTCAGACAGGACATCTTGTTTTCAATGAGCATCTTTCACTAGACGGACATAAAACAAGATCTCACGTCTGGAGAGGAATAATGTCTCCACTACTGCCGGTGATAAGTTCTCTCTCTGTGTTGTTAACTACTGCGGAGGACAGAGTGGTTACTCAGCCTTCAAGCGTTTGGCTTGTGTCATTAGGGGGCTGTGGTCTGGCACGAGCCCAGAGTGCCATGATGTTTACGCGGAGCTGTGGATTTCCACTCCTTCACATCATTAGTGGTGTTTCATGAAGATGGACAGATTCTCTCTCTGCTTCCTAACCAGGCTTGCACCAGTGCCACAGGGGTTCCGGAGAGGAAGGTGCCAACCTTCAGTTTACACTTTGTCCGAGGTTCTGTTTGCCAAATAAGGAAGCAGCTGTCTTGTGTTTTCTCTGGGCGCTGAGAAGGGGGCCTTGCTTTTTTATTTCTGAAGGTGCTTTCTTAGCAGTTAACGAATTTATGAAGAATCACAGAAGCGGAGGAAAAAACACTCAAAGGTTGATTAAGTGTGTTTATGAATATTATTGTCCTGCTATTGTGGAGAGATTCTGGTAAAGACGCTTGCTTAGTTTTCCCACAAGGAAATAAATTTCCCTGTTGACAAGAAGACATCACATGCCAATCGCAGCATGCCCAACCTCATCCAGCACAGGTCTGGACCTAGCTTGTGCTGAGTCAATGGGAATACCAGCTGCAGGGATGTGTAGAGAAGTGTGCAGAAAATCAGTTCTTCAGCAAACAACCACCCTACTGAAGTCTCTGTGAGCAGGGGCGTGCTGTTCTGTAGCTGACCTCTAGCTCTGACCTCCCTGTGGTCGATGGGTAACAAAAAGCAGTTTTTTCTCCTTCGGGGAATTGAAATAGCCTCGCAGAACCCCTCCAAAGAGTAACATAAACTTCTCTCCACTTTCAGATCCAGTGTTTTCTGACACCTGCAAGATTGATACCAAGTTCCTGTCTCTGAACTACCTGGGCGGCTACATGGAGCCACAGGCATCAAAGGGCTGCGTCCTGTCTGGCCCCGACACAGACCGAGAGGTCCACATCATCGAGCTGCAAGCCCCCAACTCCAGCAGGTGAGCAGCCAAAGCCAAGAAAACATGTTGTCAGAGTTTATTTTTGAGGTCAAGATGCTCACACTAATCTCTGTGGAGTTTGTTTTGGATGGAAACTAACACGAAGGCTGGGAGGAAGAGGGGGGTACTGTTCACTTAGTAGTGTTCTTTTGAGAGAGATATTTCAAAACTGGGCCTAAAAGTTCAGGTTTCCAGATAATCTCCTCACTCCCTCAGAGGAGTGATTATTGTACACCCAGAAGACCACAGATCTGGGAACGTGTTGGTATCTGTGCTATATCTCACTCTGTTGCTATCTGGTCTGTAGTGCATATGTCTGCCTTTTTTCTGGGAATACGTCCAGCTTTTTAATTAGTTGGCCAGACACATGGGGCACGATAGCAGAATGCCGACCAAACCAGTCCAAAATTCTTTTTTCTCCTCTCTTTTTCTGCAGCGCTTTCCAGGTGGATGTCATAGTGGAACTACGGCCTCTGGAGGACGACGGCCTGCTGCACCGTGACGTCGTCTTGGTCCTGAAGTGTGCCAAGTCTGTCAACTGGGTCATCAAGGCCCACAGTGTGATCGGCAAGCTGGATGTTGTGGTAAGCAAGCAGCGTGACAACTGGTAAAAGCATCTCATCCAGGAACATCTTCTTTTTTTTTCCATCACAGACTTTCACCCCCCCTGAGATGCTATATAGTCTTATCACACATGGCAGAGCCTCACAAGTCATGTCACAGACAAGTGAAATGTCATCACTTTGCACTGCTGACCAAAGATGTTGTCACACCAGAATGTGTTGAATTGGCGCCTGGTCCCCTGCTGCAGGATAGGGTGGGAATAACAGGTTAGGAGGAACTGTGAGATTTCATCACGGCAGCTCCAGGGACTGTCATCGCAGTCAGAGAGCCAGGGGCGGCAGTTGAGGGGGCGTCACATACTTTCAGAGGCAAGGCTACTAAGCTGCTTCCCATCAGTCATAATGTGAATTATGAGCAGCGTTTGTTCAGGCACTTTGTTGAGCTGGAAGCTGTTCAGCACACACCATATACAAACACTGGCTAATTACTGTAATATATCAGTGTTTCCTTTACTTGAAAATGTGGTTTTATACTTATCAACCCTGAGTGAGAATTTACAGTTTTGATATTAAATCTTCATTAGTGTTACTTAAGTCTGTAACTATCCTGAGGAAATACAAGAATATGACACCAACTGAGGAATAGTTGAACTATAGATCATCTTGATGGAGAACTGGCGGTTATCCAACTGCCGAAACTGCTTCAGAAATGGAAATTCAGACCCCATTATGGAACATATATTCCCAAATATATTTCATTTGTACATGTGTACCTCTTATACATCTGCTGTTGTCTCGTGTGCCCCTCTCTGCTGTTAGCTCTGTGCTGGTTTCAGTGGAGGTGTGCCCGGGGGTCTGAGTTTCCTCACTGTGTAATGCTGATACCCCTACAGGGCTGCTGCAGCCATGACACTGCAGTTTTGCCCGGCGCGGTGTGTTTGTACAGCTGCCCGGTCAGTGCTGTACAGTAAGTCAGTCAGGTTGTGAGAGTGTAATGCCAGGTCACAGCCTGCGATACGTACAGAACGGCTCAAATGGACCTGTAATACCCACCTCACACAACAATAGAGAAGTTCAGGTGAGGAATGTAGATCATTTTCAGATATGCTTGATTGAATATCCTGACTGAAATAACTCGCCATATTGAAATCATATTAGATTTTGCCCTCAGATGATTAATCCTATTGACGTAAGTGGTCCCCTGACCTGACCTCCTAACTATCAGTTGGATTGCAATTAAATCTGGCACCATTTTAATCTATTCACTGCTGTAGTACATGAATAAATACCGACAAAACAGGACAGTCCAGTAAATCTCAGCTCTACTTTGTGTCTACTGCTACAAGCTAACGCTAACATACTACCATGGTAAACTTAAATGATAACCATGGTAAGAAATAACAACTGCTTAACATCAAACAGTCATTATGAACATTTCTATCAAAGCACCACTGTGCATCACAAAGTACAGTTCTTACTAATTACTGCATTAGGGCGTCTACAAATTCTATTAAAGGATAAGTGCACCCAAAAGTGGAATTTCAGTCAGTATTTACTAACTAGCTCAGCGGGTAGAGCAGGTTGACTAGTGATTGGAAGGTCACTGGTTCAAGTCCCAGCTGCGGGCAGTGCTGGGCTGCATGTTGAAGTGTCCTTGAGCAAGATACTGAACCCCACATTGCTCACTAGTGAGGGCCCTGCGATGAGCTGGTGATTTATGAGACCCTGAGACAAGACTGTGATTGGCTCCAGCAGCAACCCCATGGAAACCCCATGGTTCGGACAATGACATGACATGACCATGCTGATGAAATGTCTCCTCAACAACTGAAGTATGTGGGGACTTGTTTAAAACAGCAACAAAGCGATAACCTTGTTAGATTAGCAGCCACAAAGAAGATTTTGACTCAAAAGAATGTAAATAACGTCTTTTCAAATCAATTTGGGATCTCCAGGCTTAAAGAGACACGCTGGACAAGTTATATGGAATAGTTTTTTGAAATGCATAGTCAATGTGTTCAAGTGGTTACTTCTGAGTTGTACTACTTTAGAGATAGAAATAAATATTTAAAAGTTGGTTTGAAACCGGAACCTGTTACAAACAAAACTTACAAGTGCTGCTACACATAATTGTCAGAGTTATACCACAGGAGGATGTTCCATCTAAACACAAAGTCATTTACTTTGTTCCCACTTAGCTGACACTTTTACTTTTATTTGACAGCAGCGGTACACAGGATGCTTTGCTTATGCAACCAGCGTTTGGGAGATTGTCAGCTCTGTATGTGATATGATAGCCTCGTAAAATCTCAATCTCGCTCCTGTCAGAAACTGGGTTTTCCTCGGGGTTGCTCAAGAGACTTGAATGTGTGGGAACTTGGCTGCGTGAAAGAATCGTTACTCCTTTACACAGGGAGGGTACGCGGCAGGGCAGGACATGAGTTTTAGGCGCAAACGAACATGTTGGTTTCTCAGCTTTAATGGAGACACGCCCATTACCTCACGCTCATGCACATGATTCACACTCGACACAGAATAAGAGCAGGACTGTACTTGAAGTTGACTCATGTAATACTTGAACAGTTAATCATTTGTTTCAGAAGAACATAAAAGCAGCTTCTTTGAAAAATCTATGTAACTTTCAGAAATTACATATTTTTTGTTTTTGATATAAAACAATAACACTTGTGCTTTCTTCTCCACAGGCCTCTGATACCGTCAGTGTTAGTTCAAATACAGAGAGACTGGTGCAAGTGTCCAAATCCCCCAAGCAGCACTTGCCATCCGGGTCACAAGCTTTGATCAAGTGGGCCGGCGAGCATGGCTACAGTCCAGTCACGTCTTACACCGGCACTCCTGTGGCCAACCACTTCAATATCCGACTTAGAGAGCCAGGTAAACTGAAGAGACATCCTCTCCACTCTCCACTCCAGATTGAATTATAGTGTAGCAGAAAGAAAAATAGTGTTTTCATATACAGTATTGTTAAAACACCATGCAGACGACTCGCACTTAAGCAGCTCCTGCAATTGTTTTCATGAGCGTGGAATTGTTAAATGGTTTTATAGCCACAGCCCTGTATAAGTTCCCTGCCTGTAAAATCAGCCTCCTGAGCATCTACCCATGTGTGACTTCCAGATGTGGTGGATCCTCTGGAGAGCAAGTTTCCTCCAGAGCTGTCCATTCTGCGTAACTCCAGTCCTCATCCAGGAGTGGGAACGGCTTCACGACGCTCCAGTCTGCCCTTTTCCTTCCCTCAAACTCTGCCTCTGCCCTCCGCCCTCGACGAGCAGCCCTGGGAGCATGGAGAGCCCGAGGAGGGTCAGGGCGCTCTGAGCGTCGGCGTCAGCGTGCAGTGTGAAGACAAGAGGATGGTGGTCAGCATCGACAAAGAGAGCCTGCAAGTGAGTGGACAGCTATCAGATCATGGCATACGTAAAGCAACAGACTGCTACATCACACAAGCAATTTAGGGTTGTTCCTCTCTAATGATAAACAGACAGAGCATATTTTATTCTCATATTCAATGCTTGATCATAATTTACCCTCAAGACTGAACAGGAAAAAACTCAACAATCAAGTCATTTGTTTCCATCCAGGCAAAATCCACCGTCGTAAATAATTTTTAATGGGATTCAAGTCGCACATCTGAAAACTGTTTCATGGTCTGATCATTTGGATTTGCTTTGGGGTACTTAGTTGTTTACGTCTCTGCTCTTGTGACAAAGACTTGATGTGACAAATTGTGACAAGAAGAAAGCAAAAACAACAAACATGGAGGATACCCAGAGAGAATACCAGCGTCTGGATCAGTTAGGGGGGCTGAACGAACATTTTCTGCACTACAATTAGAAAATAGCAACATAAACCTCAGTGTTGCTGGGTTGTTGATAATTGAAAAGCATCCATAGTGTGCATGCATTTATGTTTAACAGATACACCAGTGTTGATTAATATGTGAGCCTTCATCTGTCATGATACAAGCTAAATATAAACATAACCTCATCAAAGAGTTCTACAGAAGTAAAAATATAAAAGAGTGTGTGTTCAGTACTGTGAGAAATGTTGTCATTATTTCATTGCTCTTTATTTAAACGCCAGCGTCCCTGTTTTACACGGGCCGACAGTGAGGCAAATAGGACGGTTTCCAACATTTGGCGTCTGAACACGGGGACGAAGCAGTCAGCCCACATCACAGAATGGAAACTGGCATAGACTATAATTAGAAGAAGCTGGAGCTGGAGCTAGACCACCTTGTGGGATTTGTTTATTCCTGAGAACTCCAAGTCTTACACAACCCCTTTGACTCCCCCCCCCCCCCCCTTTTTTTTTTTTACAATTCTTAAAAAAAATTAATAAAGAGAAAAGGATCTGATCTTTATCCAATCTTGCCATTTTTTGTAATTTCCACAGGCGAATGGGTTCGCCCATGCCAACCTAACACTGCAAGACCCAGACTGCAAAGCAACAGTCAATGCCACCCACTACACACTGGAAACTCCTCTGACTGGCTGTCAGACCACCATATATCCTCTGGAGGGCAGTCCAATGGCCCTCCACATCAACTCTGTGAGTACAACATCTATTATTAGATTTTAGGTTAACGCTGCTCAAACACTATCATTTAAAAAACATGGCCTGAACAAATGGGAGTACAAAGAATATGTCAGGTTAAACTAACTAGATGTGTACACTTTGGTTAAAAGTTAATATATGAAAAAAACTACATTACTTAATGGTCTAGTGCTAATCAATGCTAATGTCTGCAAGCTAGGCTTACTAGGCTAATAAACTTCCACCTATAGAGTGAAAACATTTTCTGAATGAACACTAGTTTGCCTAGATTAACTGCTTCCATCTTTTGAGTAGAGTACAAGTTTCATAAATCTCTGAGAGAACATAACCGAGGTCAGCGGGTTGTTTGAAAGAAAGGAAGAAAAACTTCCTTTACGGACAGTTGTTGGCTATAAATGGCAACGATGTGCTTCAGTCAGTGGAGCACCACCTCAGTTAAGAGAGAGTTTCCGAGCACTGCCAGCTATCAGATGTCAGTCAACAGCTGATGGGAAACACCCTCTTAGAGGCCTGAAGCTTTTACACTGTTTCCATTGTGTTATCCTTTTTTTTTTGGTATGAATCAAAAATGGAAATTGGGCATTATAGTTTATATTTCCTAACACTAAAAGTAGGAGAAATCGGTGTTCCATTTATCTTTAAAGATTATTTTTCTTGTAGCGCTCGCATGGGACTCAGCACTCACATCTGACATCCTCGGTTATCTTCATCATTATGGAATGCACTCATTCAGCGTGTTTGTTCTAACAAGCATGGGTGAATCACTTCCTCCCCAACCTTTTGAAATCTTTTGTGGAGAGGAACTTTTGAAACAACACATTTTCTGTCCAGTGCAGATTGAAAACCTGGGCACACGTCCAAGGTCGTCTTTTGTGTTAGCAGTTGGACGCAGGGATAACCTCTGACCTGGAGTTACAAGACATACATTTTCATTGTGTAGGTCCCTGCACATCAAAGAAAATGATAACAACGTTTTAGCTGTTGTTCCTCCTGTCATGTGACATGCTGATTTAATTCAGCTGTGGCACCAGTGGCAGGTCAACCAACATGTGGTGCAGACTTAAGAAAAACACTGTTAGTGTGATTGAGATTGTCCTCTCACCTCATTAAATCAAGCTGTTCTTAAACCAGCGTGAACTCATCTCAGACCCCTGACATTCCTCTGCTCTACTGAGAAATTAAAATTATGTTTTATGTTTGTGTCCCAGTGCTGAAGCCACAGGACATTCCCACATTTTTAGATCCAACTCATGGGTTACAGAATGTTTTGGCAACCCCTCCCAAATATTCAGATGTCCGTGTCTTTGGCTTACAGAACATCCCTGAATTAAGCAACACTACTCACAATTGGATCTGTTAAAAAAAAAGAAAAAAAGTCTGGAACTGATTTTTGTGAAAGTTTCCCTCATACCTACGTACTGGTGTGGCTTTGGTTTTTTGACTAATGGACTCCTCTGTGGATTTCAGGTTTTGATAAGTCACTCTGAGTCAAAGGATGGGAGCGGTGGGCCGCTGGACGACGACCTGGAATCTGGAGACCTGGTGTTCCCTCGGGACCCAGTGGAGCCCACAGAGCACAAGTCTGTCATAGCGGTAAGACCTTTGAATCATTGTGGTTCTGTCTCTGGGAGAGCTGCTCTACATTGCAGGGGTGACAGGTCAACAAGTCAAGACCACCAGTCATCTACATCTCAATGTAAAACGTGAGGAGATGGAAGAAACTTCATTTCCCAGAGTCCCTTGATGCTGCCAAAGACTCATCTGGCTCCTGCAATCTCTCTGTGTTTCCACGATGTCTGTTTTATGAACTTGACCTGACATTTTTCCATTTTGAAGTTTCTCCATCTTCTCCCCTCTGACTTATTTTCCTTTGTCTCATCCATTCCTCATCTCCCACTTATTGTTCTTGTTTATACAGTATCCCTAATGTTCCTTCCCTGTTTTCTGCTCCATCTTAATGTGGTCAAACATGAAGTAAGAGTGCTTAGCAGTGGAATCTGAAGTCAGATCCCTGCTGATATTTGTTTTGGCTTTGTCTTTTTTTTCTCCTCCTAGTTCAATTGCACGTACAGAAACAACCAGGAACCCTCAAAAACAATTCCCAGGATTGTACCAGGACCAGGGATTCAGCCGGGCAAAAACATGAAGTTTATCATGGAGTTGTACAACACACTGCCGTCCAACAACCCCTCAAACCAGCCCTTCTATACTGTCTCAAAAGATCAGCAAGTCTTCGTGGAGGTATGCTCTGCATTTCCAGCAAATACTTCTTATTTCTGTCTTATGCAACTTGTGTTTTTGCCCCTAAATTAAGATTTTAGTAGGAACACGGCTCTGTGTACTCTCTGTCTGGGACTTTAGCTCTTCCTGCTTTGATCTCGTAGTGTGGCATGCACAAGGTCAATTTGTATTTGTCTTCTTGGGGCCCGACAGCTAACACTCACTTTCACCCCTCGTATCTACGTTGTGTCTCCTCTCTACGTGTCTCTGTATCCTGTCTATCTGGCTCAAAATCCTGTCCGTCTGTTTCGCAACAGTGATTGTGGAAGTCACGTAAGAGATGGCAAATACTCTTACTTTAAGGTCCTTTGAAGAGGTGATTTATAATGATATCAGCAGGAGATGCCTCGCTGACGGTGTGGACACAGGGCCAGATGGTTTTAGAGAGTTTTGTATGGATGTGTATGCAAGACCTTTCAAATGAGGATACCATCACTGATGATCCAGTGGAAGGAAAGAGTAGAAAAGTAACTCAAGGGACTTCTTCATGGAAGGAAAGATATTACGACCTTCATAACTGAAATGGCTGAAATAACTGAAGAAAGTTGTTGCTGTTGATCAGCGTTTTAGCAGATAAACCATCATAAGCATTAATTTGGGGTCATTTTCACGCCCACCCGATGAATAAAAGGCCATTATTTACTCTCCTTTTAGCTGTGTTTTGGTCTCCGCCAACTCCTGAGGGAAATATCTGGATCTTTAGCTGTTACATGATCCCCGATGTTCACTAGCTTGTCTCTAACTGTGTTCGTCTGTTGTCTGGTGCTGGACAGGTAGTGTTCTGGTAGTGAGAGTAAACTAAGCGTTTAAGTTGCTGCAAAAAAATAATTTGATAATCTGCAAAGTAATGTAATTAATTTAGTGGAGTAAAAGTACATTATGGGCATCCAAAATATGTGTTTGGAAGTGTAATGTAGCGGAAAAATTGTACATGTATTGTATGAATCAGCACTTCCAAAGCTCTCTAATCAACGTTTTATATCTCAAATCAACGTTTTTATTTCTCAAAATCTGTGTTGTGAATACAACAAGTTGTTGTTTTAAGGGGTTTATCTCTTGGCCGGGAACAATGACCTCCTGGAGTCCAGTCAGCGAGCTTGTTCCCGCTTCTTCAAGTATTTATGCTGATATCAGTCTCATCATCTAACTCTCAGCAAGAGAGGGAATAAGTGTATTTCCCAAAATATCAGCTTGTTTAAATTACAAAGGATCATCGTATTTGAAGAATAAATGTTTTTTTTTCTTCCCTCTCGTGCTTTAGGTCACGTCAACTGCTTCAGATCCGGAGCTGGGATTCACCATCGTATCGTGCTTTATTTCTCCCAATTCCAACCCCAGTGTGGCCTCAGACTACACTCTCATTGAGACAGTCTGCCCCAACGATAGCTCCATCAAGTACTATCCTCAGGGGGACTTCCCTGTCCCTCACACACAGTTGGAGAAGAAAATGTTCAGCTTCACCTTCAAGTCAAAGTTCAACATGTCCCTGCTCTTCCTTCACTGTGAGATGTCTCTGTGCTCCAAGAAATCTTACAGTAACCAAAGACTACCACGGGTATGCAGTCTACTCTTCAAATTACTTCCATTCTTTACATGTTTAATGATTTGGCTAAACAGGCCATCAATGTTTCTTTAGCCTCTACAGAGGTATAGTATGTAGTTTAAAAGGTGTTTGTTTGAAATGATTTTAGTGTTTCATCTTTGCTCTGGCTGACCTGAGCCCGTCAGTATCAGGTCTGCACCTAAAGCTAAGCAGGAAGCATGAATCGATGTGCAGTTTGCCAAATATCCAGCTGCAGAAGAAAATAAGCATCTATCTTATCCAGTATTCTAGTTTTTTCTCGTACTGTGTTCTCTGTCCAACACTCTTGCAAACACTTTCCTCTACTTTTTCTTTTTCTAATGTTTTCACATGAATATGAAATGAAGCAGAGGCCTCAGGCTGCCTTTTGACAGTGAAGCTAATTGTTATGTTCTGATTACAATCAGTGTCAGGTTCAAGAGTCTGTCATTTGTTTGACTTCCAAGTTAGTACTTTCGGTCAGGTGTGACGGAAGGAATTTACTTAAGGTTGACAGATGTGAATGTTTGCTTTCACAAAGCCTTTTATTGGCTGTAGAAAATTACAGAGACCTTTAAAGGAGACCTGTTATGCTTATTCATTTTTTTTCTCCTTTCCTTGCATGTAAACCTATTCTCGTAGCAACCGAAAATAAAATTAAGAACCCAAGAGTGACCATAATGTGTCTAGTTTAACAAAGAGGTGTGTTTTCTCTTTTCTGAAGGATTTCTTCACTGTAAGTTTTACAGTTAATTTACTTTTATTTCTCAAATGCGATCCACACAGTGCCTACAACCCTTTGAGTCCTGCGATTCTCTTTCTGTGGACAATATCATGATGATGATGATGAACACCAAGACATCGACCAAGCCACTGGTTGTGGTAGATGGACCGGGCATACCAGGTTAGTTAAGAAGACAAAAAAAACATATTTTACACCGACTCAGACCTTCTGCCACTGCTCCCGACTTGAGTCTAAAAGGCGTCCGTTACTCTCATTCATGTTTCAGTTTTATCAGTGCTACACATTTTGAATTAGGCTCTGTTTGCCATTGTTTGAGTATGAAGTGCGATAAGGAAACTGGAGTGAAAAGAGAGAAGCCGGTCTGAGTGTAAAGGAGCCGGAGAAAGCTCGGTCCGGTACTACGCAAACCACAAAACTCTGCACATCACTTCCCCACATCTGGTCTTCATTAACAGCGGCCTGTGTGTGTGTGTGTGTTGTGTGATTTGATATGCAGGTGCGTGTGGATACACAATTGGTGTGTGCGTGTATGTATCTGTTTACATTAATGTCCGTACACAATAGTGTGTTTTGGGGCGTGTGTGCATACTACCGTGTGGTTGACGGCCGTGAAGGGGAGTATGCTAACGCTGAGGCCCAGTTCGGCTCCTCTGGACCGGTTCATGCTGTGGGAGAGGTGGAAAAAGAGGAGTCATACAGAACCAAGTTCCAGTTGTTTTCACTTAGAACCTTCACTGTGGCCTCTGCTTTCCACTAGAGAGGGGGAGAAGGGAGGAGTGTGTGTGTGTGTGTGTGTGTGTGGGGAGTGGTGGTCCTCTTGTTGGCTTTGGGAGACCGGCCAGAGCCTAAGGGCCCCTTGTTTAGTCACTCATTCATTCAGTCGCTGTTTCGCGGGGTCTCAGGGGCGGGGAGTGTGATCCG
Source organism: Acanthopagrus latus (assembly GCF_904848185.1). Taxonomy (NCBI): domain Eukaryota; kingdom Metazoa; phylum Chordata; class Actinopteri; order Spariformes; family Sparidae; genus Acanthopagrus; species Acanthopagrus latus. Next base: position 4,125,868 of record NC_051049.1, read on the forward strand.
ACGCAGGGAGCAGCCAGCAGATAGAGGCTTGGGGGGGGCTGAGGTAACCACGGTCACATTTTACTAATTATGACTTAAACTGAGATGCGGTGATATCATGAGTGCCCGATCTCTGGTGGACTGCCAGTGCTTTTCAAATCAGCATCCCCTCTGAGCGATGACATCAGCGAGCGCTGTGGTCAGTTTGACTCAACTATACTGACTCATAACTTTAATATAAATCACATCATTTTAATCAGTGTGGGATAGAACCCGTCTGATACATCAGCATTGGCCAATACTGACCAACTCTGGCTTATTGTGGATATGTTGTAAGTACTACAGTATGAAAAATGCTGTTTATAATTGACAGAGAAATTGTTTATGGACAGCAGGAGGATGTTTGATTTGGGTTGGGTAAGGGTGTCTGGACTTTTCTCTTGGCTGTAACACATCAGTACAAAGATGGTAATAAGAACTGGGGGGTTAAACACCCATCCTGCAAGGAGGCAGAAGCCAATCTTGAAGAGGCAGTTCATCCAAAAATGAATATATAGTTATTATCTGCTCCCCCACCATGCTGATAGAAAGTCAGGTGAAGTTTCGTAGTCACAAAACATTTCTGGAGCTTCACGGTAGAACAGCCTTTACTTTAAGTATTCTCATCAACAACTTTATTGATGACAACCAAAAAAAGGCCATGAAGGCCCTCCAAACAGCTTGTCTGCTGTAATCCAAGTCTCTGAAAGCCACAAGATCCTGAATTGATTTGAGATGAAAACATTTACAAGCCAAAATTCACTCTGTAGTTGCTAAGCTCAAAGCGTGTGGGTGGACAAGCTTGACCGTGTGTCAAGGGTGAAAATAACGTCTTCCCAAATCAATTATGTATCTTGGGGCTTTTCATTTTCAATTAAATCTGACGAGCTGTGTGGAGCTGTATGTTATGTTTTTGTTTTTGAAAGTTTCAAAACAAGTCCCCATCTACATGTAGGTAACAGCCTGAAGAGGCTGGTATAAGTCAGGCTCTAGAGACCGTGACTCGCCAGAGTTGTCATGGTTGAAAACTGCTGAGCAAAAGTGGGTGGATTTATCACGACACATTGGATTTTGGTGCTTAGCAGAAATGTAGATGCAGTCACTTTTTTTAGCCCAGAAAGTCCAGTACTGATGTTCAGGAGGCTTTGAAGGATGCTGGTGAACAGAAAGTCTGAAATCTGCAGTAATGACTGAGTGAGTAAGCTAAGTTAGTCCAGAGTAGGCAGCAACATGCCCCTGCCCACACCACTGCCAGGGCAGCGGGTTTATTTTCCATGGAGCACATTAAGTAAACACAGATACGCAATAAACACGGTGAAAAAAAAAAAAAAGCAACATTTCAAAGGCCCTGTTTTATGACACAAAGGCATCTTTTATGCTAGGATGGCAAACAAAACAAACAGCCACAGTTCTGTGCTGGACAGCGTCCCAAAGAGCCGAACTCGATCTACAAATCAAAGAGGGCCACTTGTGGCCAACTTGGTGCATGGAAAAAACATAACAGCCTCAAAGCTCTGCCATCAAAAGTAGATTTACTGCTTCACAACATCAATAAATTTTAGCTCTTATAATGGATCTGCTAACGTTCAGGAAAAGTTGAAAAGTATCTTTTATTTGAGAGGCTAGCGCAGGCTGTGAGTCAAGATACCTGATAATCAACACACATTAAAATCTCTTCAAAACCTTTCTTTTTTACAGAACCCCAAACCCCACCGGGTCCTCATGATAGGAATAGTAATTTGTATTTCTCACTATCTCAGTCCTCTCTTTATACTTTTATGTGTGTCTATGAATGTATATTTTATGCAGTGTTATATTGAATAGTTTAATGGTAATAAATTGGTTAAAAAGTTTTATTTTTATATAAATACGTAACCATGGATAGATGGTGTTTATAGATGAACCGATACAATTTTTAAATTGTAACTTAATATTATGAATTTAATTCTGTTTGATGTTATTTGCTCTCTATTAAGTTCATTTTTATTATATTGTGCAGTTTTTGGTGCACGGAAAAAACCTAACAGCCTCAAAGCTCTGCCATCAAAAGTAGATTTACTGCTTCACAACATCAATAAATTGTAGCTCTTATAATAAATCTGCTAACATTCAGGAAAAGTTGAAACATATATATTTTATTTGAGAGGCTGGCAGTGCAGGTTATATCCTTACACCAGTACAAGAAGTAGTACTTTACTTTAAGTCTGAAATGACGAAAGGAAGCAGATACAAAGCCTGTAATGAGAGTTTGGTTTATTTACATTGCAGTGAATAATATGTAATCTGCTTTTAATGTCAGGATTATTGTATTGTACATTATATTAGACAGGCTGAAACTGTGGTGTAAGAAACTTGGAACTTTGGAAGTGAATGTGTTGACCCTTGAGATTGCTGAGCTTTCTAAGCAGCTGGTATCTTTGATAAATATCTGTAATGATGCATCGTCCCTAAAAACCTGCTGAATTAGGGTTTTTTGTTTGGTTTTTTTTTTTGCTGCTGTGTTCACTGGCTGAATGTCAAGCAGCTTACTTTATCATTCACGTTATCATAAAACGAAAAGAAAATTACGTTTCTACTTGTACAAGAGTTTGGATTCATGCCTCAGCAGATTGCAATAATTAAAACAGTGTAAATCTTCCAACAGTTTCTACTTTTTCACTAAGTATACTGAAGAGAAAAATGTGTGAGCAGATTCATCATGAGAACCATGTGGAACTACACAAACCCAAGGAACCAAAAACGACGGAATGGTCATTATGTCACTGAATCTCGCTTTGGGGCCAGAGTGTGGTGACAGCTGTATTGGAGTCTATGATAGAAATATCAAAAAACAAACAAAAACATAGCTTATCTACGTCGTGTGACTTCCGATGAAGAAATGCCTCCAGAAAGTCAAAGAACACACTTCTGAGAGTGTGTCTCTCCATGCATCTGCCATAGGCTTCAATACAACCAGCGTGACGGTCTGACCACGAAGCAAGATTCAGTGACGTAATGACCCTTCTTCTTTTCTAGTTTCCTTGTATAAAACCACCGCATGCCGTCAGCTGTATGTGGTGCTAATGGCCCTTATTGCGGTCACACGCTTTGAACTGTGAAGTTCAGCTGTTGTCGGCTCTAAACGCAAAAGCAACCGGCGTCAAGAGGCATCGGCCATCGGTGGTTTCCTTGAGGAAAGGTCAGAGTTGAAGGAAAACAAGTCATTACGCGGGGGTGCGCTCCCATTCCATAGCGAGCAAACTTGCATAAACAAATGACGTTCGTAGAGATATGAGAGCTGCTCCAACTTTGGCAACAGCTCCAAGCTGCAAACATAAGTCATGGGTTTAACTTAGAGTATCGGTCCCCACAGACATCAAGGCTTTATTTGAAAAGGTACATTGAGTTTTCAGCTCTGGGCGTTGTGAGACACAGAGTCATGTGGATTTCTTCAACACAATCTGAGTCAGATTTACAGGAAAGCATTGCACACCACTGTCAGTTAAGTGCGTTCTTCCTCTGTTTTTCCTCGCGGAGCTGGAAGCGTTAGCGGCCACTCGCTGCATTCTTAGCATAACAAGTCACATGGGACAGATAACACAGGAGCGATGGGATAGGGGTGAAGGGTGGCAGAGAGGACGTCCTCTGGCCATCGTCCCCTCTGAAATTAAAGTCCTCTCTGATGACCTGTCATCATCCATTATGCCAGATGATAACTCAAAGGTGTTCTTTCCAAGAATAGCACCCATTGTGCCGGAGTCTTGGACATGGACCAGGCTCGCCTCTTGAGTTCGCCCCGTACACAAGCGCCTTTGTATTGTTTGTTAAGACATCATTACAGCTAAGTTCACTTTTGAAAGCCTTCCAGATGGCTCGAAATAAATGAGTAAGCAGAACCGGTCGGAGTCAGTAGGTTCATCCTTCAGGACACTGTCAGCTCACAGAAAAGCTGCTCTTTCAGCATTTTTCTGCTTCAGGTTTCTGTATCACATTCCACAGAGAATTGCTTATCAACACAGGGCAATATCAGCAATCTGCTGATCCGCTGGCCTGTGGCTGACAGGCTGACTCAGGATATGTATTGTGTGTGGTTTTTTTTTTATCTTTAATAATTAAAACTCAGAGTGTACTGTGTGTCAAGCTACCTGATCATCAACATACACTAAAATTTCTTCAAAACCTTTCTTTCTTACAGAACCCCAAACCCCACCGGGTCCCAACGATAGGAATAGTAAGTTGTATTTCTCACTATCTCAGTCCTCTCTTTATACATTTATGTGTGTCTATGAATGTACATTTTATGCAGTGTTCGGTATTTAATAATTTAATGGTAATACATTGGCTAAAAAGCTTTATTTTTACACAAATACCTAACCATGAATAGATGGTGTTTATAGATGAACCAATACAATTTCTACAATGTAACTTACTATTATGAATGTTATTCTGTTATATCCTATTTGTTCTTTATTATGTTTATTTTTATTTTATTATATAGTTTTTTTTAATTATTATTTTATTAGAAATGCAGGCTAAACTATCAGCCAGCTGGCTCCCCATGCTGTGTGTCTTTCTCTGAGGAACATCTTAAGACTACAGACAGTGCTGGAACCAGGTCTAGCTAACAGGAGCTAATTGGCTAAATTTGTTAGCCAATTGCCACATTCTGAGAAATAATCTTATTCGCTTTTTTAGTGGAAAAGCAAAAGAGACATATTGAAACTAGAATGGCACTCAGCAGAGCGCCTGCCTCCACCCAACAGTCTTTGATTCAATCAAGTCTCATCCAATAACAAACTCCATATCAAGATCACAAGAAGAGAATTATCTTCAGTTGCGCTCACTCATAGATCCATTTGCTATTCTCTGAGAAATTAATGAAAATGTTGAATGTGCCAATGCAATTCTAAATAGAGCAAGCAAACAAAAAAAAAATCCTGGATCCGTCCAAAAGTTAATGAGGTCTATTCTAGGCCATCATCCTTCCAAGTTCATCCATTCAATTGTTGCATAATCCTGCTGACAAACCAACCAGCCAACAAATGGACACTGATGAAAACATGTACCTCCTAGAAGAGGTCATTTAAAGTGACAGTATGAGAAGTGGGGTTGTAAAATGACTCCTTGAGATAAAAATGGACAACCTTCTGGTCTGAGAGTTACAGTGCTGAACATGAACCTTTGATTCTCATTATTTTTTTGTCCTATATTTATTTTAATATTGAACACTTTTGATCTCAGGCTGTGTGTGTCAGGATTTCTAATAACCTGCCAACATGTATAAACTGTGTTCTGTTTCCTCTCATAGACGTCATGGTCGGCTACGTGCTGGACACTCCAACAGTGGTGGGAATCGCATTCGCAGCTTTTGTGATCGGGGCCCTGTTGACCGGAGCCCTTTGGTTTATCTACTCACACACAGGTAGGTCCTTCACCTGCTGCTCCGTGGCCCCCGGCCCACCTCTCTCTACATTAATGAAAAGATAAGATGCAGAGGAATGTCCGAGAGTCTCGGTGCCAGAAATGTGCCGCTGGGATTGCCAAACATCCTGCTGCTGACAGAGGCCAGTTCACAATAACATATTGACTCCTTGACTGTAAATATATCCTGTTGGTCAGCAGCAAGAGCTCTTCTCTTTCCTGCCTTTGAATGTTTCGGAGGCTGCAGGGTGGTCAGCGAATATTCTCAGTACAATGGCTGGAGAAGAGTTGGAAATTCCCCCTTTTGGTTTGAGCGGCACTCACCGGAAAAGACATACAATCTGTCCATTAGATGCCAAGACCTTCCCCATCGTCCCAAGCCTGCTGACCCGAGCCGACCCCTGAGAGGAAGTGTGCTCCCAGCAGCCCTCTGAGTTCACCGTTGCACAGAGCTGCCCTGTTCTCGTTGGCCCGACTGCTTGAATGGTGACCTGCCATGCCGTTGACCTGTTGCCCCATGGCTGATGTGTTCTCCATGGACGTCTTTCATAAACGGGGCTAGGATGTTTGACTTTTAGAAGTCAGGGCTTTTCTGAAAATACAACAATATGAGTGTTTAAGTTTGCGCTAAGTTTACAGTTTGGTTGAAGCTCACAGTTGGAGAGTCTTGAATGGTTGTCGGTAAATCATCCTGTTGTGAATGTAGCAAAGACACAGCCACTTGTCAGTACTGTTAGAAAATGTTTAAAGTTCCAGTCATGCTAAGTCACAAGTGTTTACTGAGCAGGATTTCATGTGGAAGAAAAGATCAGTTGTCAGATGTTAGTGCCCTTATCTTTAACACAATATTGGTATTGGCTCCTCTTCGGGAAGCCACTTTATTTAAGCTTTATGGGTTTCCTTGAGTGAGAAAGAAACACATGCCTCGTAGCAGACTGGTTTTTCCAGAGGACAAAAGTGAGCACGTATAAAGAAACAGGTGTAAGGATAGTAGCCATGGAAACACTTTCTCAACGTAGACATGAAACCGAATGTTCCAGTTATTAAAATAGGCCTTAGTTGGGCGTGTCGAGCTGTCTTGGCTGAAATGACCTTACATGGCTATATTGGCAGTTCCATGTAAACCCCAAGAATGTAGATCCCCCCAAAAAACAACCACCAAAAATATCAGTTCAGAGTGTATTTTAAACCTTGTACACAGAGATGAAACATGAAAACAGATTTGAGTCTATCCCCTCAGGGTCTGAGGACAATGTTCCAGCCCTCTTGAGAAAGAAACATTTTCCCTCTTTTTTTTTTTTTAAAGTTACATACACTCATTGGCATTATTTTAGCTGGGTTTTGTATCCCTTACAGTTTGATTCCTTATAAGGCAATTAGAAGTGTAAATGCTTTAAAAGGCACCTTACAGTATGTTATTTGACATTTTGCTCATTATCTTGGCACTTATAATAAGTCTGCATTCTGCCAGGGGCTGCAGTCACGCCTGCCAAGAGATCTGCTCTCCACCTCGGCTCAATTTGTTAAATAACATACAAATGAAACAATTGTAAACCAATATGGAAAACAGACTGAATCACTCACACAAGGAGAAATTTCACACATTATCTGGTCTGAAAATCCAAACATATGCTACTAGATTATAAAACAAGTGATTTTTTGGGGGGATCGTCTGAGTTTTCCTGTGGTGCCACCGTGAGGTTGACATTTATAGGGTTTGAGGAAAATTCCACAACAGCTGTTGGGTGGATTGCCATGACATTTGGTGCAAATATTTGTGTACAGCTTTAAAGGATTTGTGTTCACTTTGGTTGACTTCACTCTTAATCTAGCACCATCATCAGGTCTTAACTATAATTTGTTAAATACTTGAGTTATGAGTTATGAACAAATACATTCCCATCAACCCAAACTGTACTTTGTGTTTAGAGCTAGTTAGCAAATGTTGTAGCATGCTGTAAAGCTAAACTAAGACAAGGTCCATTTCCATTTTCTGATTCCCATTATCAGAAAATTGCTGAATACTTGGTCGACCAACACATACATGTAAAATACATGAGTATTTTACTTGTACTTATATCTTGAACACTTAAGAACATTTGCTCAAATACCATTTGTATGGATGATTATGACATTTACCAAATTTTCCACATGACATCTTTTAATCAAGTTTGACTTTTGGATACTTTTTAAACAGTCGTAAGTCATTGTTGGGGATTTAACTTAACTCAATTTTAGATAAATGTCTCAAACGTTTTCTGTGTCATATCCTGGGACTCTTTGTTGAAGATATTGTAAATTTGATTGTCGACTGTCTCTGGAAACACTGAGATTGTGCTTCTTCCTCATCCAGAGGTTGAGGCAAGTTGTCAGACATCTGCTGCTGCACACACATTATGTTCCTGTGACATAAAAGCAGCCTTTATCTCTCTATCTAGAAAGATAATATTGGACTTGAGAATTTATATTTCCTCAGACAGCTGAGGTGAATCCGAGTCCCTTTGTTTTGTGGAGCTCTTGGTCCTGTGAGGCAAAGACCCCTGGCAGCTCTGCTCTGGTAAACATTAACAGAACTTAGAGGCCTCAAAGAGGGAGCGGGATGCAAGATCGCCTGTGGACACATATGCCTGCCATATATGCAAGCACTCGTGCATACGTGCGAGTACTACTTTTAGTACAGAATGAACTGTCCCCAGAAAAATCTTTATCTGAGACAGAACATTTTATTGTGCCCTGACCGATCCTTTCTAGGAGGGATAAAGCCAGGAAGCAGCCAAAGAACAGACCTCAGTAATAATTGTGCCAAAGACTGAAATTAAACACAGACTTGGCTTCATTTCAAAAGCTGTTCATTGTCTGTCAGAGACATATTCAGTAAACAAATGAAACAACTTTCACTGGTCTCTTCATTTTAAGCGCTAGATCCCGAGAGTCCACAAAATGAAATGCTTATTTAGACGCAGAACAATAAACCAGTCTTGGTTAGAGCTAAAGTCAGAAGGTCCTCTCTTCTGTTTGTTCTGCTTTATCTGCTAAATCCAGGCTAATTGATTCCAGATAACTAAAGAAATTAACTTCATGATCGGGAATCCTCTTCTTTTCTTATTTTCAAAATGTCATCTGTCGGACAGGATGTTGTTTTCAGGCTGTCTGAGGAGGAACGTTTTTGGGTCCTAGCAGTTTGCGAGTCTGTGACAGATTATGATTGATACGGTAAAAGTTGATGCAGATGAAGTCCAGAGTTCTTATTGTATTGCTTTGCTCCTTTGCCAAGTGCTTTGCACTTATACCCAGACTATTTCTGCTTGAATAAGATGTGTAAATCTACACAAGGACGTGCGCAAAACATTGGGATAAAGAATTTTATTTTAACTGAAGCATAAGGTTTATGTCAAGCAGTGACAGTCATAGTAAATAGCAGGAGATTAAACAGTTCATTTTTCTACAAGCTACGGGGAACAATGGAGGTTCCAGCATCTTAGAGGAGTTCAATTTGTAGCTTTACCCAAATCGATTCCTCATGCTCTTGCCTACCCCTGAATTCCTGTCATTTATATCAGTGTTTCCCCTCCTCCCTTCCTCTCCGCTCCCTCTCCTGCTGTAGGTGAGACGGCGAGCACGCAGCCGATCCAGAAGTCGCAGCCCGCTTCAGAGAACAGCAGCGCGGCCCACAGTATCGGCAGCACACAGAGCACGCCGTGCTCCAGCAGCAGCACAGCGTAGCCCGGGACACGACCCAGCTGGACGCAAAAGTCCTGCCGCTTCACCAGGAAGGGCACGACGGTTCACGAGGGCCGGTTTGTTGATCTCCTTCCATAAAAGGAATTATTTCTGGGTGGGGGGGGGGATAGGAAGGGAAAATCTAAGATTATGAAACCAGAAGAAGAAAACACGCAATAACACGTTCGGCCCTTGTGTAAATTCCTTTTGTGTCACTTCAGTTGTGTGCAGTATAAATATGCTGTCCTGGTGTTATTGGTCTGTAATAGAATAGAGCCCCAGCTTGGCAGCCTCACCTCCAGTACAAGACGTTACAAAGCAACAAGTGTGAGCTCAAACCAGGCGTTTCTTTTTAATCAAAATGCTGCTTTTTTTTTTTCAGGCCACAACACCGCCTCTTGTTTTGTTACCTTAAATGGTGTGATTTAGGCTCTTTGTAACGAGAAGGTGTACTTCAACAGCGTGCAAAGAAATCAAGCTGCAGTGATGTCAGTATCAGTATAAGTAAGATGTTTATGGCTGGACTATGACACGTTACTTCATGACATGCAACCCTGAGGGTGGCAGAGGAGCAAAGAAACCACTATTATCATGCGGACAGAAGTGCAGTATGAGCGGAAGTTGTCATCTTGACACAGAGAGAGGTGACGGCTGTTTCAGAGACAGTGTAGGTATTGAATGTAAACAGAAGAGTAAACGCCAAAAAATGTGAAAGAAAAATGTGAAAGACTTGCAGATACAAAAGCCACATTTTACAGTGTACTCACTTCACTCCCTCCCCTGATAAAAACACAGTTTTACCAGTGTTTTCTAAACAGTCATTACACAAATTCAAGGGGCATTATGGGTTCCCTTTTAATAGTTATAGTTGAGGGAATAGTTTAACATTTTGGGAAACATGTTTATGTACTTGTATGCAAAAGATTTGATGAGAGTATTGATATCTGTGCCTTGTCTGTGCGTCACGTACGGAGCGTGATTCTGGTGGTGAATAGCCTAGCTTAGCACGAAGACTTGAAGCAAATATTTTAACATTTCTACATTTACAAAGCCAAAGACGCAGCGACAGTGCTCCTGCAACTTTTAGAGTGAAAGCTGCTAGCTTGTTCAGCTTCACGTTGCTAGGGTTAGGGTAACTTTGTATTTTGAGCATGTAGGTTGCTAGCTTGGCAGGTTTTCTTGTTGTTAACCTTCAAGACAGAGATTTAGAATCAGTCAGCTGATTGGCAGGCTTGTAGCAACAGTTTTCATTTGATGGGGGAGTTGAAAAGCATATTAGTAACAGTTAGCTAGCCTATATCCAAAGCTAAAAACTCCACCTGCCTTACCAGCTCTGGACAGTCTGGCTAGCTTCCCCCCAGCTTCTGATGTTTATGCTAAGCTAGGCTAATCACCTCTGGGCTCCAGCTCCATACTCAGCGCACAGCCCTGATTTTCCAAAACGCTAAACTATTCTTCAACACCTGTATATTTTTGTGAATATTGTAAATACTCAAAAGTGTTATGAGACAGAGTGTGTGCAAATTCTGTTTTGGGGCTTCTGGATTAGACGGATTGACCAGTGTGAGGTGCAAGTTTATTCAATTTCTCATTTGTAAAAAGCAAAGAAATAAGAATCACAGTGTTGAATGACAGGTTGTACTGTGGGTATAATTTAAGGGCTGTTTCTTACAATCATTGATTTATCTGTTGATTACTTTCAGTTGTTTATTAAGTCTATAAAATGCCTGAATATAGTAAAAAGGGTCCAAAACACAAAGATATGAATTCATTTAAAATGGCAGCAGATCGGCAGCAAATCCTCACAATTTAGAAACTCTTTGAAAATGTGTCCTTCTTGATTATTCAACTAAACAGAACTTCTTAATCCATCAGCTGTTTGTCCTCTCGTCAGACAGATCCCGAAGAAAAGTAGATTTGTTACACTATAAAGCCAAATGTACAGTTTATGGATTTTTTAAAACAAATTTCATTTTTTAAATAATCTTTTTTGTATAAATCTTGGCACTGACAGTGTTAAATAAGCTGAAGCTCATTGTTATGGACATTTCTTCTCATGTTTTCTGTCAACTGCAGCACCCCGACCACCCCACCGCCTCAGAATAATATGAATGTTTGCTGTAGCGCCTTCCTTTAACCCTTTATGTGTTAATATCACAGTGTGTTTGTGTGTTTGTGGGACTAACTGGGCTCTTTGCATTGAGAAGGGACGTCTCCCTGTAACGATTTTAATCATGACAAGAAAAACCAGAATGTATATTATCTCAAAGCTTTTTGATTTTTTTGTTTTTCTTCTTCTTCTTATGTAAACTTGTATAAAGCTTTTTACAGAGGGAACAGAGTATAAATATATATATTTGTGTATAGAATTATATTTTGGAATATATTTACCGAGAGAAATTTATTGTCTTCTATGTGTGTGTAAGTACTGTGAATTGTGGATGTGCTCATACGTAACACGCGTTTGTGGGGGAATCGTTCAGTTTATTCATCAAAACGCCTCATGACACGTTTTATGACACTTAAAGAGGAAAAATACTCATAGATGCAAATTCAAAATTATTCAGCTTAAGCTTTTCGTTTTTTAAAGAATCACATTAACAGTTTATATTGAGGAAATGTGTCTCTGCACTGACATCATGTTTATTAAGCTTTTAAACTTTTATATTTCAGTAGTTAATAGAAGAATGTGTCATAAAACATGTTGTTTTTAATATAAGGGCTTTCAAACAAAACGTTACCTTCTTCTGTACGTGGAATACGACTCTTTGTGTTTTGTTTAAACATAATTATAGTTGCAGATTGATCGCAGATTTTATATTGAATGTTCACTGATATATTTTCTTGTGAAGTAAAGAAATCAGATATTATATAACTTTACAAAGTTACTATATCTTAAATATGTAATTTCATATCATTGAAGATAAGCTGTTAGTGATGAATATTAAAATTTAGGTTAAGTTCACCCCTCCAAAACAATAATTCATTATTCATAGTCATTGTTTGATCTTCCTCCTGCAGTTGGGAAGTTGGGGAAGTTTTGTAGTCCACAAAACATTTTTCTGGAGCTTCCGAGAGAAACAGCGTTGCAGCATTCTCTTAAACAACTGAAGCAGACGGGACTCAGTGTAGATAGATTCAAATCGATCGATCAGTACATTTTATCCAGAATGATCCCAGATTGAAGAGATGTTTATCTTGTTTAAGCTGCTGTGCTAATAGCGTTAGCATACCCCGTGTGAAGTACGTGCATGAGCGTGACCGCATGTCAAGGGTGTAAATAATATCTTTTGAAATTAATCATAGAACTGCTGGGTCACACCGGACGTACAGTGTTATTTTTTCTGTAGTTTGGGAGACGTCTGTTTAACTGTGAAGCTCCAGAAATGATTTGCAGACTACAAAACTTCACCTGACTTTCAATCATCCTGAGGGATAAACAACATAATGACTGAATTTAAAATTTTTTGGGGCCGGGGTGAACTGTTCCTTTAAACTACATTTCAACACGAGTGTATTTCCCCACAAACTCAACGCTCGGTTACTGTAACGGCAAAACTCAGATCACCAGCTTGTTTGGGTCCGTCTGTTGTCACAGCAACAATGTTTATCCCAATAAAATCATGAAAACTGAAGCCACTGATGGCCGCGTTCAAACCAGAGTGGAATGTCCAGTAAGCGTGCGTGCGTTCAGTTTCGTGGAGGGTGGACAGGATCCAGCCGTGTTATTTTCTTTCTGGAAACTGTTTTCAATAACACTTGAGAAATCTCTTTTATTCGAGTTGTATTAGAACCACTTGGTCTTAGAGCGACATTAGAACTTGTTTGTTTGATCGGGCCTGTTGCCAGGCGCGTCAATGCCAGAACCCAGCAGAAACCTCCCGTCAGTAAAGCTCTCTCGTACGGTAAACACACAGCGGTGATACGTCGCGATGTTATCGAGCGGCGTCACGGCGAACAACAGCAGCCGTGTCCCGCTGTCCACAGAGCCGCGAGGGATCCATGTGCTGCAGCCTATAATCAGCGGTCACTGTGGGATGAGGGCTGTCTGACATTCCTGTAGTTTTGAGGTCTCTCTTATCGGCTGCGGTTCATCCGTCTTCCATATGTAATCATCTCCTCCACCCCCCTGAAGTCATGCTGTCAAGTGGCTGAGCGTTGAGTTATGATCTGGATTTAATCTTCCCATTTGTGATCATTTGGGTTTTGTTTTTTTTTTTCTTTTCTTTTCCCCTCCAAACTAACAATACAATTCACAAGAGTTGCTTTTCCAAATATCAACATTCCTCCCTGCCTTGCCTTTGACCCCGGTGGATGCCAGGAAAACTCCACCACTTCCCCCACATGACAGTGAAGTATGCAAAGATAATATGGGTAACACTTTAGAATAACAATCATTAATAGTTGGTATATTTACAGTTGATTAAATGTTAGTTAGCAGACGCTGGACTGTGGACAGCCCTAACCCCTAACTAACATTGAAATATAAACGATTGATTAACAGTAAACAATTGCTTAAAGGTGCGGTACGTAGATCAAATTATCAACAGAATGTGTATAAATAACAGTTTTGACGTCTTTGTTTTGGTGCTGCAGGAGTATCTATTGAAGCTAGCATGCTAATCAGCTAGCCCCTCGCTACGTTGTGCCTCAAGAGGTGATAGTTCGATAGTAAACAATGTCAACAATCCCCCCGCAGCTTCCAGTCCAAAGAAAATCTGATAATCCAAGCTAGCTGCGTCGCTAGCTGCGTCGTTATATGACCTCACGAGCTAACAGCATCTGCAGTTAGCATCTCTTAGCGGTTGTGTGATATGCTGCCCCCTCTAGGTTTGGAGTAAGAAGTCAACAGGTGGCCAATTCTTACATGTAGCACCTTTAAAGAATCGTTTATAAATCATTAATAACTATAATAATAACTAGCAACTAGTGAAAGTGTAATTAACCACACATGTATCACTTACTAATGATGGTTATTATAAAATGTTACCATAATATGTCATCAGTTTAAAATAATGTTGCAGACAAAAGATATTTTCACGATCGGACTCAAAGTCAATGCTGAACTGGGAACAGCTGTAACCGGAGCACAAATCCATATATCTAGTCATTGATTGTATTTTGTTTTTAACCATTTGACTACCTCATGTTTGTTTGTTTTTTTCTATGAATGTGTACTTTGTGTACTGTGTGTGTGTTGTTAGTGTGTGTTTGAACTCAAGAGAAATGTTCACAGGTTAGACTGCAGTCAGATGATTCGGGGGCCCTTTACGTGGTTTTTAATTGCAGTTTCACTTTTGTATTTTTCCGATCTCAAAGCAAACAATGAAGAGTTTGAGCTTCTTTCCCGTGATGCCAAGATTTTCTTTTTTTCTGGGGGGCGCATTATGTCAATGTATAAAATCTTTGATTAGCCGTTATTGTTTCCTTTGTTTGTTTTTTGAAAATGTTTTATATGCTGTAAATACGCATGATCTTTGTATACCCATTATGTCCAATAAATTTTCATAATAATTTACAAGCCTGTTGTTTGGTGTGTGTGTGTTTTTTTTCCTCCCCCCCGGTGGAGCAGCGTGGATGCCTCCTGTATGGATCTGGTTTAGAACAATGAGCTGTAATAACGACGTGTTAGGCCTGGCTCTGCTGCGGTGAAGTCATGACTCGTCTCTGGTGAGCTCATAACGTGATACAGACCATGTGGCTGGAGGTTTTTAGACGGTTTTGGGGGGGTGAGTCCTTACCTCCCTCCCCTCCCCTCCCCTCCTCTCCATCTTTGCTTTTGATTAGCGCTCCCTGGAGATGGCTCTGAGTAGACAGCGTGCCTTGGAGTGGATTCAAGAGGCTCCGTGATTATAGCACAAGAGAAAGAGGCCAAGGGCGAGCGGTGGAGCTGCCTCTCGTGATGCCAGCTCAGGTTAGCCTCGACTGGTCCACATGTCCCAAATCCCTCTGACCCCTTAAAGGCCTCAAGAGTCACATCTGCATCTTTTTTATTTATTTATTTTTCTTCCCTCCCCGACTGCCCCCACGGAGGCATCCTCACGCTGAGACGCTCCCATCCAACTAATGACTAATTTCTTGAATTCTTAAACAAATGCTCATTAACCCAGACTGTGATGAGATTATTTCCATTTCCAGCCCCCTCCTCCCCTCCTCCCCTCCTCCTTTGGGTACCTGGAACTCAAATTTGTTGTTTGTTTTTGCACTGCGCTGCTAATCCATTCAGTCACTGATTGCATGTGCCCCGGACAATAGCGCATGACAAACACAGAATTAAATCAAAAAGAGGCTTTCTGGACAGGACTGTGACGCTGGGGAGGCTAGACTAATACAGACCAGACGTTTTGCTGCTAAACCTGATTACTTGAATTAAATTAAGTGAGATGTTGTGGAACTTCTTGGCTGGTTTACAGCGTCAGAGTCGGGGGGGGGGGGTGATGAGACGAGATTAACAGGCTGTGTGTACCCAACCCCTCGCAGCACCTCTTCCTGTCCCGTGGCACATCGCTGTAATGTGGTTGGAACAATAACAGCACGCCCTGCCGCGAGCTGAGGCCGAGCAAACAGACGTGTTGCTTCACAGGATCACTCAAAAAAAACAAAAAAAAACAAAAGAGTGTAAAAATGTGGTCGACAAAACCAAATCCTTCATGTTACTTTGCAGAGATGTTGACACCTTTCTTAACAAAGTTCTGATGTCATTAGTGGTAATTCATTTCTAACGTACTGTTACGACCCTAAAGGTCATAAATGTTTGTCTGTTTTGATGTCCCTCTTTTACCTGAGTGAGTGTGTGCATGTGATTGGTTACAGGTGTGTTTAAGTGGTTGTAGGTTGTCCCTGGGAGCTGATTGGTTCCTGCCTGGAAGATGAAGGTTTAAAGGCTCCTCTCCAGTTCCTGTGGGCTCTCTGCTCCATTGTCCCGGACGGCCAGCATGCATGTACCCTTGATATTAAAAAAACAACAGATTTGCTATGAGCCATATTCACACGGCGGCCATGTTCCTCTGACATCTTGCTCAAGGTTGTGTTCCAGGCTGGAAGTCATATAAACCTTCCTATGATTGCATCACTTTCTTATTGATCAGCACCTGAAAATACAGCTGACCTTATTTATACACGGCGACTTTCAGGTTGTGCTAACAGTATAAACAGCAAATCTAACAAATTGTTATCATTTAATCACTCGATCTGCGACTGAAAAGTTGATGGACGGCAAAAGTCTGGAGAGAAATTGGTCCATATTTTATGGTAAAACTGCATATTTGATTTCCCGTTAGCTAACGTTAGCATTCAACCACTTCCTAGCTGATGTTTCTGATTGATTACATCCAGCGTGTTTCATTTCCAGGCTTAAAGAAATGTGTCGCTCTAACACAGGAAACAGGAATGTCAGCTAGAAAGTGATTGGACGCTAAAGTTCGCTAAACGGTTATCAAACCCTCCAGATTTTTACCCTCCATCGTCTTTTCAGTTGCTGATCAATCAATCCAGAAGTGGTGTGTTAACTTTTTTGTTTGCATGACTTGTAACCTGGAACAACACGAGCTTCTCCACTCTGACACCCTGAGCGTGACACCAGAGGAAACATGGCCGCCGTCTCCCGTTCTTACGCAGAAAATAAAAGCAGTCAAAATAATGTTCCGATAACTCGAACAAATGGGAAATAAAGTCTTTGCGGTATTCTAATTTAATTCTGTGCACAGCTTCTCGCATATTATCACGTCTCGCAGCTGCCAAGTGAAAAGAGCCACTTCAGACGGGCCCGGTTCTGGAAAGTTCAAGTCCTGTTCAGCTTCTCCGTGGACGATATTAGGTGACACACTGCCACGTGACGACTGTCCTGGTTCAATCTGCAAAACACAGAAACATCAACCACTGCATCTGAAACTATCTGGTTCTTGGATATTTGTTTTAAAAAAGTCCAAAGTACAATCTGATGTCGATAAAAACACAAGGTGAGAAACAATTTATCTCATTTCTAAAGACAAATCTTCAGTAA